>NC_090439.1:502079608-502395500 GCF_031143425.1 Pleurodeles waltl
TGCTCCCTTTCTCCAGGGTTTTCCCTGACTTTTTGCCTTTGACCTCCTGTGCTGAATTTTGTTTTCGGTGGTTTTAGGACTCTGGGCAGTGCTGACCAGTGCTAAAGTGAAAGACCTCTCTGTCTAAATTGTACTGGTAATTGGGTTACCCATAATTGGCAAATTTGGTTTATTAGTAAGTCCCTAGTAAAATGCACTGTGTGTGCCTAGGGCCTGTAAATCAAATGCTACTATTGGGCCTGCAGCACTGATTGTGCCACCCACATGAGTAGCCCTGTGAACAGGTCTCAGACCTGCCATTGTAGTGTCTATGATTGCAGTTCTAAACTCCCAGCTCGACCTGGCAAGTGCACCCACTTGCCAGGCCCAAGCCTTCCCTTTTACTGCATGTAAGTCACCCCTATAGTAGGCCCTAGGTAGCCCTATGGGCAGGGTGCAGTGTATTTAAAAGGTAGGACATGTACTGGTGTGTTTTACATGTCCTGGTAGTGAAATACTGCTAAAGTCGGTTTCACTATTGCCAGGCCTACCTCTCCCATAGGTTAACATGGAGCATGCCTAGAAATATCTCTTGAGTGCAATTTCCCATTAGGAGCAGATAGAGATTTGGGTTTGGGGTCTCTGAACTCACAAGTTAGAAATACATCCTTTGGTAAAGTTGGTCTTCAAATTGTAAGTTTGAAAATGCCGCTTTTAGGAAGTGGGTATTTTTCTGCTTAACCATTCTGTGCCTCTGCCTGGCTGTGGAATACATTGTCTGGGTCAGGATGACAGTTGGGCTGTTTGTGAATTCACTCTTGACAGCCACACAAAGGGAGCTGAGGTGTGCCCTGAATATTCAGATCGGTCTTCCTGGGCTAGAGTGGTGGGAGGAGATGGCTCTTGCTCTCGAATAGGACTCTGCCTGTCTTTACACAAAGCAGTCCCCAACCCCCTGGAGTGTGTGTGGGGCTAGGGCAGGAAATGCAGGGTCTTGTGCACTATGAAGACTTTCCTCTGAAGTTTGCCTACTTCAAAGGCGGAAATTAGTATAAGTACTGGGCTTCTGAGACCACAAATACAGAACACTTCCTGACTGAGGACATTACAACAGGAAGAAGATCTGGATGCTGTAGCAGGTACAGCCACTCTGTCTGTTGCTGTGTTGTGCTGGCCTGCTGCTTATGTAAGAAGGCTGCTTCTGTCCTGGGAGTGAAAGGACCAAGGATCTCCAAGGGCTTGAACTGAGCTTGCTTCCTGTTAAGAAGTTTCAGGGACATCAAAGACTTCAACTGCCAGTGCCTGGACTCTTCTGCTGAGACTCCTGACTTGCCAAGTGATGCCACATCCATTCCCTTGGCCCTTGGAAGTGGACGTTGGTGTCTTGTGGAAGAAAATCCATGCATCGGATCGCCGTGGCTGAAAATCGATGCATCGTCTGGCTTGGGCCAGAAGAACTGATGCAGCATCTGCCACGTGGCTGAGGAATCGACGCAGCGCCTGTCTTGTGGTGGAAGGATCGATGCAGCACCTGTATGACTGATGCAGCACCTGTTTCACTGCAGCTGCATCATCACAGTGAGTCTGGATTTTCCCACGCATTGTCCCTGGGTATCATTTTCGCATTGATCCTGCACTGGTGTGTGACTCCCTTACCCTGACTAGAGTGAGTGTCCCTAATTGGACAGTGTGTAAACTGACTGCCAACTAGAGACCCCATTTCTAACATTGGTAATCAGCGGTGAAACAGGACTTGTATTTGTACTTGATATAGAGTGATTGGTGTACACTTCTTCCATGTCACAGACCACTACGCCACCACATATACTGTTGTTTAGTTTTGCCTTCTGTAGTTTTTGTGCAACCTCTAAGTTTCATCCACAATCATGTCTCAGTCTGGTGAGGCAGCAGCAGTCATTGCAGATTTGGTGCTGGAGCAGGAGAGGCTAGAGACCTATAGGGTGCCTCAGCTCAAAAGGTTCTGCAAGGAGTTCAGGGGTCCTTTTGAAGGCCTCACTAGAATGGAGGACCTGGCTTGAGTGTGTGGATTCTTTCTGCAGAGCACTGGATGGTTGGGTGAAGGGCATTGAGCTAATAGATTATCAGGGGCTGTACAATTTGTTTATGTGGGAGCGCTTTTCTAGTCTGTGTTTTCTAGAGCTGCGCTAGCACTTGATTGACAGCAGGCTTACTGACCCCAGAAAGCTTGCTCAAGATGCGGATCCCTGGTTGAGCACCAGGGTCCACAAGAAGTTGTATGTGGTAGACTCAACCGAGGGTGGGCAGGGTTCCCAACAGAAGAAGGAGGGGGAGATCAAGGGAGACACAGATAGGTCCGAGGGTAAGGGGGGAGAAAATGTTTCCCATGTCCCTTCTTACAGTAAGGAAGGAGGTTCTGGTGGGTGGTGGCCCAGGTTCAACCCAGTTGCTTTGAGTGGCCCCTCTACAGGGGGGACAATGTGGCCGTAGGGGGAGGTAATCCTCAGGGGCAGGGCATAGACCATGCAGTAATCTTCCTTATTTGGGAGGTGAACTCAGAGGGTGAGTTAGTGATCCCAGAGGGTGGGAGCTGGCTCATCCGCTAGGTAAAAGTGAAGGGGCTCCCGGTCACTGCTCTGAAGGACACCGTGGCTAGGCGGACCATGGTTGTGGAAAGGCTAGTTCCACAGAAAAGTGCTGGACAAGTGTGTAGAGTGACTCCAGCCCAGGGGCAAGAATTTTTCCGTCCTTGGCACTGGTGTCCCTAGAGTGGGATGGGAAGGTGACCCGGAGAAGGGTCATAGTTAGCCCCCAGATGGCCATAGACTGCATTCTTGGGAATGTGTTGGCCCCGGTTTCAGGAGAACTGGGAGGTGCAGCCACCAAAGCTACTTTAACAGTTCAGTCTTCTGGGGCTATCACTCCGAAGCGGAACGTGCTCTGAGCCGGTGTTAACATTTTGATGCATTGAAGTCACAGAATGCCGCAGTGAAATGTTGTAAATTTCACTGCGTCAGTTCTGCATGGCTTTTTGGCCGGGAATGCCTACCTTACATATCATTGCGGGTAGCTGGCGCCCAGGGATGAAAAGTGATGGTAGAGGCCTCTAGCGTCACTTTGTAAATTTGGAGTTGTTTTGCGCCACCACAGCATAGAAAAAATGATGCTGCAGCAGCACAAGGGCCTTGTAAATAAGCCCCTGAATATGTACAATGGGGGTATCAAGGAGGTGTAAAAGGAATAGACAGGGAAAGCTGTAAACAGGACTAGAAGTACCAAAATACAAAGTATATTCTTGGACGGGAATAGCTGCTCGCTAATGGAATTTGTAAACCTGACATCTCTGATTAGGAAGCCAAAAGGAAAGGTCTAAAACTGACTGTTTGGAGGGAGTGGTAGGAATGTTCTCCTCCTTCCTGGTGCCAACTCTGGCCTGCCCCAATCTCCTTCTAACACTTTCCCATTATTCCCAACTCGAATCCTTTCAGTGTTGTTCACCCCCTTACACCTCCTTCCCTCTGCTACTGCCTCTTTTTGTTTATTTATCATGGTGTTACATATTATAAACAATTCCCAATAAGGAGCAGACCACGTTTGAAATCACTCTAGATTTAAAACCCTACTGAAAACATCACAAACGAAGAACAAGAAAATATTGCACTATCATAGTGCAATAATAATTACAAAGGCAAATAGGGATGACAAATAATAATTCAGATATTGGTAATTGATCCAAAAGGTATAGAAAGACATTTGAAAATTTCTGCACAAGGAGAAAAATGGAAGTTAAGATTAGTATAGGGAAGGTGTCAGTGTCCATGGGGGTGTAGCTTGGTCAATAAGATTGGAGGGATTTGAGCTTCAGATTTCACAACAAATCACTCTTTGATATCTTGTTAAAACACATTATATGAGAAGTATAATGTGAGGGGGTTAGGGGGTTGAACAAGAGAGATGTTTGGATATTTAGGGTCACTTAAAACAGAACACTTTTCAAACTGATAAACAGCCTTCAAAACAGCGACTGGAGATTGTGTAAAAGTGCCAGGTGAAAACCGACACACACCATACCCAACTGAGAGTTCTTTTACCCAACTATTTACTAGGGAGTTACATTTTTATGGGGGCTGTAATACCCCAAACAATGCCCCTGAACTACTCCCCTCGGTGTCCATCTCTATCAGTGATACAGCTTATAAGGTGAAGGAGACAGAAGAATTAGAAACATCCAATTTAAAAATGACTTTCAGTAAGAAATGTAGGGTATTTCTCCAGAAGTAGAGTGATGAAACAGTATGAAGCTAGACCTCAGAGGGTGACTCAAATCCTTTGACTCCAACAGGAGTAATAAGATCATCAAATCAAAAAATGAGAATTAATAGCCATAAATAACCAAAATATGCAATGAGGTGTCAGTAATGTATATGCGTCATGACCTATGTGGTCATGAATCACCACACCCATTTAATAAAGTTTAAACATTTATTGCCTTTATATTAAAAATGCTAAGGTCACGTAAATGATGCATAAAATCAAATGATAGCAATACAGAAAGAACACAGGCTGTCCAAAGCGTCAGAATAATCTCAATCTTATTAGAGCAATTAACATTAAACACTTCAAAAGAATTATACAGAATAACAGTAGAATTATTTGAGAAAAGCAATAGATTCAATTAGTTGTGCAGTTGAATCAGTCCTAATCAATTAATAAACATTTAATTCAAATATTGGGTCAGACATTCTTGCTACCAAACTCTAATTTGAAAAATATGTTTGGGGCTAGGCTTTGCACCTACAAAAATTAAAATAAGACAAAAAGACAAAAAATAATTTGGTAAACATCTAACTATGGTGCTAACAAAAATATGTGGTTGAATTTCTAAAGGGAAAAACCTACAACAGGAAAACAAATGCACATTGATATACCTCTCCTATATGAGACAGCAGATAGCAGAGTCCTCATTAATAGAGAACAGGAAGAGCAGGTCTTCAGCAGTCAGCATCGGGAACATGGAAAGGAGACACAGTTTACTAATATTGGGCTTAAAGTAAGTGAACTGTTAAAATCATAAGTAGCTAGACAAGAACTGAACAGAACTGAATCTGAACGGAACTGAACAGAAACTGACTTACATTGAGTAAAACTTTGCTAAATCAAAGTCCCAAAAGTTACTAGCTAAGCTTCTATTGGACAAGACTATGAGGTGTGATAGTAAGCAACCAATTGAATTTAGTTTCTCCTTTAATTTGTATCCTTCTTCTTTCCTTCTCCAACATAGGCTCATGTTAATGCTCCTCTCTGGTCTGCAGTTTCCGCAGAATAATAACATTGTAGAAAACAGCACAGAACATGACATTTAGCTAACATTACTTTCTACCAGAAACTAAAACCCATTGTTAAAGCTTTCAGTTATTATCATAAGGAAGTACAGAATAACCAGAATAGAGAAAGCATTAGATTTCCACTGTGAGCTTTCAATTGGATATCTAATAAGCAATGCTTGCAAAAGAATTTCAGTAAAGTCAGCATAACTTTTCAACATTGTGTTTCTAGAAAAATGCTAAAACATATGACTATTTACTAATGCTAGTACTTGAAGAATAAAACAATCATAATACAAATTTCACATCATTAGTTTTACTCATTAAAATTAATCATCTTTTGTCAGTACATGTAGTTATGATTCATCAAAATACATTTTCACAGTCATTTATTATTCCACATAGAACTCATGTGGTGTACACCCTGTCAACCACATTTCAAACATGCATGTTTTACATTTCTAGTATGAGTTTCTCTAAATTAGGCCTTTTAGTACACATTAATTATAACATTTTAGTTACTCATATTTTATTAATAATGTTTGCTCTCTAACAATCCCTCCTTTGACAGCAATATATACTGTCACAAAAAGCACTTAATTAATGAGACGATTCAAAACTTAGTTTGTTTAGTATATCTATTGTTAGGTTTTCTCCATTCTTCCAAATTTCTCAAAACATGAAAGTATCTGCTTCTCATCTTTTCCATTTCTATTTCTTCCCTCCTCTGATTATTTTTCGCCTTTTGTATTTGTATGAACATACACAGTTTCGTAAATCCGATTGTACAAATGAGGCATACAACCACTTTTAATAATGGTTTCAGTATTGTTCTCACAAAACCCTGACTGAGATTTCCCAACCAATTTCCCTCTTTAGTAAAACCTTTACCTATATTTTCCCACAGACTTGGTTGTTTCAAGTTCTTTAAGTCAGAACTCAAATTTGTCAAATTTCTAATGTAGCTCCTAATTTCTTTATTGTTGTCTGGAATAAAAGTGCAACAATGTTGTGCCTTAAGCATCCGACAGAAACCAATCTCTTTTGCTAAAAGGATGTCTGGTGTAAGACGGTTCTGAAGAACCATTTCACGGACTGCAGCCATTTATGTATCCATAAAAAATATTGCTCCCGAAAAAGTCTGTTAACATTTTGTCCACAATGATTGACAGTTTGCTCATTTTCATGTCATTCAGAACAGGTCCTATAGAAGGAATAATTGCTCCAAATATCTTCCCAAGTATTTCTGAATAACTTGCCCTTTTTGATCTTGGTCTTGATTTGGCATGAGTATCATTTATGTTGTCAATCTGGTACATTTTAGGGAAAACCACTCCCAGATACTAAGTTCCATACCATCTTCTAGGAAGACAATAATAGGCATTTCTACCACAAACATAGTACACACCTGGAATCACAGGATCTTGTCCATTTAGCATAAAGTCCCATATATTCCTAAATAGAAATACATGTCCGCATTCACTCGGTCCCACAAACTTAGTATCAGTTCTGGATTGAGGACTGTATATACAAAGCTTCCCTATGTGTTGGTAATCTAAAGCAAGCTTTCCTTGCGCATTAGTTACATTATATGTATGATCATTCTTATAATTAAGTTTTTTCTAAACCGTTCACTATTTTCTCTTTCATTGCCTTTCTTCTATCATCAGCCTGATTCAGGAAACTTTTCACAACTGGTGAAAGTATACATGTTAAATCATTCCTATGAGCATAAGTCGTACCAAATGTCAGAGTAGGCTCAAAGAAACCTCCTACAATATCTATGTTTCTAGCTTTAGCAACACTACTCTATTGTTGATTAACTGGAACAAAAGAAAAGACTAAATCTAAATGTGAATACAAATATTGTATGTATTCTTGGTTACAAAGCCTTGCTAATAAAACACTACAACTAATCCCATAAATTAGTGGTAAGCTATGATATGCCACCCCTTCATGTACTGAAGAAGGAATTTGTGTACACACATAACATCCTCTTGCATCCATAATCACAACATATTCATACAACAAGAGATAGAAAACATTATAAGAATGATCTCCTTGTGAATTGTCTAAGTGTAAGCAACTCACATCTTTATAGAACTTGTCTAAGTCAGAAAGTGTAGTGACTTCTAGTATTGAAGAAGGTAAGTAATTTCAGCTTTATCAAAAATCCTCATGCTAATGATCAATAATAAACTTATTAACACACATACAACTGCCAAACCAACACACACTTACTTCCACCCACTGTTTCTGTTGCAATTGATATTCATGGCCTGTAAAGAATCAAAAACTGCAAGAGAAGAAAAATATAAACCTACCTATGCAGCTACAATAAAAAATAAAAAAAATAATCTTTAGTCTTATTTGCAGTTATATACAGCAGCTTTCAGGCTCTCCAGAGTTCATCACAATCTGTTTAGCAGTTTTGTCAAAATCATTTTCAAAAGTCTCTTTTAGTAGATCACAATCTATTGTTCACTGATTATCACTTCCAGTGTATAATGTCTCTCTTGGTCAATCTACAATATAACTGCATTCTCACGGTCAAAACAAAAGGACATAAACTTGTGTTCCCATTCATCAGCTGCACGATACGCCCGTTCGAGACCTGAATATCTTTGACTTGCAACTCTCTTCATTTTTGACTTGCACTTATTTCTTCTTCACTCACACCTGTTCCTTCTGCGGTTTCTGTTTCCTCATTTATACTTAGCAATACATCAGGAACCTTTTCAGTTGCATGCAAAGAAGGCCACTTATCTCCTTTCACAGTTTTACCAGTGATGATACAACTGGACTTACAATTCTTCTTGGTCTAGCAGGGACCTGACAAATATTTCTTTGACTTTGATTTGCTTCACTTGCACCACTAGCAACTTCAGGAGAAGTCAAATCTGAATGAATTTGATTCAACTCAACTCCACTTTCGGCTACTTCGGAAAACGAGATTTGACGCCTCTCTTTTTCCCAATCATCTGCTTCTGGGAGAGTCCTCCTTAGACTTGACTCTCCTGCTACACCCACTTCTGTTTCTGCTGATAGAGGATTGTCATGCTAGTCCTCAATTCCAGTTTTCAGAGGAGTACCTGAATCTTCACCAGTTTGCACTGTCTTTGCACCTGCAGTTTCTTGTTCTGTCTTTGCCACTTACTCTTCTTAAGACTGTACAGTTTCTGCTGTTGCTCTCAGGAACACTGGATCCTTATCATCCAAAGGATATAAGGATATGGCAGTGTGACTTGCATGAATCCAGTTTGGAATTCCAGCACACTTCACAGCAGTGGTCACCACTAGTATAACCCGGAAAGGTCCCTTCCACCTAGGCTCCAGGCAAGTCTTCTGCTTCTTGATCGCCACCCAGTCACCAGCTTCAAAACTCACTCTGGTCTTGGGATGGTGTCACAGCTGTTGCTTCCACCTGGTGAGACAAAGAGTGAATCACAACAGCTAGACCCTTGCAGTAATCCAGCACCAAGTCATCTGTTATGCTCACAATAGCATTTGCGGGAACAAATGGCAATCTCATGGCACTGCCCATTAATATTTAATGTGGCGAGCGACCACTCTTTCTGTCCCTGTACTTTGCGTGCCCATCAGAACCAGAGGTAAAGCATCAGGACCTTTCAGATTTCTGGATGCCCACATTTTTGCCAATCGAGCTTTCAGAGTACCATTCATTTGCTCCACTAGTCCAGAAGCTTCAGGTCCATAACCGCAGTGTATCCTCTGCTCAATGTTTAAGGCTGAACTAGCATTTTTATCACCTCATTATTGGAGTGACTTCCTCTATCTGATTCCAAAGAGGCTGGGGATCTGAATCGTGGGATTACCTCGCTAAGTAACAGCTTTGCTACTGCGATGCTATCATTTCTATGTGTAGGTGCTTCAAACCAATGACTAAGTATACAGACAACAACCAACACGTACCTCAAACCACCGCACACAGGCATCTCAATGAAATCCATCTGCATTCTGTTAAATGGACTACCTAATCTTCCAGTGTGACTCACATTGACAACAGTTCTCTTTCCCACCTTCATTTGCTGACACGTAATGCATCTGTGACTAATATCTTCAGCAACCTGTCTAAATTTGGGATTAAACCAAGATTTCTTAAATGCTTGAATCATTGCATCTCTGCCAATATGTGTTTAACCATCACAGTATTTAGCCATTTGTGCCAATAGACAATTTGGCAAGACTACCTGCCCTTCATTTGAAACCCAAATTTCATCAATTTCTCTTTGATTACAAACCAATGTTGTCCATCTTCTTTTTTCATCATCTGAAACCTCATGTTTCAATCTTTTGATTTCTTCCCAAGTGTCAACTGCTGTCAACAGAAAGCTTTGAATCGTCTCATCAATATCTGTTAAACTTTTCCACTCTTCATTGAAAGTGGCACAATGACGTGCACAAAATCTAACAACTTGATCAGCATATGCATTACACACAGTGATTAAATAATTTGCTTTTCGATGCGCAGTGCACTTCACAACTGCAACTTTCTCAGGTAATGTAAAGCTTCTAACAATTCATGAATACTGTCCCCATTTCTTATGGGGGAGCCAGAAGAGGTCATGAAACCTCTCAGAGACCACAACTGCCTGATGTTGTGTACAACACCAAATCCATATTGCCTGTCTGTAAAACTTTTAATTTTCAGCTGTGATGAAATACAGAATTTTCTAGTAGGAGCCACAATTTAGCCACTTGTGCAGAAAATACACCTTGAAGCCATGAAGGTTCAAGTACACCAGAGATGGTGTTCACAGCATAACCAGCTCTCAAGGTTCCCACATTATCTCTTATCAGGAACCATCAACAAAAATTATTTGGTCATTTTTCTCAAACAGAGTTTCCTGAATATCAGGTCTGGGTTTGGACACAGATCAGTAACATCCAGACAGTCATGTTACACTTCATTTACATTTTCAGATTCAGCAATGTCTATAGGTAGCAAGGCAGCAGGATTAAGTACTTCGCACCTTCGCCGTGGGCATTCGGGGATCTCAAAATCAATAACTTGTATTGAGTGAACCCAGCATTTGTCAAATATTGAGTCTTAGTCCTGGTAAGCAAGACCTCAACTGAGTGAGGGACCAGAACAGTTAAAGGATGTCCCATCACAATACTGTCACGTTGGGCAAGACTAGTACCAACCACAGCCACTTGCTTTAAACAACATGGTAAAGCAGCAGCAACTGGATCTTATGTTGCTGAAAAATATGCTCAGGCACAGACTCTCTTTCAACTCAGTAAAAGCTTTCAGACAAGCTTCAACAAGGGGTACTGGGCAATAATGTCTTTGTGGGGCAGTCTTTGCAAAGGCTTGGAAATAACAGAAAAATTGGGAATCAATTGATGACAATAATGCAACATTCCCATAAACATCCTGACATCTCTTTGAATAACAAGAGGGTTCATTTGCAATATAGCTGTAGCCCTCTCTCTGGACACTTTCCCTGCTTCTTTCACTATTTGATGTCCCAAATACTTCACTTCTTTCTGACAATACTGCAATTTTAATGGTGTCCATTTTCACCCAAATGAGTCAACATGGCAATAGTATCATGCCAGCATGTCTCTCGTACTTTTAAAGAAATCATTAAAACATCAATGTACTGGACCAATGTAGATTGGAAAAGCATTTCCAATTATTCTAAATTATTTTTCAATACTTGAATAAAAATTGATGGGGATTCTGAAAATCCCAGTGGAATTCTACACCAGGAATACATACGATTGCTAATTTTAAAACAACAGAGAAACTGGCTATCCTCATGTAGAGGCACTGAGAAAAATGCTTGTGATAATTTCACTACTGTGAACCAATCTGCATCACATGGAATTTGAAACAAAATCATTGTTGGGTTAGGTACTACTGCAAAACATTTGACCACTATGTCAATTTTTCTCAAATTCTGAACTATGCGAAATTCCCCACCAGGTTTTTGCAAACCCATAATAGGTGACTTGCCTGAGCTACTCAGCACTTCTTTCAAACCCCTTGCTCAAAGAAATCTGCAATTACAGGAGTAACTCCTTCAATGACATCTTGTGCCATGTGATATTGGGGTGTTTTCGCGAAAACTGCATTAGGTCAATATCTTTTTCAGGAAGGTCCCACACTTCTAGAATAACTGTATCTTGTAGGTCATGTGACAGGTCCTGTACTGAAAATGGAGGAAAAAGAGTAATCAATGGGAATTCTTCATTAATTGGATTACAGCCAGTTGATATGCATGATTACTCATCGTCATTCACTATTTGTTTGAATGGCAATTCCATTATTTGTGCAAGTAATCGAACATCCTAATTTGCACAAGTCTCTTCTCAGCAGGCAGACTGGACTTGAGTCACAGACTACAAATTTGTGCATGCCTTCAAAAGTACCAATTTTAACAGGAATCAATATTGTAATCAGATTTATCAGGTCTTGATTTCCTACTCCTACAACCTGTACTGTTACCCCAGAAAGTGGCACATTAGGAACCTCTGCAGTTCTGACAGTAGAGCATGTCAACCAAGAATAAAGCTTCATGACCCATAACTGTTCCATTTACATAGGGACCACTCTGACCCACCTCTAATGGAGCTGCTAAAACACATTCTTCTTCATCCAAACTCGCACTCACAATTTCATCACTCAATTCATCCTCACTGTGTAATGGGTACTATGTTGTCAATTGCTGATAATTTTGATTTAACCTTTGACCCATGTTCTGGTGGGGAACTACTACCCGTGCTGTGCCGTTAGCGCTTGAGGTGTTTACATTTGCTGCTGTTGTGGCATAATTTGCACCTGCTGTTGCATTTGCTGTTGTTGTACCTGAAAACGTGGCACCTGCTGTTGGGGAATTTGCATTTGCTGAATCTACATTCGATTATTCATATTTTAGAAATTTACATTAGGATTCTGATTTCTCGGTCCTCTCCAATTTCGAGAAATATTAGGCTCATTCATCTACACAACACCTTCCTGCACCATCAAAGAACATTCCAGCTGCCAGTGTTTAAGACTCCTGCACTCATGGTAAGGTAGCATTTTCTTCATTACCTGCACATTACCTGGATTAACATTAGTAGTTAGATCAACACCATTTCCATTTCAACCACCATGTCTTCTGCCTCTCACCTGTCCCTGACCAGGAAACACTTGCATGTTTCACTGTTTTTGTTGAATTCCCTGCATCAATCAATCAATCAATCAGTCATTTGTTAAGCGCGCTACTCACCTGGAAGGGTCTCAAGGCGCTGGTGGGGGTGGTGCTACTGCTCGAATAGCCAGGTCTTGAGGTGCTTCCTGAAGGTCAGGAGGTCCTGAGTAAGGCGTAGGTTGACGGGGAGGGAGTTCCAGGTTTTGGCAGCAAGGTGGGAGAAGGATCTGCCGGCAGTTGTGGTACGCAGGGGATGGTTGCAAGAGCAAGGTTGGCAGAGCGGAGCTGGCGTGTCGGGATGTGGAAGTTGAGATGCTCGTTGAGGTAGGCAGGTCCGGCGTCATGGAGAGCTTTGTGAGCATGGATCAGGAATTTGAAGACGATCCTATTGTTGACGGGGAGCCAGTGGAGGTCTCTGAGGTGGGCTGAGATGTGTCCGTGGTGAGGGAGGTTGAGTTGTGCTGAGGCGTTCTGGATGCGCTGGAGTTTCTTCCAGAGCTTGGCCATTGTTCCCGCGTAGAGGTCGTTGCCGTAGTCCAGTCTGCTGCTGACGAGTGCATGGGTGAATGTTCTTCTGGTTTCCACGGGGATCCATCTGAAGGTCTTGCGGAGCATGCAAAGGGTTTTAAAGCATGAGGATGAGATGGCGTTGACTTGCTGGGTCATAGAGAGCGAAGAGTCCAGTATGAAGCCAAGGTTGCGTGCGTGGGTGGTGGGCATTGGGGCAGACCCCAGAGTGGCAGGCCACCAGGAGTCGTCCCATGCTGATCTGTTGGAGCCGAAGATGATGATCTTGGTCTTCCCTGAGTTCAGCTTGAGGCGGCTTGCTTCCATCCAGTTGGCCATGGCGTGAAGTCCGGTGTGGAGGTTGGTCTTATTGGTTGCGGGGTCCTTTATGAGAGAGAGCATGAAAGTGTCGTCTGCGTAGGAGATGATGTTGAGGCTGTGGGATCGGACGATGTTGGAGAGCGGTGCCATGTAGACATTGAAGAGGGTGGGGCTGAGTGAGGATCCCTGGGGGACTCTGCAGATGGTCTTGGTGGCTTTAGACAAGAACGGGGGGAGGCGGACTCTTTGGGTTCTTCCAGATAGGAAGGATGTGAGCCAATCCAGGGCTCTGTGGTGGATTCTGGCGTCGTAGAGGCATGTGCGAAGGATGTGGTGACAGATGGTGTTGAAGGCTGCAGAAAGGTCAAGGAGGATGAGGGCAACGGTTTCACCTTTGTCGAGCCTGCTTCTGATGTCGTTGGTGCAAGCGATAAGGGCGGTCTCGGTGCTGTGGTTCTTGCGGAAGCCAGACTGGGAGATGTCAAGTAGGCTGTTGTCCTCCAAGAAGTGGGATAGTTGGTTGTTGACTATCTTCTTGATGGCCTTCACAGGGAAGGCAAGTAGGATGATGGGCCAGTAGTTTTTGTGGTCTTCGGGGTCGGCTTTGGGCTTTTTGAGCAGGGCGTCGACTATGGCGTGTTTCCAGCTCTCCGGGAAGATCGGGGTCGCGAAGGAGCTGTTGATGATGGTCCGGAGCTGGGGAGCGATGATTTGGCTGGCTTTATTGAACACGTGGTGAGGGCAGGGGTTGGCTGGAGAGCCGGAGTGGATGGTGCTCATGGCCTTGGTGGTTTCCTTGTCGTTGGTGGGGGTCCAGGCACTCAGGATAATGGTGTGGATGGGTGCGTTGGGGTCACCTTGGCAGTGGTGGTGGTGGGGGACGACGGTGCGAAGCTTCCATGGATGTCTGTGATCTTGCGGTGAAAAAAGGTGGTGAGGGAGTCGCACAGGTCTTGTTAATGGGGGGGGTCAGCAGAGCAGGACTTGGGGTTGGTGAGTTCCTTGATGATGCTGAAGAGCTCCTTGCTGTTGTGTGCGTTGCTGTCAATTCGTTCTTTGTAGAAAGATCTTTTGGTGGTCCGGATGAACTGTTGATGTTTGGTGATGTTAGCGGATGGCGGATTTGAGGGCGGCGTGGTTGCTTTCTGTTTGTTCTAGGCACCAGATCTTCTCGGCTTTCCGGCATTCCCGTTTGGAGGCCTGAAGGTGTGCTGTGAACCAGGGAGCTTTTTTCGTTGGCGCTGGTGTTGGTGGTTTTCCTGAGTGGAGCGAGGGTGTTGGCGCAGTCGTCGAACCATTGCTTGAGGTTGAGGGCAGTGGTACATCCCTGATTGTGCTGCTCTAATCTGCATCACCCTCGCCTTTTCTTTCAATCTTTTCTACCTCATGTCAATTTCATCACTACAATATTAGCAAACTGCAATATTAGCAAACTGCAATACTTCATCAACCGGTTTTGTTTGCCAGCAAATCAAATGACTCTTGATCATGTTACCAATTTCAGGTCTCAATCCCTGCACAAATATAAATACAAAATGAATCATGTCTTTGGGCTCAATAGTCTCTCCACCACAGTGGTGCTTGAATGCCTGAAACAACCTTTCATAATATGCATGTATTGAGTCCTTTGCTTCCTGAGCTGTCCTATCAATTCTCTGCCAAACAATATCTTTAGGGAAGTTCTCATTTTCAAAAATTCCATCACTTTATTATAGCTTTTCATCACTTCAGGAGACGGTGCACCTTTAACCGGATCTCATGGAGGCTCTCTTGTCGGCCAATCCTCTTCCATTCAATCCATAAATCAGCTGGGACCACTATTTATAAAAAAGTATTTAAATCCTCACGCAACCACTTTGCAAGTTTCATAAACCTGTCTGCCTGCTGATACCATTCAACTGGCTTGTCTCTCAGCCTTTGTAATCATTTGTGAATGATAAAATATCACTCCTGCTCCAAGGGACATAAACGTAATTCCCTCCAGGAATTTCTCTCATTGGTAATATTTTTACTGGATAATCAGTCTGCTGAGTGTCAGTAGAGTTCGAAGTCACACACTTCCTTTTCTTCTGATCTCTTTTCTTTACCCATCTGCCATACCATTTAACTAATGCTCCTCATGTTTTATTACTTCGGATTCATTCTATAATATGAATTTTCATTCCAGGAGATCTCATGTTTGCAATGTCTTTTGAATCGAATTCTAATCTGTAGCCCCTCTTTAATGGTTTGGATTTCTCAATATACACTTCATATTTTTCTGCAAGCTCAGATAATTTCTGATGTGCCAATCCTGCTCTGTTTGTTAGATCTTTACAAATGAAATGTAACTCATCTTCACTATATAAGTCTTTCATTGCTGAATCTCCACTCACTTTCTACACCCATCATTCTGTTAATTGCTGAACTGTCAAGCCTTTTAAAGAAACATTATTATTCACATTTGGCACACATTGTGGAGTATTACATGGCGGACCCACCACTCTCTCAGGTGACACTAGAATTGAATTTGGAGGCACTAAAGTTTGTGAAGTCACCGAACAAGTTACGTCTATAGCAAACCTTTTTTGTCAAAAGTCTGGATAATTGGAGACATAACTTCTACAGTAGCATTGAGTTTCTCCATTTCTGCATTTGAATTAAAATGTAAAAACATTGTAGCATTAACTGAATTAGCAATCTGCATATTGCTCTCATTATTTCCCTGAGCATACAATGGAACAACTGGACCAATTGTGAATTGAACTGTCAATGCTTCTGAACCTGATAAAGTATTCTGATTACTCAAGTAAATTATTCCAGAATTCTGACCTGTAAATATTGAGGAACTCGATTACGATATTGTTACTGGAGAATACATTGGCATTGTCTGGGCTTGACTAACAACTTGCACAGGAGTTACTGAATTAGGTCTAGACTCCACCTGGACCATCATTGGTTTCTGAAAAATCTGTGGTGCCACCGGGACTGTAATATTTGTTGTAGAATTAACAACAGGAACTGTAGAATACATTACAGGTTAATCACATGAGTCTTAGTTACTGTAATATTAGGAACTTTAGTTGTGACCTGACTCTGTGTTACCATAGCTGAAGGTGCACTTGGACCTTGATTTGACTCTTCTGTTGCATATAGAGGAGGTCGATTTCTTAATATTTTTGTTATAAATTCTTCATGATCTGGATCACTATTTTAACTCAGTGATTTTCTAGCTTCTTCTGACTTTGACTCAGCTGCTTTAGAATTCTTTTTAATCTTTGGTCTGACACAGTCCTATTTTTCTTGTGAAATTGCAGGAAACATTCCAATACCTTGTAAGGTTTCAGTTCTTCAAAAGTTTTGCTCATTATCCCATTTGGCTTCTGGCAATGTTTTCTCAGCTTTTCGCATTTGTCTCTCAAATTTGAATTTCTCTAGTTATCTGGCTACTAGCTCCCAAACAGCTAAATCTTCAAATTGTGCTGGTAGCGGAGGGGGCTTTAGTTCATAAAGTACTCTTTTCCAATTTTCTAAAATTCTCATATTAAACCTTCCATGAGCAGGAAAAGCTAATCATCCTCTTTCTTGGTTATTTTTCACCACTGTTTTAATCAAATACATGCTGATGGGCCTTTCTCTTCAGTTACTATGTATGCAGGCATACCTTCTGGTGGGGCAATTTCTCCTATTCTAACTGGAATTAAAACATCTCCTCTTATCGCACTTTTTAATGCTTTGAAAAATTTCATTTTGACCTTTAATAGGGTTTAAACTGCAAATTAAATTCAAAACAGGAAGCATTTCAATCCTCAAATCCTATTTGCTTGCTATTCTCAAGCAGTAGCTGTTCACGGTTGCCCACCAATCCATGCCTGGCTCCTTTCACCAACTCACTAATCCTAGCGTGGACACAGTGATGTCACACTCGCTCACATACAGTGGCTGGCAAAGCCTTGCGGCTTGTCCTTCAAAGTCAATTCACACAGAAAAATAACTTGCTAAATATTGTGGGCACTAAAAAATCAGGAAAAAACAACTTGTCTGCTTACTACAAGTAGGTCTCAATCAGTTCGGAAGCTTTCCGGAAATTTCGACTGTGGCCTTTTGCTCAAACAGCTACACTTCCGGCTGTGGCTTTCTCTCATGCGCAAGTCAAATTTGACCTTCAAATTTCTCCCTTGACTACTACCAGATCCTCCTTGTGCACTCAGGAATCACCTAGTACCTGTCAAACTAGCACTCACTTAACACGCACACTAGGAATACAACAACACCAACTGCAGACAAGTAAACAACAACAAACACGTTTCTCATACACCTTTACAATACTCTGGAGTCTTAGACCTCGCAAGGTCTGTTACAACAACAACCACATGAGCAATTTGTTTAGCACAAAGCCCCACATTCACTTTAAGTACGACAACTTCCCTACTCTCACACTTTGGAGTGTATGAACTCCCTACTTCACTCATACATCACAATTCACCTGCGATTTGCCAAAGCATTACAAGGTCAAACCACACTTAAAACTCAAATATCACTGGAAACACTGAGAACATACCTAATAACATGTATACAAGCAGTGTCAAAACCAAATCTCCCTAAACCAGGATGATCTCTCCCCTATTGAGACAAAACCTTAACTAAACAAGCGTTGGCTAAACCAAATAACCCAAAACCATAGATGATCTCTCTTCTATTGAGATGAAACCATTGTCTGCTACCAAATTCTGTGGGCATGTGACCTCCTAAATTAGGCTCAGGTGACACCTAATAGGGCAGTGACATCTACTTCCCTCAGAGGTCGACTCAAATCTTTTGACTCAGACAGGAGTAATAAGATCATCAAATCAAATAATGAGAATTAAGAGCCATAAACAACCAAAATATGCAATAAGGAGTCTGTAATTTATACGCACCATGACCTATGTGGTTATCAATCACCTCACCAATTTAGTATAGCTTAAATATTTATTGCCCTTATATTAACAATGTTAAGGTCATGTAAACGATGTGCAAAATCAAATGATAGGAATACAGAAACAACACAGCTGTCCAAAGCATCTGAAGAATCTCAACCCTATAATAACAAGTACCATTAAACACTACAAAAGAATTATACATAATAACAACAGAATCATTTGAGAAATAGCAATAGATTTAATTAGTTGTGCAGTTGAAGCAGTCATAATCAATTAATAAACATTTAATTCAGATTTTGGGTCAGACGTTCTAGCTACCAAACTCTGATTTGAAAAACATGTGTGGGCTGGGCTTTGTACAAGCAAAAATTAAAGTAAGACAAAAAATAATTTGGAAAACATCTGACTATAGCGCTGGCAAAAATATGCGGTTGGATTTCTAAAGGGAAAAACCTGCAAAAGAAAAACAAATGCAATTTGTTATACTGCTCCTATATGAGACAGCAGCTAGCAGAGTCCTCATTAGTAGAGCACAAGAAGAACAGGTCTTCAGCAGTCAGCATCAGGGACATGGAAAGGACCAACAGTTCAGTAATGTTGGGCTTAAAGTAGATGAACTTTACAATCACAAGTAGCTAGATAAGAACTGAACAGAACTGAATCTGAATGGAACTGAACGGAAACTGACTTACATCACTTAAAACTTTGCTCAATTAAAGTCCCAAAAGTTACTAGCTAAGCTTCTATTGGACAGGACTATGAGGTGTGATAGTAACCAACCAACTTGAATTTCGTTTCTACATTTTTTGTATCATTCTTCATTCCTTCTCCAAGGTTGGCTTATGTTGACGCTCCTCTCTGGTCTGCAGTTTCAGCAGAATAATAACATTGTAGAAAACAGCACAGAACACAAAATTTAGCTAACATTATTTGACTCTAAATAGTGTGGGAAGGCTGTCTGCTAAACTCCAAATCGAGCCCTCATCACTTGTCAAGAGTGAAAGTGAGGAATGGTTTGTTTTCATTAATCACAAGTTTATAGTGCAGGACTTTGAGCGAATTGAGCCATACCTGAATGGAAATAATAGGATGAGGAGTGATGTCATTTTTAGAGGATTCATTGTATCCTCCATCAATCTGTTCTTTACTCTCCTTCCAGGACAAATGGCCAAGATCAGCAACTGTCAATGAACAATTTCTCTGTCAATGAGATGCAGGTTTTTGGGAAAGATCATCCACTAAACCTTGAATTTAAAAAGTATACCAGCAAGAAGGCAATCTAAGGGCCTGTTTATATGTTGGTAGAGAGCGTACTCCACCGCTTTTATAAATGCCCACCTGCTTGGTAATCATTTATAAATTAGGTGGGCAGCTTCTCCACCATGGAGACAGAGCCATTTACTCTGTTCCCATAGTGGATGCATGGGCCACCTGCCTATATCTAATTCAGGACCTAAGATACTTAGGCTAAGACATATGCCAACACTGGTACATAGAGCTGTAACTTTAAAGGTCAAAACATTGTGGGTTATCTAATATATTTGCCTGACCACTTATGCCATACATTGCATGAATGTCCATGTTTAACTGTTGGAAAAGGGCAACACATTAGACCCTATTGATCCAAATATCAAATAAAGAATTTCTCAAATTTCCAACTCTTTTCTTCTAAGTTGTGCCTGAAAAACTGCACTAGTCACACCGTTCCAGGATTACTGTAGAAAATATTTTGGGGAATCCTGGCTATTCCTGTGTGTTTGAATTTCTGCTTGCATAATTATACATGTTGTACATGCTGAAATACTATCACTTTTGTGTAATTGCACATTATTTTGTTTTGTTTTATTTTTTTCATAGGGAAACCACATCTGCCCCACTTCCGTGAATCTAGGAATGTTCTTTTCTGCTCCAATCTTGAAAGGGTTTTACTCGCACCATAGTTAATGAATAACCAGAAACTCAAGTGTTGTAGGTTTTCACAAAATCTCCAGGCACTAATCCACATAAGTAAATGGATTCTCGAATGAAAGGTCACCCTTAGCGAGCTCCTTTCAGTCCTTAATAGAACGCATGGAGGTCTGGTTTATCATGAATTGTGTGATTTGTTGAGATATTAAAGGATCAAATTAATATAAACACAAAGAAGATACAGAAACTTCTTTAGGTGATGGGAGACCCTATTCTAGATGAGTTAATGATCACTTCCAGTGTAATTGAGCAGTCTAAAATGAGCTACTAGAGTGAATGGCAAAAAACGTGATCAAAAGTTTAGCTATGTTAACAAAAAATCTGATTTTGTTAGAATATATTTTGAGTTTGTTTTCACATGTATTTGTATTTTAACTTTTTGTATTTTTTCATTTTGTTGTGAGGCAAAAAATAGGTCACGGATATGTTGGAATGTTGTTAAGTAAAAGATTTGAGATCATGAAACTCCCTTTTTTCCAACTGTAAGAATGGTCGATATTGTTTTGTTTAATTTGAGGGTCAGACCGCATGGAGTGAGTTTAGCAGGTATTTTCAGAAAAGTACAAATAGGAGTTCCCTTATTGGCAGACTCTTTTTCCTGTTGATCATCCCTTTGTGCCAAATGGGGAAATCTGTAACTCTTGGGGAGTTCTTACCAATGAATTGCTATTTCCCAATCTCTCGGACTGTTGTAGGCTGCTACGGGTCTTAATGGATTAAGATTTTTGAAATACTTATTCCTAGATACCATGTAGTGAGGTGTGAATTGCTGTCAATGAAGGAAGGATTTTTCTCAGGATGAATCACCTTTAGAGCATTTCATGTAGAGATAAGGAAACCAGTGAATGGGTCAATTTTATGGTTATTTTGATTACTTTATTTGAAATTCTGTGTCAGTTTCACAAGTTGTCATTTCATGCAACTGTTTGCAGGTATTCCTAATATAGAATTACTTGTTTTGATTTGGAATTATTGAAATGGACAGAATTCGAATTGAATTTGAATATATTTGGAACACTTTTGAGGGATAGGGTGAGTTATAACTTGAATTGTATGTGTATGACTCCGAGAAATTGAGATTACAATTATAGTAAAGAACTGTATGCATGTAATTTAACATTGATGTACAATGATACACTTTGAGTAAGTATGATCGTATGTAAGATGACGTATAGTGATTAGAGAAAACGAGGAAGGGATCCTGTCTCCAAATAAGTCTCAAATTATGACGGTGTTAGATGAGAGTAAATGCGGAAAATACACATGATGATTTGAAATCTGATAAATGAGAGTAAGAAGAAGGCTTGAAAAGTAATATTTGCTAATATTTTATATGAAATAATGGAAGCAAACATGAATAAATATTGCAAGTAATCTATTTGTTAAAATTAATGTAATTATTGGATTCGGACTTGATGCAGATTATTAAGATTTGAGACTTTTGTTAATTATGATTATTATAGAAATTGCACGTTTTGTTAAGTCTTGGGAACTGTAACTTTAGGAAGAATTTTCATAATGTGCATCGTTGTATTCGTTTGCAACATTGAGGAAGGGGTGCTCCCCGAAACACATGGCTGTTTTCTTTAGATGTTTTCCTTTGGAATTTGATTACAAATCTGTTTCAATACTTGACCAAGATTAAGAATAAAGAACTGCAATTTTAAAGAAAATAGAGTATATTTGAATTCTTGAACTTTAATGAGTGACTTGAGAAAGAAACCGCCTGTGAAGAATTGCACCAGTGGAATAGTGAGATAGAGGCTCTAGGCAATTAATTCCTTCTGACTCCTAAATGTGATGTGGATAGTTTGTTGAGATGTTAAGCAATCAACGTGTGATTAATATGAACAAAAAGAAAATAAAGGAACCTCTTTAGGTGATTGAAGACCTTATAATTGATGAGGTAATCATTGCTGCCAATGTAATTGAGTAACTGAGCTAAGAAAGTGAGTGACATAAAACGTGATAGAAGGTTTAGTTATGTATGTGGCATCAGTAACAAAGGTAACTAAGAAAGAGAGAGGAGAGAACCTACATTTTTCAGCCATAGTAGTTCTTCCAATTTACAATAATTCATAGGCTGTCCTGCATTTAGAAAGGGCTAGATCGATTGTGACTCATTTTGCAAAAGCTTGTGGGGATGTTAGGATCCAGAATTGCATGATTAAGAGAGGAACCTTCTAGTTAATCTAGTTAATTTAAGGAGAAGGGGCTTCTTAAGGCTAAATACATGGTTTGAATCATGAGAAATGATGAAGGGGATTCCAAACCACCATTATGTTTCTTGGCTGCACTGAAATCTGAACATGAAGTCATGGCAGACTAAAGATCTTTGACATTATCACAACTAAGGAGGATATAATAATGTTTTAAAAGACCAAGTGAACAACTTTTTAAAACCTGATGTGAAGATAATTACCTTAGAAGGATAAATGGTCACGTCACATGAAAAGGTGTATGTGTGAGGATGAAGAAATGACACATTTTTGAAAATGATTCTAAATCCATGCTCACATGAGCCAGTTATGTTATACAAGACTCTATCATGAGTTCTCAATTCTTTAACTCATTTTCACATGTATTTGGTGACAAATTGGTCATACTTTAGGGATTTGTACACAAGATTTGTTCAAAGAAGGATGCCTGCCCAATTAACCAGAAATGAGCAGCATATCCATCAGTGTCCAGAAAGGGATGAGATCAACTCTGGAGGATATGGTAGGAAAATAAATCATTGAAGAAACAAAATCTTCCAAGTGGGTTTCCTTATTTTTTCAGGAAAGCAATGAAAAATGGATTTGTTTGATGATTTAAAGGCACTGATCTCTTCCAACTTAATGGATAGGCACCTCTTGCCTAAATTAAACAAATTACTGTTTATGCTTGATGGGTAGCTGCTTATAACCTTCATCCTGCAAAAAGGTGGCACCAGATTGAATTGTCCACAATATACAAACCTTTGTCTGTTTTCTGAGCTCCATACTTTTTATTGTGCTTCATGAAGATTTCCCATGGGTTAGCCACTACAGATTCCATTTTTCAAAGGGCTGTGTTCCACTTGTTTAAGGATCAAGACCATTTGAACTGTTCCGTCCCAGGGAAACATGATGTACTCAAAGAATCCTCAATTTATGCTCCAAAAAATTCCCTTCCACCAAAATGTAAAGACACAGTTTTATCCTATGCAGGTCTCTGTGAATTTAATGGGACATTGCTAATTTATTTCACTTAAGTTATGAAGCCCCTTTGAAAGTGGCTGAAAACGGGAAGGTTTTGAATACACCAAGAATTAACTTATGACTGCCAAACATTGAACCATTCCTGTGTTACCAGCCCTCATATCATCACTGTAGGTGCTATGTTATACAGCTGAATAAAACATAGCTTTTACCTTCAGAATGCACAATGAGACTGAAAGAAGATTCACTTTGATCAAGCATAACCTCCTTCAATGCATGTGGTAAAAAACCATGTTAGGGGTAACACAGTTGTTTTGAAAACTAACCACAATCTTATATTGAATATTCTGTATATTCAATATGAAAAAGTGAAAAGTGACCTAGCAGCAGATTGGCTTTCACTCCTGCACTGTCAAACTAATTAAGGTGACCACGAATGTGGAGAACCAGATGTGGTTGCTGCTATTCATGAAGCCTGAAACCAACAGAATGGTAATGTATCTGAAGAACAAAAAAAACAACAGAATAATAGTTAGAAGCTGATAATAATGACAAAGTACTTAAATGAGTGATAAGGTATTTCCGGCAAGAATCTAATTGGCCCTTTATATACGTTTTGCCAAGTGGCAGAACTGGGGATAAGGAGGGTACTCATGATAAGGAGTGACATACTGGAGACTCTCCTAAAGAAGGCCATCTGGTCAAATCAGCGCTTTTCAGAACTTACTTTGGGGTCCTAAGATAGAGAGTGAGAATGTCCACTGGCACAGGTCTTGTAATTCATGTGCTTCTATTAACAACAACTTGAATGTGTTCCCTGAACCTTTGCAGCCTGTAAATTGGCCAAAAAACACAAAGCAGTAAATAGCTGGATTATTCCGACCAATGCCAGCCGTTGTGCAGCATGCTTTGATCATTATTGACTTCCAGGTCAAATGACTTGAAATTAAGTTTATGCAGCGAGCTATCAAGACTACTGACATATATTTCTTCAAGGAAATCTTACCTAAGAATGTTTTTCCTGAAAACTGTGTTCCTGACAATGGTGATCAATTGACTTATACATATATTTATATATATATATATATATATATATATATATATATATATATATATATATATATACTACTTCTTTTTTAGTCATGGAACAAAATATTTCACCACAGCTTTAAACGATCCCCTGATCAATGAAGATGACTCCCCTCCGGTAGAGGAGGCATTAGTGAAAACCTTTCCAGAGCCGAAAGTTGCACATGAATGGTGTTTGGATTGTTTATTGCTTTTCTTTTCCTTTCTCATCAATTCAGGTGCTTATCGTGCAACTGCCCATGGGTTAGAACTCCAAGAAGCTCTACTTTAGAAAAGAGACGATTGAGAAAGTAATGGCATGAAAGTTATCACGTCAACTACATGAGGTGGGAAATAAGTAGTGAAGGTAAACCTGGAGATAGCGGGAACCTTTGCAAAACACTGTGGAATAAGATATACCTCCATTATGCCAAATCACCGAAAGATGTAATATTAAGATCCCTGTGATTTCCCCAGAGAACAGGCAGATTCTGGAAACCACATTTGAACCAGAAGAGATTAGAAGTGCGGTTAGGAAGCTACAGTCGGGAAAACTGAGGGACCCAATGACCTGCCAGTGGAGCTCTATAATTGTGTTGTGAGCATACTAACCGCTTCCATGATGCATATGTTTGCTGAAGCAAAGGAAAAAAGCTGTCTCCCATATGACCAAAGACTGGCCACAATTGTAGCAGTATGAAAGGAGGGTAAGCACCCTGAGGAATGTGGCTGATGTGGCCCATATTGCTGTTGAATATGGAGGCAGAGATTCTCATCAAGGTGTTAGCGACCACGTTGACCAGGGTTATACTCTCTCTCTGTCATGTTCCTCTCTGGAATCCTGTGTTATACAGTGGGACACCCTAAATAATTACCTGCACCCAGGGGAGTCCTGCAAGGGGCCATGGAGGGTCATTCATCTCCTCACTTGTTGGGTGGGCTGGAGGCATTCCTCTTCTTGGGGTCCATATTCTCATTCTCAGTAGTGTCTGCTTTCCAGAATTCCAGAGGAAGAGTTTTTACTTAACAAATCCATCAGGGAGGCTCTATCATGTATTCCTGCCAGCATTTCCCAATCCATCATGGCGTCCTTACTTCATCCTCTATGTCACTTCCTGTTTTTGGGTATATAAGGAGCAGAACTGTCTTTCTCCATTGTGTTGCAACACCCTTTGCTCCTGCTGGTGTGGCTTCACTCCTGCTGGTGTATCTTCACTCCTGCTGGTGTATCCTCACTCTTGTTGGTGTCTCCTCATTCCTGCAGGTGTATCATTGCTCTTGCAGGTGTCTCCTTGCTCATGCTGGTGAGTCTTTCTCCTATTGCTTTCCTTCTAAACCTTTCTATTGTCCTGGTTCGGGCATTTCCACTAGCCTTATCTGTGCCTTCTGAGCCTTGCTGCAGTCTTTTTCTGGTTCCATCAGTACCATCAGAGATTCCCTTCGGGGTGTTTCTCTTGGGGGGCCCTTCTGGAGGGCACTAACTGCTTAAATGTTCCGTTGTCAGCAGCACAGGGGCTATCAGGAGGGGTCGCCCCTACCTTTGGCAGACAAGGACAGTCAGGACCTCGCAAGAATTACCTCAGGCTGGGTCAATGGATTCTGCACAAGCATTGGTTCAGACAGTTTAACAACAAGCTCAAGAACTACTTAGCTCTACATCAGGCTCATACTACCAGAGCATCTGACGTGCCATTCATTTCTCCAGAAACCCTTAATTTTTCTAGAGATCCATACAAATTAAAAGAGTTTCTAGACTCCTTGACAGTATTCCTTGCCTTCCATCTGGCCCAGTTTACTCTGGATAGATCCAAAGAGGGGTATCTGATCAGTGCCCTATCTGGCCCGGCATTAGCATAGGCAACCCTTTTGGTAGCCACAGAAGGACACAGCCTTTCTGACTATGTGACCTTTCTCACAGCCTTTAAACAGATGTTTGAAAGACCTGGTTTAGAGACATCAGCTGAAGAAGCTCTTTGTGACAATCAGCAGGTTAATTAAGATGTTCTGCAACACATCACTTGCTTCCGCCAGTTATCAGCTGAAATCAATCAATCAATAAATTTGTAAAGCGCGCTACATACCCGTGAGGGTTTCAAGGCGCTGGGGGGGCGGGGAGGTGCTGCTACTGCTCGAAGAGCCAAGTCTTGAGGAGTTTTCTGAAGGAGAGACGGTCCTGGGTCTGTTTTTGTCAGGATACTTCAATTCGATTTCCTCAGAAGCAGAAGATAACTCCTCGTCCCGACCCGAGCTACTCACAACGAATATTAATCCTTCGTGCTGAGCACCCCGGAGGGGGAAAGGGGAATGGGATGGTAGAGAGACTGCCACCGAGATGATGAACGCCAGTACTCAGTCTGCCTCTTCACATCTAAGATTGGATACAGCACCTGCAAGAGTCACAGTCGCAATTACTAGGGACATACAACATCAGTTTTTCACTTTCTACTCTCAACACTTAATTCTCTTTAATTCTATTATTTCTTCACTCACCCTGAGTTCTCTGTAGCCTTGCTTCTCTCTATAAATGATAGCTCTTCTTAAAAAAATGCTTCTTACTGATTCTGGAAGAACTTCTCAACCTTTGTTAGAGATTGGTTTTATGTTGCTATATATATATATATAGTTGGTGATAATGCGCTCTTCAAATCAGCTGATGTTATTTAATTTCTCCTGTCTTATTGTGACTTCTGTCAATACTTGTATTTGTAAATGCTTGTTTATTAAATTTTGTTTCTCCTTTCTTACTTCGACATTTGTTGCTAACTTGTATTTGTAAATGCTTGTTTATTACAGTTAGTTTCTCCTTCCTTACTTCGACATCTGTCGATAACTTGTAGTTGTAAATGCTTGTTTATTTAAGTTTGTTTCTCTTTTAAACTCTATTTTGGTTTATTACCATTGAATTTGTAAATGCTTATTTGTTAACAGTTCGTTTCTCCTTTAAACTTGGCCTTTGTTTATAACCTTGAGATTTGTAGATACTTGCTCTTTTAAAGTTCGTTTTTTCTTTGACTTTAATATCTTAAACAAGAACCTTGTAAACATAAGGTTAATTCATACATTAACTCTGTAGCTTTGCCGACTTCCACGGGAACGGTCTACTATCAAACTCTTCAAATAAACCTTGACAATATTTATCCGTTTTCTGTAATATAATCTTCAAATGTAATTTTACCTCACAGGAGTTTCTGTTCTGAAGCGCGCTCTCTCTCCACACAGCTGATTCCTGTCAGACCTCAGTTGAAGTGCAAGGCTTCCAGCTGGAGAGCTCGTAACCTAGCAACCAACCAATTGCAAGACTAGAACTGTAACTAACCTTCAGGACTCACAGTGGCCATCTTGGATCTTCTCTTCTTGATTCTTCCTTTGAAATAAGCGCAAGATTACTCTGCAAACCTTCTTCCAGTTTGGGCTTTGCTGTATCCACTGAGGATATCTCTTTGCTTTTCTCATGCACTTCTTTGATTTGACTTGGCAAGTTTGTGTGGTCATGACAGTTGTAGATACGGCGGGAGGGTGTTCCAGGTCTTGGCGGCGAGGTTCGAGAATGATCTGCTGCCGGAAGATTTGCGTTGGATGCGGGGGATGGAGGCGAGGGCGAGGTTAGCAGAGCGGAGATGTCGGATGGGGGTGTAGAAGCTGAGTTTGTTGTTCAGGTATGATGGTCCGGTGTTGTGGAGTGCCTTGTGTGCGTGGGTGAGGAGCTTGAAGGTGATCCTCTTGTTGACGGGTAGCCAGTGAAGGTCTCTTAGGTGGGGGGTGATGTTGCAGTGGCGAGGGATGTTGAGGATGAGTCGGGCGGAGGCGTTTTGGATGCGTTGGAGGCGTTGGAGGAGTTTGGATGAGATACCGGTGTAGAGGGCATTGCCGTAGTCAAGTCTGTTGCTGACGAGGGCCTGGGTTACTGTTTTTCTTGTTTCTGATGGAATCCATTTGTAAACTCTGCGAAGCATGCAGAGGGTGTTGTAGCAGGAGGAGGAGATGGCACTGACCTGCTTTGACATGGAGAGTGAGGAGTCGAGGGTGAAGCCGAGGTTTCGTGCGCTGTCGGTGGGGGACCCAGCGTGGACGGCCACCAAGAGTTGTCCCAGGCGGAGGGGTTGCGCCCGAGGATGAGGACCTCTGTTTTGTCCGAGTTCAGTTTTAGCCGGCTTTCTCTCATCCAGTCGGCGATGGCTTTTAGTCCCTCGTGGAGGTTGGTTTTGGCGGTGTGCGGGTCCTTGGTGAGGGAGAGGATGAGTTGGGTGTCGTCGGCGTAGGAGATGATGTTGAGGTTGTGCTGGCGGGCCACTTGTGCGAGGGGGGCCATGTAGATGTTGAACAGCATCGGGCTGAGGGATGAGCCCTGGGGTACGCCGCAGATGATGTTGAAGGCTTTGGATTGGAACGGGGGAGGCGGACTCTTTGGGTTCTGCTGGTGAGGAAGGATGTGGTCCATTCGAGGGCTTGGTCCTGAATTCCTGCTGCGTGGAGGCGGTATTTTAGGGTGTGGAAATCATATGGGTGGACTGACTCTGGTTACTCTCTTTCGCTGAGGCCTCTGTGAAGAAATAAAAGCTGAACTGTCACATTCAACCCATGCAGAAACAATGGCAGTTTTAATGGATCAGGCCCTGTCCTTGGAACATCAACTCAATGAATCCAAATATGAAAGACGCAGGGCTTGAGTTCAGCAAACCCCAGGGACAACTCATCTCAATGCTTGAAAGATTGACACTCCTGTTCCTGAGAATCCATAATCTTCATGGGAGGAGCCTGTGCTGATCGGGCTAGCTCAGTTAGCCTTGTCTGAGGCAGAATGGTAATATAGGAGAAAGCAAGGATTATGTATCTACTGCAGTTCTTCTGGTCATCTAATCCGCAATTTTCCCACAACGTCCACAGAAAGTTCTGAGAAACACCAGATTCTGCTTTCTGTCAGAGAAGAGAGGACAGGAAAGTCAGGAAACCCTTCTATTTGTTCTCTCCAGAGAACTGGTTATTCCCCTGTTCCTCTTGCCTATGCTTCTTAAACTTCCTAAAGGACACAATGAAAAGGTGTTGGTCTCACTGAACATCACAGAAGCGGGTTGGACCTGGATGAAAAATGGGCACAAGAAAAGCAAATACCCAGAATCCCCTTATCTCTTCCATACAGTAGGTGGAACACTATTTGTCTCTGGACCGGTTAAAGAGATAACCACTCTTTTAAGGATGACCTTTGAAAAACATCAAGCGATTTTAGCTTTTCATCTTATTACCTTCCCCAACCACTTTATGATCTTAGCCCTTCCTTGGCTGATCAGACCTTCCTTGGCTGATCAGACACAATCCATACATCGTTTGTGAGAATTATTTTCCCAGTTTTGTGATAAATTTTATTACATCACAGACGACCACTGGGCTCCTAAGGAAACTTCCATGACCAAGGAAATTGACTGTGGTATCATTAGTATTATATAGGGAGTCAGAAGCGGTTATCAGAAGCGGTTATATTTCAGAAACCTAAGGAAGTCTCCTTATTTCCTCACTGTGAATTCAACTGCTCTATTTCCCGCGAACCTGGTGCCACAGTACTGTTGGATGGATTTATTTACTTTCTGAAATTGAAAAGGAGACCACAATGCAATATCTTGGGGACAGTCTTCATAACGGTTTCATCACACGCTCCTCATCTCCTGCTAGGGCTTCTCCCATTTTCGTACCCAAGAAAAGCGTAAATAGAGTAACCAAAAAAGACTGGTATCCCTTACCTCTTATCAAGGATATTTTAGAGTGAGTCAGAGGAGCCCAAATATTCACCAAGTTAGGCCTTTAGGGAGGATACCATCTTCTTCGTATGAAGGAAGATAAGTGGAAGGCTACTTTCAGAACCACCCCTTGGGCATTTTTTGTATTGCGTTAGGCCTTTTGGGTTAAGCAATGCTCAATCCATTTTCCAGCACTTCATGGATCATGTATTTGCAGACTTGTTAAACCAGAGTGTTGTGGTATATTTAGCTGACATTGTAGTTTATCCGATCCCTCCTCCTACCACAATCATCCTTGATAGACTACACCAAAATAGATTGTTCTGCAAGTCTGAAAATGTGAACTGGTCAGCCTGAAGTGGAATATCTGAGATACTGTCTAATTAAAGCAGGAATTGTCATGGACCCCCAGAAAGTGTCTGCCCCTCTTGAATGGCCTTCACCTTTCTCTGTGAAAGAGACTCAATGCTTCCTCAGTGTGGGAATTTCTATCACCAGTTTATTGACAATTTTGCCTCTCAAACTAGCCTGATCTCTCAAACTCTCATGAAAGGGAACCTTAAACATGGATTTAAGTGGACAGAACTAACTGAAACAGCCTTTAAAGTCTTGAAAGCAGCCTTTACCTACGATCCAATTCTATGTCATCCCGATGCCTCCAAAACCTTTATGGTTGAGACTGAAGTCTCTGGTAGAACAGTTAAGGCAGTCTTGCTTCAACAACAAGAGGATGATGGGTGCCCAATTTTTTGCCTGCCACACGTCTTATCCGATTCAGAGAAGAACTACTCAGTTCTAGAAATTGGAACTCTTGGCCATGAAATTAGTCTGTTGTGAGTGGAGACATTTCCTAATAGGAACCAATGAATCTTTTGAAGTCAGGAATGATCATCGGAATCTGCTGTGCCTTCTCAACAGACAATGTTGGAAAAGTCGCCAAGAAAGATGGGCCTCTTTTTTATTCAATAAGACTTCATTATAACCTATATCCCAGGATCCCAGATTGTACTTGCTGATGCTCTTTCACAATGATATCTTTAGAGTCCAACTACCTTTTCAGCAGAATATCCTGGGCCCAAAATTCATAGTCAGAAAAACTCTGTCTTTTTTTAGATAGAGTACTGGCAGAATACACATCTCTAACAAGGGAAGACTGAACTTTCTTACCAAAACGCATTCATTATCAACTTTACTACAGGGACAAAGCCCTATTTCTTCCAACCAAAGAAACCAAAGAGTCACAGCTCGAGGCCCTTCAAATGTGCCATGACTCACCTATAGCTGGTCATCAAGGCATCAAGTGGTCATTTGTATGTGAAGATACTGAAGTATATGTCACCTCTTGTCCAATCTGTGCTTAAGCTAAGTCATCTCATGCCAGTCATAATGGTGACTGTAGAGTCTATTTCTAAGATGGCACATTTCACCCATCTTAAAAAGTTGCCTTCTGAAAAAAATTGTGGAAGATTTTTATGCATGAAATATTCTGTCTACACAGTCTTCCTCAAATCATTGTCTCAGACTGAGGTCCTCAGTACATGTTCCACTTCCTAAACATTTCTGTAAATCTTTACACGTTGAGGTAGCTCTATCTTCTGGATTCCATCCGCAAACCAATGGTCAGACAAAATGCCTAAACCAAAGTCTAGAACAATACCTTCCATTGTCAGCGGCATCGAGGCTACCAGAACGGGTCGTCCCTACCTTTGGCAGACAAGGACAGTCAAAACATGCACTCTCAGATTTTTTCATTGCGCCAAGCTTGCAAATAGAAGTCCATTTGCTTAGGCACCTTATGCGTGTGCTGTGCGTTACCCCTTGTATCATTAAGTTTTGTCTTTTTCTTTTCTTGCATAGGTATCTATTGTCAAGAAATCCTTCCTGAGCCACAAAAGTAATGCCAAGTCAAAGACTCCAGGACAAAACCGCAAAACTCAAGATAGACGCCCGTAAGAACAAGGATCCTGCAAGGTCCTGAAAACCAGCGAGTGCACCAAGAAAGAATCCAGCACAGGTATGTGATGAGAAGTAAGCACAAAACAGGAAGTTGGAGGCCGAAAAAACACTAGAACGACAGCAACTTCTTGCAAAGCACGTGGCTTTTTAGTCTTTGCACTCCACCAAGACTACATGTAAAATCTGGACCGAGTGCCAGGCAATCCTGACACTCTTGTTCCTCTAGACCAGTCAAGGTTTGTGCCAAATAGAAGGGAAAAACCAAATATGTGCTGATTGTTTGGCTGCATGGAATATACAGATGGTACCCAGTAGCCCACACTGTTAATGTCATTGGATGCCACAATGGCATTTGATTCCCTGGAATTAACATACATCTTGGTAGTTCTGGAGAGGATGGATTTTGACCCACAGTTCAGTATACACACTGCCAATGGCAAGCCTGTTATATCAGCACCTTTTCAAATAACTTTGGGGATCAGGCAGACCACTCCTGCTTTGTAGACTAGCGCTTGAGCCTCTGGCAGCATAGATCAAATCAGACCAACTGAAAGGAGACTCAGGGGCTGATTTAGATGTTGGTGGTAATGGTCCCACTGTCAAAAGACATCAGATTTCCTGTCCACTGCCTTGGCTGTCTGCCAGCTCGATTTAGATATTGGTAGAACCAGTGGCAAAAGACTGCCCGAGTATCGCAAGCTCCGTCAAGATTTTTGACTGCTGCATTGGATTTGGGGATAACGGCGGGACTCCAGCCACCTTAACCGCTGGGCAGATTTGGATGTGCCTTACTGACAAGCCAACTGTGGGAGTCTGACCTCCATGGCAAAGGTCACAGATTGGGGGGGAGAGGTGGACAAAAATCACCTTTTTCTGTATTTCTGCTTCCATTTTCGACTGGACACAACTGGACAACACCTTCTGTCGCTGTCTATTGGGTACAGCAATGGTCTTCCTCCATGAGCAATCCGTCGCTAGTACACCGCCTTCAGGACTATAATATGTAAATAGGCTGCCAGCCTGACAAATAGGAAGAGCACCCAGTCATTGCCATCTTCGGCTCAGCCGCAGTACATCTAAATGAGGTGGGCGTAACACCCTCGACTTGATGGTCTTTCCGGGTCCGCTGCTGCCTTGGATTGGCGGCGACACCACCATGATCTAAATCCGGCCACCGGAGACGAAGACTGACATAGTGATGAGAGTTGGATGTGGCTGTCCTTACAGCCTCTGGCAGGAAGTGCCTATGTGTAGATCAAATGAGTGAAACTAGGACGTGTGCTGTATACATTACGCTGTTGGTGACACATGCTTTGATGTTTGGTTTATTTGAAAACTCTAATAAAAGAATTTACAAAAAATAGTGTGGAGAAGGCCTCTGGATAGTGGAGCCTTGGGAAAACCAATTGAGTTACCTTTTTGGGTGGTAAATAGCTGCTATTGAGAGGTCGACCCCTGAAGCACAGGCATCTAGGAAGGCTGCCAGAATTCCTTTAAGAGCTACTGCTCCAAGGGACTCTTGCTTCAGATGTATGATTGGCAATAGGTAGGCTACATGAATAACAGGTGAGCAAAAAAGTGAATGCTTCTGGAGAAGCCCAGTGAGCCCCAGTACTAGTGTAGGGTAGGTAGGTCTAAGGACAAAGCACTGCTCTTCGAAATACGTTTTTTACCTTTTAGTGAGAAACATCACGTTGGAAATGACAGTGTTAGAGAAAACCAAAGCATACGCTTGTACAGAAAAAATGCTTAAACATTGGAATTCAGAGAAAGAGGCAGCAAGAGAGTGAGTGAGAAGATAGAGGAGGTTGGAGATGGGGTCCCCAGTCCCATGGAGATATAGGTTTTGCACAACAATTTGAGGTGAACTTTATGGGGAGGCACAGGGACCAAATGGGTCATAATACACTCAGAAAGAATGAAGTGTGCGGTCAGAGTTATGCAAGTAACAATACCCTGTTAAAGTAATGGAGAATATAGCCAGCATAGGTTGACATTATGAGAGTGATAGTTCTTGATCTTTTATAGCAAAACGTAAAATCACAAATAGTGCTGTTTTACACTTGCATTGTTCACAGGTAAGGCAACATTGGAATGAAAAACCCTTCCATGGGCCAAACTGGATTATAACTGGGGAGGCATGAAAGACCCGACCACAGGCACAATTTAAAGCTAGATTTAAGAGGACAGAGTACTTAATTAAAAGCTCACTGTCATTAAGAGCCCATTTATGTTTTTGTTTATTTAGGTTATAAATGGACCATACGTTAAGTGTGCATTGTTCTGTCTTATTATAAGGTGAAATAGCGCAAGTGACTTTGAAAAATTCCAAATACAACCTGGCCAAAGTGGAGGCACTTAAATACAAATTGAGAGATTAATAAAGGATTCACCAGGGTGATCTGCATGCAGGAGCAAATGCCTCTTGCATAGGAGAATACCTGTAATCAGTCAGATGGCACCTCGGAGCCGCTGTGTATGAAATAGTTCAGCTCAATGACCTTTACCATAGGTGAAAAGGTCGAGACTCCCTGTACTGTCAATTAATTATAGTGTCACATCTATGTTTAGTGAATAGATGAAGAAGGGCATTTAACACTAAGCTGTGTCAAGTCCAGACTACCAGTGGCATGCATATTAGTTAGATAGTAGTGTTTTGAGAATGATTGCAGCACGTGCAACAGGTAAGCCTAGACTGAGAGGTCCTTCAGTAGGAACAGTGCTTAATTTGTGCTTGTTGTTTCCGGAGCGGAGCACCGGCACTTATTTTGGGGGGCCGGCGCTTACTTTTCTGCCTCAAGCATTTACTGAGAGCAAAAGACACATATGGGAAAGACAGGGGAAGAGAAAAACGAAAAAAGCGTCACAATGGGAGAAAGCAGAAAGTTGCAAGAGTGAGCTGAAGGGGCAGGGAGTGGCTGTAAATGGATTGAAGAGGCCCGAGTTGGCTTCAGAATTACGTTGCCTCAGTATTCCCTGTGCCCACATTTAATTGCAGCAGCCGCATGTTTAAGAGGAGAGCTTTGGGCACCTGCACGTTTTTATTTACAAATTAAGCACTGAGGAGGAAAGGATAAATGGTTTTGGTAAAGGCTCATTCTTTTAGACTGATGACTGATCGAGATTGCTGTGGTTCATTTGGTGTACTTTGCATGAGCATGATTGCCTGTAAATTCTGGAAGGTACCCCAAAGGAGTTGCTGAGAAGCAATATCTAAAGACACATTCATAAAGTGCTTGTGCTTCGCTGGGCTCTGAGTGGCCCTGGCCATGTCTGACTAGGCATGCACGGCAGGGAGCAGAGAAGATCCTTGTTATGGGAATACCGTAGAAAGAGCGAATGTAGGGCATGATTTAGAGTTTGGCAGATGTGTTACTCCATCACAAACATTGCGGATATCCCATCCACAGTATTACTATCTCCATAGGCTATTATGGGATCGTAATTGGGCGTATGGGATATCCGTCACATTTGTGACAGAGTAACCAACTCTGCCAAACTCTAAATCAGGCCCGTAGTCTTTTGATGGATGATGGACGGGACCATTGAGGACCCAGAGGTTGAGCAGTATTGCATTAGGTCAAATCAAATTGAAGCCACCAGCAGGCAGATTCCCCAAGTCAATTATGCAATGCAGGCATGAGAAACAGTGGATGGAGATGAGTCATTGGAATTTGGACCTGATGGGTTATGTGTAGTAGGTATTCTGGCGACACACTGTGAGTCACCAAAGCAGGGCTCCCAACCCCGATGAGCGATTTCAGAACACCAAATGGGATCCTGATTTTACTGCTGAAGGGGTAGGACCTGCTCACAACTTTGGGCCATAGATCTATTGACCCTGGTGAGCTTGATTTCCCCATTCTCCAGATGCTGGAGTTCTTGGATTGGCTATTGCTTGTGGTGATATGCCTCTGCAGTGTTTGTCCATTGCGTTGGTATGCTGCTTGTTTCTGGGCTGGAATTATGTTGCTTGGGTTTGCTCGTGTTTTGGAGTTAGTCACAGTGGTGTCCCTTCCTGGGTTTAAGGTTGCCTGGACTTACTATAAGCTGGTGTCTCAGGCTTCTTTTTCCTCCATTGGCATGATGGTTCCATTCTGTCTAGTTTAGATAGCATTGTATCCCTGGAATAAGGAGTTCCATGGCTCTTTTGTTCCACAATAGAGGCCAAGAGAAGCTCATGAGTGGGCTTAGCCCAATACCTGTTTGATTCTTTATTGGGAGTGGTTACTCTTGTCCCTGGTTTTCATTCAGTACCACATTCCTCTTCTTGCTTATTGGTGTTATGGTGGTGTAATGGAGCGCATTTCTGTATAAGGTTCTGCTTACTGCTTTTCCTGCCCTCCAAGTTTTACAACTCTACCCTGGTCTTGAAGTGCAGGTCGGCTGTGCCTTCTTATTTCCAGCTTGTGGTGTCAGTTTCTAGTGTAGGTTCTGATCAGGGCTTTCCATTTCAATATTTTAACATTTCGGTATGGCCAGACAATGTTTGGTGGATAATTTGCACATTGCGTCAAAATCAAAGCAGTTGATGCCATCATCAATAAGTTCAGCGACCTTTTGAAAGGGGTGTGGTGTCTCAAAGCAAAAGCCATTAACTCCATATCAATGACACCATTATGCACGTCGCCTTCCGACACAAAAGGGTCCACTTTCACCTCCAGAAAAAGTGGAGGCTAAACTGAAACGATTGAAAGACATGGGGGTGATCGAAAAAGTGATTAGGCCCACAGTGGGGGCTTGCTTGTCGGTAGCCAGCAAACACAAGCAGGCCTATGCTTTCAGAACTTGAATTGACAGGAGGCTATCAAATGTAACTTTCAACGGACGTGTAGGTTTTATTAACCTGAGTGACAAGATCATTTTCTCCGGCCAAACACTAGGTGAACAAAACAAAAGGCTCCATGATACCCTTCAGTGACTGAGAGAAAATTGAATGACCGCTGCACAAGGACACATGTGAATTCCTGAGAAGCAGCATCAAAGCTTTTGGATACATATTCTCTGACAAACGCCTCAGCAGAGACCCCCCAAAAATTCAAGTCATTAAGAAAGCACCAGCAGAAAGAGCACCACAGAGGTCCGACGCTTTCTGGGCATGATAAACTACTACAATCAATTTATCCAGAATCTCTGACAGTGTACAACTCCTTTGTAACGTCATCAAATCGATGGCCACAAGAAAATGACAGCCGCAGCACGAAAATGTATTCAATGCCACACAGGCGGCAGATCTGGAACACACTGCAATGCCCAACTTCAAGAACCATGCCAAGATAAAGCTTATCGTGGAGGCTAGACCCATCGTTCTGGGGATAGTTCTGTTTCAGGAACACCGGTGGCACAGATGGAACCCTATTGAGTTCGACACAGAGAAGACGTGCTCTCAGAGAGAACAGGAAGCAATGGTGATCCCATGGGCATGTACCCACATTCACTTATATCTATTTGGCGGAGACTTTACTGTCCTAACAGACCATAAATCTCTAGAACCTCTGTTTAAAGGGAGATCATAACTTCTGATGCAAAAAATTGAAAAATGGGTGCTCCGCCTACAACAATACAAACTTTGAGATCAAGTACAGGCCAGGCTTGGGCAATCCCACTGATTAAATCTATCGGCAACCAGTGAAAACCACCCAACAAGACTGGCACCTTGCTTAGTACACAGAAGGCTTCCTTAATCTTGTGTCACAGGAAGGTAGCTTGAGCACTCTCTTTATAGAGGACATCGATTGACTGTTCTGCAAATCCTGAGCTGCAAAGATGTTGCTGACATAGTCAACAGCTGGAAATCTTTTTTCTCAGGACACACAGTGAGAGAGGAAACCACAGAGCAGACACTATGAAACATATGGAAAATCAGATGCAAACTGATTCTCATTAGGGAAGGCACCCTTCTACAAAGCAACAAAATAGTTATTCTAAAACCCTTCAAGGATGCATTATCAGCCTAGCACATAGCAAGTCTAGAACTAAAGCCTGATTGTGGGAAAAGGTATGGTTTCCACAAATGAACACACTCACAGAAACACTGATAATGAACTGAATGTCTCCATGTTCAAAAATGCCTAGTGAGTGTATTGATGGACGTGTCGAGGACTGCATACAAATGGGCATGGAAAAACCTGTAAGTGCAGAGTTAACAGATGATTCCCCAGGCCACACCCAGCACCCAGCAACAGGAAAACGAGATACACTCAGATAAATACCTTGACTGTTCCAGAGACTAAGGGCCTGATTTAGAGTTTTGTGGATAGGGGTACTCCGTCACAAGTTTGCAAAGTTGTTGAAAGACGCAGTGTGCTCCCTGGTACGGATAGTAGAGAGCATGCACATTGAAGTTAGAGGAGACGTCCAGTGGCGTAATGCAAAATGATGGGGCCCCCTGCAGAACATGTGAAGGGGCCCTTGAGTCTCCCATATCTCACAGCTATTCATTGGTCTTGGTTTGAATAGGGCTTAAATTGAAGGACTGGGGACCCCCTGGAGGGTTGGGGGCCCCCTGTGCCGCAGGGGCTGCAGAGGCCTTCATTACGCACATGGAGCCATCACTGCAGTAATAAAGGGCAGCTTGATTAAACTATGAAGTTGTGGTTTCTTTGCGCCATTGACGCGGCTCTACAAGCACCACAACACCACCTTCAATCCTCAGTTAAGCATGCAAATGCGAGATGGCTCTCACACATGAGAGGTTAATCCATAGCGGACAGCTAGGGTGTGCTTTTCTCTGCAGTGCTGTACCTGTGCATCGTGCAATCTGTTGCCCGATGCACCTCCCAAATTCCCTCTTGCTCAATTTCCTCATCTAAAAAATTCCCAACTACCATGAGTGAAATGCATCTGCATAGCTTGCTGTCAGTGCTGGCTTAAGGGCAGTGTGGCTGGTGCCGATGCACCGGGTGACAAGCTATTATAGGGTTAAAGGCACCATAGATATTTTGTGTGCTCAGTAATTTTAAGGATATATAAAAATGTAATGATAACACTGGTAATTTATGTACTTGCTGGAGAGATCTGAGTTTTGTCTAGTCACCATTTTGACTTCTCATAAGGTAGCTCAGAGGGTTAAATGTGCCTGCTGCAAAGCACAACATTTAACATGCAGATCAGAGATTTGTATTTTATGTAGATAGGTCAGTTGGCTACTGCTTTTCACAGAGATCCTTTTGTTTCCTATAGTTCATAAGTTATAATTCTTCTAATACAGCACAGTGAGCTATAAACCAACATCAAAGAGCTGCATGCAAACTGCAAGGCATAAATTTGGAAACATGGGCCCAAATTTAAGGATGGCTTTGCGCCATCTAAAACCACATTAGCGTCATTTTTCTGATGCAAATGTGGTGTTAGATTGGCAAAAACGCCACACCATATCTACAAAGTGGCGCAATGCATGCATTGCGCCACTTTGCAACCCTTTGCGCCACCTCAATCATGTTCCATGCATCATGTGTACAAAGGAGGTATTCTGGTGCAAGGAGGCCCGCAAAAATGATGCTGTCATGACCACACAAACTTGCCAAATCAAATCAAAGAAATGCTTGAGAAAAGCAAAGAGATATCCTCAGTGGAGACAGCAAAGCCCAAACTGGAAGGTTTGCAGAGTAATCTTGAGCTTATTTCAAAGGAAGAATCAAGAAGAGAAGATTCAAGATGGCCGTCGTGAGTCCTGAAGGTTAGTTACAGTTCTAGTCTTGCAATCGGTTGGTTGCTAGGTTACGAGCTCACCAGCTGGAAGCTTCGCACTTCAACTGAGGTCTGACAGGAATCAGCTGTGTGGAGAGAGAGCGCACTTAGAGCAGAAACTCCTGTGAGGTAAAATTACCCTTGAAGACTATTTTACAGAAAATGTGATAAATATTGTCAAGGTTTATTCGAGGAGTTTGATAGTAGACCGTTCCAGTGGAGGTTTGGCAAGGCTACAGAGTTTAATGTATGAATAAACCTTATGTTTACACAGTTTCTGTTTAAGATACCAAAGTCAAAAGAAAAATGAACTTTAACAAGCAAGTATTTACAAATACCAAGGTTATAAACGAAGGCTGGGTTTAACGGATTAATGAATGTTAACAAGTAAGCATTTACAAATGCAACGGTAATAAACCAAAGTAGAGTTTAAAAGAGAAACAAACTTTAATAAACAAGCATTTACAAATACAAGTTATCGACAGATGTCGAAATAAGAGAGGAGAAACTAACTTTAATAAACAAGCATTTACAAATACAAGTTATCAGCAGATGTCGAAGTAAGAAAGAAGAAATGAACTTTAATAAACAAGCATTTACAAATACAAGTGTTGACAGAAGTCAAAATAAGACAGGAGAAACAAACTTTCACAAGCAAGAATTACCAATGCAATAAACGTAATTGAACTCTCTAATGTAAAGTAGAAACCAACTAACATCAGCTGATTTGGAGAACGCATTATCACCAACTATATATATATATAGCAACATAAAACCAATCTCTAACAAAGGTTGAGAAGTTCTTCCAGAATCAGTAATAAGCATTTTTAAGAAGAGCTTATCATTCATAAAGAGAAGCAAGGCTACAGAGAACTCAGGGTGAGTGAAGAAATAATAGAATTAAAGAGAATTAAGTGTTAAGAGTAGAAAGTGTAAAACTGATGTTGTATGTCCCTAGTAATTGCGACTGTGACTCTTGCAGGTGCTGCATCCAATCTTAGACGTGAACAGGCAGACTGAGTACTGACGTTCATCATCTCTGTGGCAGTCTCTCTACAATCCCATTCCCCTTTCCCCCTCCGGGGTACTCAGCTCAAAGGATTAAAATTAGTTGTGAGTAGCTCTGGTCGGGACTGAGGAGTTATCTTCTGCTTCTGAGGAAATCGAATTGAAGTATCCTGTCAGATGCAATGACATCTACAAGATTTCACTGCACCATTTTTGGCATCATGCTTTAATCCCTGCTGAAAGCAGACGTTAAAAGGACGCACCCATTGGAATCCATGGGCCTCCTTGCACTTTGCTCCACTATCATAAGAATTTTTTACGCTAGTGGACCAAAGCGCCACAATAGCATAAAAAATGTTGACACTATTGTTCCTAATACTGTCATGGTGCGCCGTATCTTAAATACAGCGCACACATGGTGGCGTTAGCTGGGTGCAGGGAGACACAAGAAGAGAGGCACTTCACAATGTGAAGTGACACTTTTCTTAAATCTGGGCCATATTTTTTCTCAAACGTTTGTCATTCAATTGTTCCTAAATTGGGTTCCCTTGAGTAGTAATAAATTCTTAGTAAAGACAGTCCCAACCGCTGTGTTACTTTTTAAATCCTGAGTTTATGTTTCTCTAGACAAAGCACTCTTAAGGTACAATGCCTACCAGTATTGATGACGTGTCGCTCCTACACCTTGTATTAATCATCGTTTTATGTAACATTTCCTATACATTGATGTTAGAAATGCGGTCTTTGGTTGACAGTCAGGTCCAAGCAAGGACCCTCACTCTAGTCAGGGTAAAAGAGAGTCACCCTCATCTAACCCCTGCTTACCCCCTTGGTAGCTTGGCACGAGCAGTAGGCTTAACTTCAGAGTGCTAGGTGTAAAGTATTTGTACCAACACACACAGTAACTTATTGAAAACACTACAAAATGACACAACACAGGTTTAGAAAAATAGAGAATATTTATCTAAACAAAACAAGACCAAAACAACAAAAATCCATAGTACACAAGTCAAGTTATTACTGAAAATGCTAAAGAGTCTTCATGTAATTTTAAACACTCACTAACACTGCTAGCATGAAAATGTACATTGGGTGCATCAAAAATAACCCCCCACGGGCGAGTGTGCGTCAAAAAGGGCTTGCGATGCGTCAATTTCACTCACTCAGGAGACCTTGCGTCGTTTTGACTTTCGGCAGGTCGGGCGCGTCGTTTCTTCTCTCTGCAGGAGAGCGATGCGTTGATACGGTCAGCACTCTCGGGTCCGGACGAGCCTCACATAGTTTTTACTCCCAGCGGTGTTTCTGTCGGAAATCCAGCCGCACGATGATCTGAAAACCACGCAGCGCGAGTTGCGATCTCACCAGCCTCTGTCAGCAATGCTGTGCATCGTTTCTCCAGCCACAGGCGTCAATCTTCGGGGTGCGTTGCAGATGAGCATCGATTTTCAGCCCCGAAGCCGGGGGCGCATCCATTTTTCAGCTGCAGATCGGAGTTGCGTCGATCTTTTCCCCGCAAGGCGTTCTGTGCATGGATTTCTTCCTCTTAGGCTGCCAGCTTCTCCTTTCAGGGTCCCAGGAACTGGATGGGCACCACTTGGATGAGTAGGAGTCTCTCCAGAGACTCCAGGTGCTGGCAGAGAGAAGGCTTTGCTGTCCCTGAGACTTCAAACAACAGGAGGCAAGCTCTAAATCAAGCCCTTGGAGATCCTCACAAGAAGGAAGGCAACACAAAGTCCAGTCTTTGTCCTCTAGCACAGGCAGAAGCAGCAACTGCAGGATACTCCACAAAGCACAGTCACAGGCAGGGCAGCTCTTCTTCCTCAGCTCTTCAGCTCTTCTCCAGGCAGAGGTTCCTCTTGGTTTCCAGAAGTGTTCTAAAGTCTGTAGTTTTGGGTGTCCGTCTTATACCAATTTTCTCCTTTGAAGTACGCCTACTTCAAAGCAAGGTCTTTCTTGATTGTGAAATCCTGCCTTGCCCAGGCCAGGCCCCAGGCACTCACCAGGGGGTTGGAGACTGCATTGTGTGAGGGCAGGCACATCCCTTTCAGGTGTGAGTGACCACTCATCCCCTCCCTCCTAGCACAGATGGCTCATCAGGAAATGCAGACTACACCACAGCTCCCTTTGTGTCACTGTCCAGTGTGAGGTGCAACCTGCCCAACTGTCAAACTGACCCAGACAGGGAATCCACAAACAGGCACCTTAGGGGTGCCTTACATGTAAGAAAAAGGAAGGTTTAGGCTTGGCAAGTGGGTACACTTGCCAAGTCCAATTTACAGTTACAACTGCACACACAGACACTGCAGTGGCAGGTCTGAGACATGATCACAGAGCTACTCATGTGGCCCTGGGAACCTCTAGTGCACTGTACTAGGGACTTACTAATAAACCAAATATGCCAATCATGGATAAACCAATTACATACACGTTTTGCACAGGAGCACTTGCACTTTAGCACTGGTTAGCAGTGGTAAAGTGCCCAGAGTAACAAAAACAGCAAAAACAAAGTCCAGCACACATCAACAACCTGGGAAACAGAGACAAAAAGTTAAGGTAGACCACACCAAGGATGTTAAGTCTAACAATTGATTTACACACTTGCATGGTGTCTACGTATAATATGTGTGTATAAAATAAGGCTCTCTGAAACCCTACATTGGGATGCGTAGCTCTATAAATGAAAATAAACGTATATGAAAGTGGGCCTATTAAGAGACAAGGGCTGCTGCTGAAGTGTAGTAAAGACGGAATGCATGGAGGAGGTAAGTCATCAATTGGGGTGCTGGGAGGGGAAGGCATCAACAAATATTTATAGACAGGGTGCTGGCCGCGCTAAAGCCAGTCATTGATAGCGCTTCCAGTCCTTAAAAATTACCTGTACTTGGACACGCTTGGAGGTCGATGAACCTTTTAACCGAGTTGGGTTCTCCTCATCCAGGAATAGTCGGATCACTTTAATCAATAATCAATAACCGTTCTAATCAATACCCAATACTCAATTAATAATCAAACAACACATTAGGAATCAATAACAATTTGTATTTTCACACGCCATGACCTTTCAGTCATGAATAACCACACCGGTTTATTGAAAGTTAATGAATTTATTTCCCTATATTAACAAAGCTAACACAATATAGGTGAGTCTCAAAATCATGTATACGAACATTACTAGCTGTCCATAGCGGCGGAAGAAACGCAGTCTACGCAAAATCTGTATTATAATGCACTCGGTTATAGCAATGCAAATCACTAATGTAAGCAATTGAATTTGACTAATTTCATACATCGGTCAGCATAACAAGATTTAAATTTAGCATGGTGCATCAGATGAATACCTCGACTAGCCTCAGATTAGCATCGGCATGTGGGGCTTCATGCAAAACAAATTTAGTCAACACAAATTTAGAAAACTTCTAGCTTGGGCCCTATCAAAATAAGCAGTTGGTACCTAGGAAGGAAAACATAATGCATAATACAATTATCCTTTCATATTTACCAAATACAATCAGCATTCAAGGAAAATCTTCATCCTTCAGGTATCGGTTCGATCAGCATGGGGCAGATTTCAAAGGGGCAAAGTTAAGGGCAAGTTTCCTTGCGGCAGCAAGGAGAATGGGGCAAGAGTTACTGCATGGGCAAGACGGGGAAACATTAAAGTTAAAGTCTCTAGGGTGAGAATTCTTTAAAGTTTCTTTCTCTGTGACAGAGAAAAGGTCCAAAATGGCTTCTCGAATCTTGCTTCAAGATGGCATCAAGGAAAATGGCTGACTTCTCCTTGTCCAGTGGGTTTAAGTAAGAAACATTCCAAATCCTTCAGGGTCTTCCATTGGAGGGTTCATAGGGTTGCTTCAATTTGACCAATGAATAGTGTCTTTCTCCTAGTACTCATTTATGCATACATTGTCCTTGGAGCCTTGGAACACAAGTTGCAACAAAGTTTGCCAATTATTTCGGTATCAGTGCTTTTATTGTCCGCACCTGCAGGAGCTGACCTTGCATCAAAAGGGATGAAACCATCCTCGCACGAAACCTTGAGATAAGTGTATTAGTCATCTATACTGGAAAAATACAGCATTATACTAAAATAGTAAGTCTTTGTTAAAGCAAGTGAAAACCACGCAGTTACATTTTGAGACCAGGCAACTAGGCCAAAGCCTCTGCTAAATTTAAGCTAAGCATATAACAATTTTGACAAGAAAATCATAGAATAACTTTGCAATTATGACGGATTACTACATTTGTCAATTCTTCATGATTAATTTAAGCTTGTTTATAATGATGGCGAACTACCCTGTGGGCACAATTTCCCACATACATTTTTTTTTTGTTGCCAAAATCACACTACCTTATGCGATTTTGATTATATGATATATGAATATTTGTTAGTCTTTCTTTTCTGCGTCATCAATCCCTCCTCTGATGACTAATTATGTCATCACATCAAATCTTCCCACAAATATTATTCCTTTAAAATTCTGTTTTAGTAATTTGGCACTACAGTCAATTCCCTCTTTCTTTTGGTTCCTTTAGATTTTTCTCTGTGTATTTCTACCATTTTGTTTTGTTCTCTCTCTTCTCTTTTCCTTTTGTTTCTTGTTTTCAATATTTTAATAGCTTTCCATATTCCCCAAATACCCAATAAGCAAATTAATATTATTAATATTCCTTTTACTATTTTCAGTAATAGTCCGTTCCAAATGTTGCTGAGCCAATTTCCCACTGAAGCAAATCATTTTCCAACCTTCTCCCATATTCCTGGTTCTTTCAATTCTTTCAAATCTGTACTCTCGTTAGTTAAATTTGTAAGCGTTTTTCTAATTTGCCCACTGTTGTCCGGTATATAAGAACAACAGTGACGTGCACCAAGCATTTTGCAAACGCCGCCATCCTTTGCTAAAAGAATGTCTAAAGCAAGCCGATTTTGAAGAGTCATAGCTCTTTCTGCAGCAAGTTCAGCATCCATCAGGATTATAGCTCCTGAGAATTTTGTCAACATGTTATCCACGATAGTAGACAACTTTCGTATTTTGATTGAATTCAATATGACTCCTACTGAAGGAATCATTGCTCCAAATATATCTCCTACCACACCAGAAGCTGTCTCCCTTTTCTGAACATGATGTGATTCAGACAGCTTTGGAAGTTTCTTCAAGTCGTCTAGTTGATAAATCTTTGGAAATACTATTCCCAAATAACACCTCGCATACCATCCCTTCGGAAGACGATAATAGGCATTGAGTCCACAGATATAATATACCCCTGGAATAACTGGATCTAAGCCATTTAACATGAACGTCCATTTAGCTTGAAACAAAAACGTATGTTTACATTCACTCGTTCCCGCAAAGATTGTGTCATAATATGATTTAGGTCTATATACACAAAGCCTCCCTACGTGTATTGCATCTAAAGCTAGTTTCCCTTGTGTCTTTATCGCGGCAAAAGCATCATTATCTACAGATGTCCTCTTGTGTAATTCCCTTTCTAATTTGTCCTTCCCCTCCTTCCTCCTATTGTCAGTTTGATCTAAAAAACTTTTCTCCATCGGTGAAAGCAAGCATGTAAGGTTTTCTCTGTGGGCGTGAGCTGTGTGGAAAGGTGACAATGGCTCAAAGAAACCCCTCATTATTTTTATATAATAATCTCTTGCTACTTTACTCAGGTACTCAGTTATGGGGATATATGCAAATACAACATCATGATTGGAATAAAAGTAGTGAATATACTCCTGGCCATAAAATCTGGTCATCAATAAACTACATGAAATGCCATACGTAAGAGGCATGCTATGATATGTCACTCCTTCTTTTACTGAGGTAGGTATTTGTGTGCACACATAACAATCTTTCGCGTCCATTGTCTCAACATACTCATTCAGCAAGCGATAGAAAACGTTTGAGGAGAGCTCTTTCTTATTGTGTAAATATTTCTCGTCTTGTTCGAGTTTCCGCTGAGGAGTTAGTTCAGTAGTAGGTTTGGAAGTAGAAGCATCATTCGCGTCTCTCTCATTCTTTCCATGCATTCCAAGAACTATTGCTATAATTATTAGTACACATGCATTTATTAGACCTATACAGACGTATTTACAATATTTCATTTTGTGTCCTTTTGTAGTGTAGCCTGTCATGATCTATATAGATTCAGAAAGTTGAAGACGCTTTATCGAATCAAATTTGCAGATTTATACAAAGCTGAACGAGTTAATGTTCACACTGTTTTCTTTTAGCAGCTTAGTCTCTTATCGGTTTAGCAGCTTTGTCTCAAGATCGGTTTCAAAGTCAATCAAGTTATCGATGTCTTATCCGGTTCAAAAAGTCAATCAGATTATCAACGTCTTATTCAGTAATGTTTATGAGATTTCAATTTTCAAGTACCAAAGTGTCGTTCTGCTTCCTCGTTCTCAAGACTGAGAGATAGGAATTCGTCTGACCAATCGTTAGTGGCTTTGTATGCCCACTCAGGACCAGAATATCTTCTACTCGGTATTCTTTTCCTCTTCAATTTTGCATCACCTTTTGATTCTCTGTTGCTAACGCTTTGTTCTTTGGCTGTGTCCTTTTCTTCACTTGGTGATGTTATTGCGACTCTTATTTTCTTTTCTCCTTCAACTTTGGCTCTTCACCTTCTTTTAATATTTCTTTAGTCTTTGATCCCACTGACGATATGCTTTGTCTTCTTTTTTTTCGCACTGTTTTCACTTGACGGACCTGCAACCGGTTCTGGAAGAGGTTGAACGATTTCACTCTGTCCCGCCTCCTTTTCTTCCCCTAGGAGGTCAAACAGGTTTTCCTTTTCTTTTCCTGTATCGTCTGCTTCTGGGAAAAGCCCTCCTCTGATCAGGCTCTCCTGCTTCTTCACCTGTCGCAGGTTCTTCGTCACCTTCAGGATCTTTGTCACTTTCTGATGTTTCTCTTCCGACCTCCTCAAATGGGTCAGCTGCTTCTTCTTCAGAAAATATTTCTCCTTCTTCTATTTCTGCTTGTCCGCCTCCAGGTTCTCTTTGTCTTGTCTCGGTACCTGGTACTTCCCTGCCAGTTGCTGGTAATTTCAGCCCTTCGACTTCCTCTTCTGTGGGGCACGTCACCCTTTTCGTGTGACTGGCGTGAATCCAGTTGGGAACTCCCGCACACTTCACAGCGGTGGTAGTTGTCAGAATCACTTGGAAAGGTCCTTTCCAACAGGGTTCCAGACACAACTTCCTCACGTGTTTCTTCATCACGACCCAGTCACCTGCTTTCAGGGCGTGTCCTGGACCTTGGATCGATGGCAAGGTGGTTGCCTCCACCTGGTGAGAAAAAGAGCGGACCACATCAGCTAGACCTTTGCAGTAGTCCAATACCATATCATCGGTAATATTTACAAGTGCATTTGCAGGAACGGCTGGAAGTCTCATGGCTCTGCCCATGAGGATTTCATGCGGTGACAGTCCAGTCTTTCTATCAGGTGTGTTTCTCATTGACATTAACATTAACACCAAAGGCAACGCGTCAGGCCATTTCAGGTTTGTGGATGCTCATATTTTCGCCATCCTCGATTTCAATGTGCCATTCATTTGTTCCACTAGTCCTGATGCTTCAGGGCGGTAGCTACAATGCAACTTTTGCTCGATGTTCAGCGCTGCACACAACAATTTGATTACTTCGTTATTGAAGTGACTTCCCCTATCTGATTCTAAAGAGATCGGGAATCCGAAACGTGGTATTAGTTCTCTCAAGAGTAATTTTGCAACTGTGAGACTGTCATTTCTGCGTGTAGGGTGTGCCTCAATCCAATGACTAAAAATACACACAATCACCAACACATACTTCAAGCCTGCATGCATAGGCATCTCAATGAAATCCATTTGCATCCTGCTGAATGGCCCACCTGCTCTTCCAATATGGTTCAAATTTACTACTGTTCCCTTCCCTGCGTTCATTTGTTGGCAAATGACGCAACAATGGCAAACTGCTTCAGCAACTCGGCGGAATTTGGGATTAAACCAATCAATTTTGAATAGCCTAATCATGGCATCCCTTCCAAGATGGGCTTGTCCATGATACAATCTGGCTAGCTGCGTTGAAGACTGTCTGGCAGAACCAACCTCCCTTCACTTGAAACCCACAAATCCTCTGGTTTCTTTATGCATTGTAGTTTGCTCCATGAGAGTTTCTCATCCTTACTGACATTATTTTGTAGGAATTTCAATTCTTCAATTGTATCTACAACTTTTAAAGCAAAGGCTTCATTTGGTTCAAGTTCTGGCTCATTTATCAGGTTCCATTAGTCTCTGAGCAATATACAGTTCAATGCGCAAAACCTTGCGATTTGATCTGCATATCCGTTTCCCAAAGAAACAAAGTCTTGTGATTTTGAGTGTGCACTGCATTTTACCACTGCCACTTCCCCTGGTAACTGGATGGCATGTAACAGTTCTCTTATTCTTTCACCGTTTTTCACTGGTGATCCTGAAGAGGTCATAAAACCTCTCTGCGACCACAATTGTCCAAAATCATGCACTATTCCAAATCCGTACTGACTGTCAGTGTAAATGGTGACTTTCGTTAATGCAGATAGTTGGCAAGCTCTGGTGAGGGCGACTAGTTCCGCTACCTGTGCAGAGTAAACTCCTTGAAGCCAAGATGCTTCCAGAACACCTGTTATCGTACAGACGGCATATCCTGCTTTCAATATTCCTAGTGCATCTCTTAAACATGAACCATCAACAAAAATAATTTGATCATTTTCTTCCAATGGGGTGTCTTTGATATCAGGTCTTGGCTTTGTACAAAATTCAGTCACCTGAAGACAGTCGCGCTCGATGTCTTCAGCGTTCTCAATTTCAACATTTTCACTGGAAAAAAAAGTTGCTGGATTCAAAGTAGTGCACCTTTTCAGCTGCACATTGGGTGACCCCAAAATGATTGTCTCATACCTTGTAAGCCTAGCACCGGTCATGTGCTGTGTTTGGGAACGTGTCAAAAGTATTTCGACTGAGTGGGGAACCATGACTGTCAAAGGATGTCCCATCACTATTCCTTCACTCTGATTTAGGCTTATACCAACTGCTGCTACAGCACGCAAGCCTCCCGGTAGGGCTGCTGCGACTGGATCCAAAGTAGCTGAAAAATATGCCACTGGTCTGTTTATGCCACCATGGGCTTGAGTCAAGACAGACAAGGAACATGCATCACGTTCATGACAAAACAATGTAAAAGGCTTTGTGTAATCAGGCATACCTAAAGCCGGAGCTCTGCACATGCATTCCTTTAATTCAACAAAAGCATCCATTTCATCTCTTTTTAACACTATTTCACCCAGCGCTTCTTTCTGGGTCAGTTTCAACAAAGGTTTGGCTAGAGCCGAGAAATTGGGAATCCATTGGCAACAGTAGCTCACCATTCCCAAAAACTTCCTCACCTCTCTTCTCATCTTTGGTGGACTCATTTGAAGTACACTTGTTATTCTCTCTTTCATAATTCTTCTCGACCCTTTCTCTATTTGGTGACCCAAATATTTCACTTTCTTCTGACAGAACTGTAATTTTGAAGGAGACACTTTGTGTCCATTCCTTCCCAAGTGGTTCAATAGGGCAATAGTGTCAACCGTACAGTCATTCTCTGTCTTGGATGCGATTAGTAAATCGTCAATATACTGTACCAAGGTTGATTCAAATGGTAATTCCAATGATTCCAAATCTTTCTTTAGGATCTGATTGAATATTGATGGTGACTCCGAAAACCCTTGAGGAATTCGACACCAACTGTAGACTCTATCTAGGAATTTGAAGCAAAAGAGAAATTGGCTGTCCTCATGAAGAGGCACAGAAAAGAATGCTTGCGACAAGTCGATAACTGAAAACCACTCTGCATCACAGGGAATTTGAAACATTATCACAGCTGGATTTGGTTCCACGGGACAACATTTGACTATTATGTCATTTATTTTTCTCAAATCCTGAACTATTCGGACCTTTCCACTCGGTTTTATTAATCCCATGATTGGTGAATTACATGGACTACTTAGTACTTCTTTCAGTACTCCCTGTTTCACAAACTCATCAATGAGATGGGCGACTTTTATGAGAGTGTCTTGTGACATATGGTATTGTGGAGTCTGAGGAAAATTTGCATTGGATTTTACAGTCACTTTCACTGGTTCTGCTCCTTTAACCAAGCCTACTTCTTCCCCTGTCATGTCCCACACTTCCTTTCCAACTGTTTCCTGTAATTCTGCAGGAATATCTGCTTTAGTGAGCATTGAATAAAGTGTAATCTGGGGATTCTCTTCATCGACAGTTTCCACTTCGTCTCCTCCTAAACTGTCCTCTTCTTCCTCATCACTGTTTGTCTGTATTTTAATTCCATCGTTTGAGCACATAATTGAACATCCCAACTTGCACTGCAAATTTCTCCCTAACAGGGATATTGGACTCGAGTCACACACCACAAACTTATGCGACCCTTGATAGTTACCAATCCTGACTTGCACTGGATCTGTGATTGGGTTTGTCAGATACCTATTTGCTACTCCCACCACTTGAACTGTTCTCCCTGAAAGTGGCAAGTTTGATACTTCGATACTTCTGACTGTAGAGCGTGTAGCTCCTGTGTCAACCAAGAATGAAACGCTGTGACCCATAACTCTTTCTTCCACATACGGTCCCTTTTGGTCAGCTTCCAAAGATGCTGCAAGCATACAATTTCCCTCCTTATCTGAACTTTCACTCTCCCATACATCGTTTATTCCATGCTCACTGTGTAACGGGAATTGGTGTACTGTGTCATTTTGATTCATTCCTTGACCCGTGACCTGTTGAGGAAGCATTACTTGTTGCTGATTCATTGGTGCTAAGGGTATTTGCATTTGCTGATTAGGTACCATGGGAAACTGCTGTTGCATTGGCTGCAACTGGGCCATTTGTACACGGGCATTTGCACCTGCTGTGGTTGTATGGGTTGTAAACCCTGCATCTGATTCACATTATTTTGAAAATTTGGATTTGGACCCCTCATTTTCGGTCCTCTCATATTCTGAAATGAATTGACATCATTGTTTTTCTGACCTACACCTTCCTGCACCAACATTGGGCACTCCCGTTTCCAATGCCCGACGATTCCGCACGTGTGACACGGCATCACCTTCTTCATTGCCTGTATACCATTTGGAATCATAACAGTATTTAAATCAGGACCATTATTCACAAAACCTCCTCGGCCTCTGCCTCTCATCTGTGGCTGAAACATAGCATTTTCCTGTTGTTGCTGCTGCGGCAACTGTTGTTGAAACCCTTGCAAACTTTGCAAACCTGTCTGAGCTGCTCTAAGCTGCATTACCATCACCTTTTCCTTCAACGTTTTCTGCTTCATCTCAATCTCATCACTGCAGTATTTTGCATAATTCAACACCTCATCGATCGACTTTGACTGCTAACAAATCAGATGCATTTTAATCATCTGGCTGATTTCGGGTCTCAATCCTTCCACAAATCTGAACACAAAATGGAGCATGTCCTTTGGCTCAATCGTTTCCGTGCCACTGTAATTTTTAAATGCTTTCAACAATCTCTCATAGTACGCATGTATCGACTCTTTAACTTCTTGTGCTGTTCTGTCAATTCTCTGCCAATCTACATTTTTCGACGCAACCTTTGTTTTCAAATGTTCAATCACCTTGTGGTACAAACTCATCACCGTAGGTGATGGTGCACCTGTGTCCCTATCTCTTTCTGGTTCACTTGTTGGGCACCCTACGGCCCTTTTACAGTCTTCCCACAAATCTGCTGGAACCACGATTTCGAACAATGTATTTAGGTCTTCCCAAAGACATTTTGCGAGTTTCACAAATCTATCTGTTTGTTGATACCATTCGATCGGTTTCTCTCTTAATTTTGGGAAATCATCCGTAAAGGACTGAATATCGCACCTGTGCCATGGTACATGGACAAGTTTTCCCCCTGCTGTTTCTCTCATTGGCAACATGGTTATCAGATCATCATTCTGTTGTACTTTCTCATTCCGGTCTGGGGTATTTTCTATCTTCTTGTCCTTTTTCTTAACCCACCTGCTCTCCCACTTATCTAGACATCTCCAAACCTGCGCGCTTTGCAGTATCTCTTTAAGGTGTGTTTTCATTCCTGCAGATCTCATGTGTTCAAAGTCTTTCGTCTCAAAGTCTAACCTGTAACTTTTACTCAAGTGTTTGGTTTTACCTATGTCGACTTGGTTTCTGTCTGCAATTTCTTGTAACCTTTTATGTATGTTGCTTACTTCTCTTGTAATTCTAGGGCACATGTATCTCAGCTCTTCTTTTGTGTATGATTCTAACCTGTTCAGACCCATTGTTCCCTCTACTAGTTCGTCTGCTTCCATGCCCAATCTTATCTTATTCAAATATTCTTCTCCCTTTCCGCTGGGTGTACTCTGTTGGGAGTTCAGGCTGTTCAACCATTGTGTTAACTGTTCCGCGTTCAGTCCCATCAATGTAGCACTTACATCAACTTCTACTGATGGTTTCTGTAACGTTTCTGTTTTTGAAGTTAGCGGTACTATTAGTGGTGGACCTGACCTTACCACAGTTGACGGAACACAAGCTGGAATTGGACTAAATTTCAACAAGGACCCAGATCTATTTGGCAGTGTTCCTACCGGGGTTGTTTCTGGAGTGTTTTCTATACATCTCCTCCCTGTCTCATTTTGTGTCATTACCCCTTGGTCGCATGCATTCGGCTTTGCCTGTATATACAATGGTACTGGCGGACCTACAGTGATAGGCAGAGATATTGCGTCTGGATTCTGTCCGTTCCCCGAATTCTGTGGCATGTTAATTCCCACATTATGGTTCATCATTGTTGGCATGTCTAACTGGTTCTCTGCTATTTGTGTGTACCTCGGCACTTCTTGCATCTGCTTCTGAGGCATCAAAATTTGTGTTGATTCGGCTTGAATCAATGTCGGTCTTTGATAATTCTGTCCTCCTTGTGCCATTAAACTAGAAGTAATTTCTAAATTATGCTCATCATAATAGCGCCTTTGAACCTGTGGCTGGTAATCATTGACAGGTTTCAATTTAGGCTCCCAAATAGCTAATGCCTCAAACTGTGCTGGTCTTGGAGGTACATTCATGTCGTATAGCGCGAATCTTAGATTCTCCAAAACTCTTAGATTAAATGACCCATGGATAGGGAACGCTACACTTCCATGTTTTTCTGTTAATTTGCACCATTGCTTTAGCCAAAGACATGGTGCGACACCCTTTTCTTCAATCACGATGTAAGCTGGTGTACCCTCAGGCGGTGTTTCTTCTCCCACATTTGCTTTAATATATACATCTCCCCTCAAGGCACTCTTGAATGCTTTGAAAAATTTCATCTTTCCGTCTTTTATTTTTCTAAGATATGTAATCAATAAGTGACTTTAATTCCCGGAATAATCTTCGCTTGCCTTTCCCCACCAATTGCGCTTCACGGACTGCGTCCAATCCGTGCGCGACCCTTCTCACCAACCAACCTATCCCAGCGCGTCTCCTAGTGACGTCACACTCACACACTGCGGCTGACAAAGTCCTGCGGCCCGTCCTCCTTCATTCAGCTTCACTCAAAATTAATTTCCGCAATATATCGCGAGCACTAACCAAAAAGAAGAAAACAAATCTGTCGGTTTACTACAGGAAGGGTAGTACAATCGCTTCAGAAACCTTAGGGATTTTTCACTAGCCTCTGCAGTTATTCCATCTTTCTCGGTTTCCTGCTCTCACAAGCAAAATTTGACCCGCAAACTTTACTCTCAACTGATCAATGAACTATTCTAGTGCACCTTAGAATTCGTCAAATCTCAAAGTCGAAAATTTTCTTTCATTCCTCAATATACATACTGACTCGTTGACCACGCCCGATCAACCTATTAAACCGAACAGATTACAACATCAATCAAGTGTCTCATACACTTTTCAACATACTCCGGAGTCTCTTGACTTCGCAGGGCCCGTCTCAACATCAACAACCACGTGGACAATTTTCCTGCACAAAGCGCTACACACATGTGAAGTTCGACGACTTCCCTACTCTCACACTTTGGAGTAACACCCCTCTAAAATCTCTTAACTGGAGTTCGTAACCCCCTAAAATCCTCACAAACTTCTCAATTAATCTGCGGCAATAAGCTGTGCAAGCGCAAAACCCTAACTTCTCTCATACCGTCACTAGAAACGCCAGAAACATTCTCACACCTCAATTTCCTTCATTCGCAAACCCCGAGATTCCGGGAAAGTCATTGGGGATTTTGGGCATCATCATCTCTCCAACTTGTTTCATCATAGAAAATTCTAACTTGACTCCGTCTATTGTTCGGATGGGGTCCCAAAGGGCGTAACCATCTTCTGCTACCATCTACTGATAGCACGTCCAGTCCTTAAAAATTACCTGTACTTGGACACGCTGGAGGTCGATGAACCTTTTAACCGAGTTGGGTTCTCCTCATCCAGGAATAGTTGGATCACTTTAATCAATAATCAATAACCATTCTAATCAATACCCAATACTCAATTAATAATCAAACTACACATTAGGAATCAATAACAATTTGTATTTTCACACGCCATGACCTTTCAGTCATGAATAACCACACCGGTTTATTGAAAGTTAATGAATTTATTTCCCTATATTAACAAAGCTAACACAATATAGGTGAGTCTCAAAATCAAATGATATATGTATACGAACATTACTAGCTGTCCATAGCGGCGGAAGAAACGCAATCTACGCAAAATCTGTATTATAATGCACTCGGTTATAGCAATGCAAATCACTAATATAAGCAATTGAATTTGACTAATTTCATACATCGGTCAGCATAACAAGATTTAAATTTAGCATGGTGCATCAGATGAATACCTCGACTAGCCTCTGATTAGCATTGGCATGTGGGGCTTCATGCAAAACAAATTTAGTCAACACAAATTTAGAAAACTTCTAGCTTGGGCCCTATCAAAATAAGCAGTTGGTACCTAGGAAGGAAAACATAATGCATAAAACAATTATCCTTTCATATTTACCAAATACAACCAGCATTCAAGGAAAATCTTCGTCCTTCAGGTATCGGTTCGATCAGCATGGGGCAGATTTCAAAGGGGCAAAGTTAAGGGCAAGTTTCCTTGCGGCAGCAAGGAGAATGGGGCAAGAGTTACTGCATGGGCAAGACGGGGCAACATTAAAGTTAAAGTCGCTAGGGTGAGAATTCTTTAAAATTTCTTTCTCTGCGACAGAGAAAAGGTCCAACATGGCTTCTCGAATCTTGCTTCAAGATGGCATCAAGGAAAATGGCTGACTTCTCTTTGTCCAGTGGGTTTAAGTAAGAAACATTCCAAATCCTTCAGGGTCTTCCATTGGAGGGTTCATAGGGTGGCTTCAATTTGACCAATGAATAGTGTCTTTCTCCTAGTACTCATTTATGCATACATTGTCCTTGGAGCCTTGGAACACAAGTTGCAACAAAGTTTGCCAATTATTTCGGTATCAGTGCTTTTATTGTCCGCACCTGCAGGAGCTGACCTTGCATCAAAAGGGATGAAACCATCCTAGCACGAAACCTTGAGATAAGTGTATTAGTCATCTCTACTGGAAAAATACAGCATTATACTAAAATAGTAAGTCTTTGTTAAAGCAAGTGAAAACCACGCAGTTACATTTTGAGACCAGGCAACTAGGCCAAAGCCTCTGCTAAATCTAAGCTAAGCATATAACAATTTTGACAAGAAAATCATAGAATACATTTGCAATTATGACAGTGATTTTAACCTCTGCTCCAAATTCGTTTAGGATTCTTTCCTGTCGTTTACAAACTGCTCCATCATCTTCATCACTTTCAGCAAGTAAACCTCATTATGGAAGAATGACAGGCAAACATTGTAGTGCCAAAACGCATCTGGTGTGTGAAAATGATGTTCTTGTGACCAAATCAAACGATGCCTCTCGATTTCCAAACCTTTTATTTCATTCTTAATTTCTCCCTTGGCTTTGTCAACCGTTGCCGGTATCATGGCACTGTGCCATACGATCCTCAGTGGCAATTGTGAGTCCACCTGATATGTACATCGGTTTGACCCTATTTCCCCCTGTGTGCTGTTATGAGCCCAGCATTCTCTATGCCCATTCCTGCTAATGCAACATCAGCTTCAGAGGTGCCATCTCACACCACCTCCTGCTGAGTGGAGTCTTCACTGTCTTCGTAGTAGCAACCCAATTGGCTTCCTTAACATCTCCATTATCGGACACGCAGCCAGAAGTATATGTTTTGGGTGCACGGCCCCACATAATGACTACAGATGGTTCGGGGGTAATGGTTTCTATCCACAGAATCTGTTTGAAATAAGTCTTTAATGTGGGTGATTATCGAAAGCAGGCAGTTCTTTTTTTGTATATTTGGTGACTGTATAATCCTCAAGGGTGTTTAGAGGAAATGGATGACAAATTGTTTTAAAACCTGCTAGTCAAAAGTGAACACAATATATTAAAACATATTAGAGCAATCACAATAATCACATTACTTAAAAATGGCTTCCCAGTGGATTTGAGGTCCATTAATTTTTTAGGAAAAATTATGGCAAAAAATTACTAAGTAATCGTAGGCTTAACTATGTGTAAACTAGTACATTTTAAAGCACGTCTGGCCAAAAGCATCAGTGCACTGTATACAATGAAACAAGAGGACTTAATAACAAAATGGTTTTCAACTGATACATTTTGGTGTCAGCTTCACACTGAAACACACACACACACACACCACTGCTCCACTCACCCCTGTACTGAAATGGGGACAACTATAGATTGAATATTTATATATTTTCAGAGCACAGTGCCCTTAATTTTAGCTAACAAATGTCTTTGCAGATTTGAAGGTCCCCAAGTTCTCAAGACTTAAGTTGGAAATTACCCTTTTTGCAGGGTTATCCCCAAACCATTTGCCTTCTTCCTCCTTGTTTTCTGGTCAGTTTTTGCTGGTTTTAGGACTCTGGGAACTCTACCACTGCTGATCAGTGCTAAAGTGCAAGTGCTCTCTGTCTAAATTGTATTGGTGATTGGTTTATCCATGATTGGCATATTTGATTTACTAGTAAGTCACCAGTAAAGAGCACTGTGTTGGCCCAGGGACTCCTATTCAAAAGTAACTAGGCGGCCTGCAGCATTGATTGTGCCATCCACATGAGTAGCCCTGTAAATGTGTCCCAGGCCTGCCATTGCAGTGCCTGTGTGAAGTTTTAAACTCCCTTGTCGACCTGGCAAGGGCACCCACTTGCCAAGCCCAAACCTTCCCTTTTATCACATGTAAGTCACCCATAGGGTAGGCTCAAGGCAGTCCCATGGGCAGCGTGCAGTGTATTTAAAAGGTAGGACATGTGCTGGTGTTTTACATGTCCCAATAGTGAAATACTGCTAAATTTGTTTTCACTATTGCAAGGCCTATCTCTCCCATAGGGTAACATGGGGATTGCCCTAAAATATATTTTAAATGTAATTTTCCATTGGGAGCAGATAGAGGTATGGAGTTTAGGGGTCTCAGAACTCACAATTTAAAAATACATCTTTTGGTGAAGTTGGTTTTTAAATTGTATGTTTGAAAATGCCACTTTTAGAAAGTTTAAGTCATTCTGTGCTTCTGCCTGGCTGCTGAATACACGCCTGGGTCAGGATGACTGTTAGACCTGACAGCCTTAGGGTGGTCATTCCCCAACATTTTGCTTGCCTCCCTCAATTTTTCTGACCCTGTTTTTGCAGGTTTTAGGACTGCTGACCAGTGCTAAAGTGCATGTGCTCTCTCCCCTAAACATGGTAACATTAGTTTCTACCCATTTGGCATATTTAATTTACTTGTATGTCCCTAGTAAAGTGCGGTAGAGGTGCCCAGGGCCTGTAAATTAAATGCTACTAGAGGGCCTGTAGCACTGATTGTGCCACCCACATAGGTAGCCCCTTAACCATGCCTCAGGCCTGCCATTGCAAGGCCTGTGTGTGCAGTTTCACTGCCACTTCAAAGTGTCATTTATAAATACTTGCCATGCCTTAAACTCCTCTTTTTCTACATATATGTCACCCCTAAGGTAGGCCCTAGGTAACCCATAGGGCAGGGTGCTATGTAAGTAAAAGGCAGGACATGTACTTATGTGTTTTACATGTCCTGATAGTGAACTATTCACAATTTCGTTTTCCACTACTGTGAGGCCTGCTCTTCTCATAGACCAGCATTAGAACTACCCTCAGATACCTTTTAAGTGGTAGATTCTGATCTGGAAGGAGTAGCCCTGTCATATTTAGTATGTCCAGAATGGTAATAGAAAATCTTGCTTACTGGTGAAGTTGCATTTAATATTACTATTTTAGAAATTCCACTTTTAGAAAGTGGGCATTTCTCTGCACTTACTACCATCTGTGCATTATAGCCTGTCTCCAATCCACATCTGGTCTGTGCTGGTTGACAACTCCACTTGTGCATTCCACCCAGAGAGCCATAAACATAGGACACTCAGGCCATGATTTGAGAGGGCCTAGTGCCTTCTTGCGCCACATTATCGTCATTCTTTTTTACGCTAATGTGGCCCAACGAGGCCAAAACCTCAGCACCAAATCTACCAAGTAGTGCAATGCATGCATTGCGCCACTTTGTAACCCCACTGACCATCTGTTGCAAAGCCGTTACAAGGGTTAACAGGTTTAAGATGGGTTGTGTATGTGCACTACGCTTCTATTAAAGGAGCAAGACGTGCATATTGTGTTTGTCTGTAGACAGGCTCATTAAAGAGCCAGAACTACAGGGCAGTGATGGACGAATAGTGTGCATTCACACGGGCCTTATGAAACTCACCACTCCTCTGAATAGTATATTTAGGACTACCGTGCCATAAAACAGTCAGGCAGGCATCTTTGACACCAGTAGCAACAGGATCCCGGTCATGGTGATGGGGAGGAGCCTGGGCCTCAGTTCAATATGTTATACCAGCTTAAGCAAGAGCCACACTTGACATCTCTTAATTCTACTTCCTTATCCTTATAGAACCTCAACCATGCACACAGACATAAAGACACTGGAACAGACAGAGCCACAGACTTAAAGGTATCCGTGCACACAGACCAACATGCCGTATATATAGTCACCAGTACTCCACATGGAGACAGACTAACAGATACAGGCCCTTTGGACACCTGCCAACACTCTGATCAATGCATGTCAGGGTGGCTGTATGTTTTCTGCTTCTGGTAGCCACCCCTTCACAAAGTCAATTATTTCTGGACTGGAACTGGTATTTTAAAACCTTCAATAGTCATTGTGTTGAAACTATGGAGCCGTTGTTTTGAAAGAATGCCCGACTGGTAAAGGGGAGTGTTGGTGCAAAGCTATAGGTCCCTCTGTCCATCTATGGATTTAGATCTTACAAACACCTAGGGCTAAAATATCTCCTCTGTTAAAATGTAACAAATGTCATGGAAGGGGGTGCAGTCTTTCCTGTCAATGAGAGAGGGTTATTATGCTGTTGATGAACAAACACAGATACCCATGCACACAGGCGGGCAGACACACAGGCTCCATGTGCACAGACCAACACCCATACATATGTTTGTGCTACAGAGGCTCTGATATCACCATGTGCTCATTTACCAATGGACATCAAGCATGTGTACATCAGCCTGTGCTCAGTGCTACACATCACACTATGTCCTCCAATGTATACCAGTGTGTGCCCCTTTCTATCACCCTCTCCTCCTAGAGGCACAACATTCTATTCTCCCATTGTATATTGGCTTGGACTTCCCTGAACTGAAGCACATTGTCCTGTACTTCCATCTTGCATCACACCAGGTAATTCTTTGCTGCATATCATGTTTGAGCCATGGTTGCACACCACCCTATACTGCCCTAATGCACATAACGTTTGCCCCTTGCTTTTGTTTGTTGTCATTATGTGAAAGATGGAACCAGTTCTGATCCTTCTTGGGTTTATGGTACTTGTTGCAGGGCCACTTTAAGGCATGGGCAAAGTGGGTAACTGCCTAGGACCCCCAGAAACCAAAGGGCCCCCTGGTAAAGTGATCAAGATAATCAGAAGAACTGCTATAAAACAATATATCAAAATAAGATTATTTTTTTGGGGACTTTTGGGCATGCACACTTCAGAGAATCCTAAACTGCATATCCACCTACCAAGCCCTCATACTCTCCAGAATTTCATGGTAATTAAGTTAAAGAATAAACATTCTGTCTTATGTCTCTTTTTCTATTGTCACATCACCTCTTCTATCTCATCACTCTCTCTTTAACTCGCTACCAAACTTTACTTTATGTACCTATCACAGTTCTCAATCCATTTGAACTCTCTCCCTCTCTTACATCTACCCCACCTCATTATCAGTACTCCTCTGTCACCCCCACATCTGTCTACCTTTCTCATGATCCACCTATATCTCTCAACCAACCTCTGTGCCTACTTCTACATCTCTACCTCCTTACCTTTCTATTTTACTCAACTATCCATCTCAAACTGCTCCCTGCACTTACTGTTCTCTTTCCATCTGGCATAGTTATGTCACTCTTTCATTTACTTTATCTCTCTCTCAACCATATCACATTGTTTCAGTGTCACCTCTCTTTCTGTGCCTAACCCTATGTCTCCCTACTTTACCTTTTTTTTTATCTCAACAGCTCATTTCATTTTCTACCCTTCACCCATTTTCCTTTCTTTCCTTCTCTCACTCCTCTCTTTCCATCCATATCTTCTCATTTTGTGCCTCTCTTTCTCTCACTGCTCCCTCTACCTTGCCTTTCTCTACACATCTCACCACCTCATCTATCTACCTGTCTATCATTCTCTCTTTCTCTCTGCCTTTAAGTCTAGCTCACTTTTCTTTCTTCCTTTAGTCACTTTCTAAGCCACCCACTGATGCATGCCATCCCTCTGCCTCTCTAACTTTCCCTTTCCAGCTACCTCTCCACATCACTGTAAAACCATCCCTACTGCTCTACCTTTTTTCTCTACCAACCTCTTCCCTTTCTACCTGTATGTATCTTTCTAGCTGCTTTCCTTTCTTTTATCCCTCCCTATCTCACCTACGTATCTATGTTATATCTTTCTCTATGTACTTCTCTCTCTACCTCACCTCTCGCTGCACCATTCTCTCTACCTCTCTGTTTTTTTCCTGTCACCCACCCCCCTCTCATTTCTCTTACTCAACAGACTTGGAGGTCATTGTCTAGCTAGAAAAGTAACACAGAGAAAGAGAACAGATTGAACAAGGCAGGGAAGATAATTAAGGAGAAAACTATCAGATTTAATTTAATGAATGGGACAAATCCTCACGGCAGCGCTCTGACATAATCTGTTGTAACGAGAATGACAAGTGCAAAGTTGGATTTAATTGTGATTATGACTATCTCACACATAAGCTGTGCATCTATCTTACTTTAATAGTGTTCACTAGTCCCCTAAATATCCACCATATCAATAGTGTGTTCACTACATTGAGAGGAAGAGGTTGGTTTGATGGTGATTTTCATGTGAAATGTTGCCGTAAGAGAAACAATCTAGATCCAAGCAGGGGCGGCTCCTCCGCTGTGGCGGAGGAGCGTTGCTCCTCCACCAGCAGCAGCAAACCTTTCACTATAAAACAACAATAAATAACGTTTATTATCATTTTATAGTGAAAGGGGTAGGGCCATGGGGCTGTGACGGGGACCAGGGGGAGTGCACCGCACTCCCCCTCAATGCGCATGTATGTTTGGCCGGCCGCCTCGGGCCAGCCAAGCACAAGTGCGCACTGAGCTCTCTCCAAGGCAGCAGGCAGACAGCAGGCAGACATCAGGCAGACATTTCCACTCTGTCACGTAGTGCCCTGGCTGGGTGCTCCATCCAACCCTAATGCTGCTTTCATGCTGCCATCAGGATGAAAACAGCATTAAGATTGGGCTCAGGCAGGCTGGAAGCCTGTGTGGGCAATCCAGTCTAGGAGTGGATGTGAGCGACGCGGAGCAAAAATTTAAGTTTTTTTTCATTATATAATTTTTTTTTGTCGTGTTCCCATATCCACCCACACCCCTCCCCTGCCACGCGCCACGCGCCACGCCGCCCCACCCCTTTTCCTTCCTGCATGCCGCCATTGGATCCAAGCACAAAAATAAATGATTGTTAAAGCTTTCCTTTGGTGCTATTTAGATAATGGGCTCCTGGCATATTTGTTTCCTGGCTGTGCTTGCATAGCTTCTTTTCTGAAAGTTAACGTTTCACTCAGTCTGTTTTTGTATCATCAGTCCTTGAGCTAGCTGAAATGGGTAATACATTAAATTTGTTTCCTGCAAGGAGCCCCAAAATATTGCTTGCCAGGGGCTCCAAAAGTGCTTAAGTTGGCCCTGGGATGACTGTGATGCAGAGTGGAGGAGTAATCAGAATATTTTATGACTTCCTTTAAGAACAACCTATTTTAATATAGCTTTTCAAATGCACCATTTAGTCCCATTTATTAACCTATTTTTGTTGGAGATTCGAAAGAACACTGAGCTCAGGCATTATATAAAAAAAACGTATTATTTTGGAGTGGGTCTGCCTCTGGTCTTTCAATTAACTAGATTAATAAACACTGGCTCACAACTCAAAGAGCTTATCGTGGCAATAATAAATCAACGTAAAGCCAAATACTCACTTTTGTAAAAAAGAGAATTGTATTTAATTTCTAACTTCAATCATTCAAAGGTAGAATATGTGATTGACGAATAATAACACATTTCCCCTAGAGGTTGGGCTGTAGTGTGTCAATATCAATTCCCAACCCTGCTTTCTCCTTATTTTGGGATAGGGGTTATTCCCCATTCACTCTTGGACATCCAGGGAATGCTCAACTAGCAGTCCATCTCCCAAGAGTCCTCTCGGACTCACAGTCAAGTCAAAGAGTATCTCATTGCCACAGCGTTTTCAGCAGCAAGTTCCCCTGGGGCCAATAGGCCCAAAACAAGTCTTATCCTCTCCGGTAGGAACGAAACATGCAGAGTCTTGGAGTGCCCTGGGGTCAGTGCAACAGCGCTCTCTTCTTCCTCACAGGACAGACTGGTCTTGGCAAGCAGGCAGACACTGGTACGCCAGGTTCCCAGGCAGGTGATCTTGGTTTCCCAGGGTGATGTCCACTCACCCAGCAGGGAAACTAGCAGGCCTTGGCCCCCAGTTCTGGTCGCAAGCACAAGTCTTGCATAGCTTCCCTTCCTGACACAGCACATCTGGCACCTTAGCAGAAGACAGTTTGGGGGATTTCAATCTTCTCTTCTTATAATCCATTGCCAGAGACCAAATGTGATGCAGGGTCTCGGTCTTTGAAGTTTTATGTTGGAATTCTGCTTCATTTGAAGTACAAACTTCTCTCCCTCGTCCTCTTGAAAAGCCATCTGTCACAGCAGGAAAGACTCCAAGCTGATAGTCCCACAACACAGGCTATGGAAGTGACTAGAGTTCACACCTGGATGCCAGCCACAGTGATGTGTGCATTAAAAGGTTAATCGCAGGCCCCCAGCCCTACTCTGTATGATTCCCTTATCAGCCCCATCTCCTTCCTGAGATGTGTTCAGCCCATTTCTTTGTGATATTTCACTGAATCAAAGAACAACCTTTGAAGTGTATAGATGGAGTCTAGATCTCCCCTCCTCACTGTGTCCCACCCAACTCACAGGAATGCAGCAATACACAAATCTGTCTTGGAGGATTTCTCGATCGCCTAATGTCTTTACCATGCAAGTCTGGGTCTTCCAAAATGGAACCCAGAATCCTCCATGCAATATACCATTACAGGCAAACTTTCACTCAGTGCATGTACACAGCATATACACTGTCCAGCACTGTTACCTCCATGTATTGTGCCACCACAGGCACCCATACACCCAGCACACACAGTCACCATGTGCACACTGCACAACACTACTCCTTTCATGAACTGTACTCCTGGAGAGCTCACATACACCCAGTACAATGGATTCATCATGCATGCACTGCACAGCACTACATCCTTCATGTACTGTTCCCTTTGCAGGTACACACACAGCACATGCACACACTGCACAGCGCTGCCCTATCCCTGAACTGATACATTCCCAGGCACATATACTCCCAATGCTGAGACACCACTTCCACTTCTACTTGAAATAGGTCAAGGGTGAGTTAAGTACACAGCAGCAGAACTTTTTAAACGGTGTATGAGCCAGTCGGCTTTACTCCAGTTACACAGAGTAAAAAGGACCTGCTCACTACACAGTATGCTACCACCGCTGTGCTTGTGCTGCATTAACTCCTGGTAAAGGCAGTAGCCTTCCACCACTATGAGGGTAATGCTTTGGGTGCCTCAAGTCCACCAAGACCACAATCCGTGAGACAGACCTATGTCATGGTGCACATTTATGATCCGTGTTTGCCCATGACACAAAAAATCAGCATTGGGGATCCAGACAACAGTTCAGTCGGGCACTTAGAGTAGGGGTACAAGTCCATTGCCATGTAGGACTTCTCTGTCCCAACAGTTTTCTTTGCGGAAATCATGCAAAATTATGCAAAATGCTGATCCAGAATGTTGTGCTATTTTTAGCATGAAATGCTTCCTTACATTAATTTTGAATGTGAGGGTCCATTTGACGCCCAAAAAAAGTGAACAACTGCATGAGATATAAACAGCCACTCACTTTCTATTTGTTTGCATTGTTATCATGCTCCCACAATCACAATTCTGTATAAACAAAATCCAAATAACGCAACTTGGTGTAATTCTTGGTATTTTGTGGAACAAGTTTGATGCAAAATGCAGGAAAGTTTGTGAGATTATGCCACTGTAAACTAAATTTTGCCCATGCCAACCTTTTACCCAAGTCGATAAAAATAGCACCCTTGAGTTAATTAACAGTACACCTTGTCATCAGCATCAAGAGACCACTTTGGAAGTGGTTGTGCACTTTACAAAGCATATATTTCCATACTGATCTTGTTGAGATACTCCAACCACACGTTCTAAAACTGAGATGGCTTGCTTCATAGTGGTTCATGCAGTAAATCATTAGAGTTATTCCAGTTTTACTCTAATAGTCTAAAGTTGTGCAGAACTGCTTTAGTACCACAGAGTCTCATTGTGACAGGAAAAAAGCTAGCTGCCTGTTTGAATGATCAACAGGCTATGATCAGCTTAGCACACATGCACTATTTGTGTTATATAGATCACTGACACACTTGCGCTCTGTTATTGATCATGGTCTGATAAGACAGCATGCGGCTCTCTAGTAGAGCGATGTATGTCAGCGATTAAAGGTCAATTATAGGCCCTGCATCCCACTTACAATGTGATTACCAGTGTAGGGCATGTTACACAACCAATTACCAATTACCACATGGCGGTTCACTGTTTTATAGGCTTTGGCACTGTCAATCACACTGTAAGTGATACAGGGCCTCCCACTTGGTGGGAAGAGAAACCAAGTGAGAATTGTGAGGCAGCCAGAGCGCAGAGCGTACATATATATATATATATATATATATATATATATATATATATATATATATGTGTGTAGAATCCATGTAATGCAGCATTGTGCCGCACATTTTTAGTATCATTTTGGCCCATTTGAGCGACAAAAACATTGTGGCAAATGTAATTAATCCATTATTATTCAATATATGTGGCACACACAGAATAGCATAATTCCACTTGCTTCGACCATTCAACAGTCTGCTCATTCAAAAAACCTAAACTTTCCAATTCAAACCACTGCACTTTGTTAGCTGCACAACGGAGAGGACAACTTATTTCCCTTTAACATACAGACTTTATTTATTTTTTTAAATCAAAGCAAAGGGTGGTCTTTTTTTAACATGCTACATTCCTAACTATATAAGATTGTTCTCTTCTTTGTTCTGCTGACAACCAAAAAGGTTAGATCCAGAATTTCAATTATTATTTTCAACCTTTTCCTCTTTGAAAACATTTTTCTGGAGTTTACCACCCCAAAATAAAATGATAATAAAAAAATAATATCAGGTTACATGGATTATGCTCTATGCTGTTAGGGGTTGTTGGGGGTTGTTGGGGTTCTGGTGACAAATTACAAACCACTCATCCTTCAGCAAAGTAGTTTATGATGTCCCACAGTAAGAGAGAGAAGAGAGCGAGAGTATTCATAATAGCCAACTCTGTTATTTTGTCAAACATTACCATCAAAGGGTTATTGTGACATCATAATCCGGAAGGCTGATGGTTTGTGAATGTTGCCAGAACCCAACAATGGTAATATTGGCCTATTTGATATGTTACCCCTAACATGTTTTATATAACATGTTTAGTTTGAGGGATTTAAGTTAAAAGAGATATGTAAATTAAAATGCAGCTAATGGTGGGCACTGATTGGAATCAGAATGTTTAGGTTTTGTTTTCCTTTCCTTAATAAATCGTTTACAAAACAATGGACTATGATGAGGGTCAATAGTTTTGTGATTCTGTGGCTGCAGTGTTTACCACATAAATTATAAATGTACAGCAATTGCCATCTAATTTGACCCGTAATGTGCTATAAATGTACAGCAATTGCCATCTAATTTGACCCGTAATGTGCTTCATTTACAGATTTCACTAAAATATTTTTAGCTCAAATGGATGAAAATGCTGACAGAGAATATATCACATATTATGAATTTTTCGCTGCATAATTTGGATAACCTTGTAGCATAATTTAGATAACCAAGCCACTTAACCCTAGTAGTCCTGACAATATTAAAACTCTGCAGAGTGGTTTGGGGGCTTTTATTGTGATGCTGAAAACCATACTTCACAGAGAACTGTAAAATATTTCTCATATGTATATGTCTTGAAAGGTCTGTGTATGTTGATGATTGGGTGAGCATGAGTCTGTGCAAGTTTGTGAAAGGGTGATGTAGTGATGTGTGTACTCCAGTGTGATACGGTTGAGAGAGAGTTAAAGTAAATGGAGGAGTGACATAACTATGTCAGATGAAAAGAGAACAGTAAGTGCAAAGAGCTGTTCGAGATGGATAGTTGAGTAAGATAGAAAGGTAAGGAGGTAGAGATGTGGCAGTAGGCACATAGGTTGGTTGTGAGATAGAGGTGAGGTCATGGGAAAGGTAGACAGACGTGGGGAGTGAGAGAGGAGTATTGATAGTGAAGTGGGGTAGGTGAGGGAGAGAGTTCAAATAGAACGAGAACTGTGATAGTTGCATAATGTAGAGTTCAGAAGCAAGTTAAAGAGAGCGCGATGAGATAGTAGAGGTGATGTGAGAAAGAGAGACATAAGACAGAAAGTTTATTCTTTAACTTAATTACCATGAAATTCAGGAGTGCAAGGGGGTTTTGTAGGTGGGTGTGCCATTTAAAATGATCTGAAGTGTGCATGCCCAGCTGTCAAAAAAATCTTATTTTGATACACATTGTTTTATGGCAGTTCTTCTGACTATCTTGATCACTTTACCAGGGGGCCCTTTGGTTGCTGGAGGTCTTAGGCAATTGCCCACTTTGCCCATGCCTTAGAGCGTCCCTGCAACAAGTACCATAAACCCAAGAAAGATCAGAACTGGTTCACTTTCTCACATAATGACATGGAAGAACATGAGTGCAATCAAGAGCAAGGGGCAAAAATTATGTGCATTAGGGGAGCATAGGGTGGTGTGCAAAAATGGCTCAAACATGATATGCAGCAAAGGACTATCTGGTGTTCTGCAAGATGGGAGTAGGACAATGTGCTTCAGTTCAGGGAAGTTCAAGCCGATGTATATTGGGAGCATAGAATGTTGTGCCTCTGGGAGGAGAGGATGATAGTAAGGTGCATAGACTGGTATACATTGGAGGACATAGTGTGATGTATAGCACTGAGCACAGGCTGATGTACACATGCTTGATGGCCATTGGTAGATGAGCATATGGTGATATCAGAGCTTCTGTAGTACAAACATATGTATGGGTGTTGGTCTGTGCACATGGAGCCTGTGTGTCCACCGACCTGTGTGCATGGGTATCTGTGTTTGTTCATCAACAGCATAATAACCATCTCTTATTGACAGGATGGGCTGCATCCATGACATTTGTTACATTTTGACAGAGAAGAGATTTTAGTGATAGGTGTTTGTAAGATCTAAATCCATAAATGGACAGAGGGACTTCTAGCTTTAAACCAACACTCCCCTTTACCAGTAGGGCATTCTTTCAAAACAGCAGCTCCATAGTTTCAACACAATGACTATTGACGGTTTTAAAATATTACTTCCAGCTCCAGAAATAATTGACTTTGTGTAGGGATTGCTACCAGACACAGTGAAAATACATCCACCTGGACACGCATTGATCAGAGAGTTGGTAGGTGTGCATAGGGCCTGCATCTGTTAGTCTGTGTGCATGGGTAGTATTGGTGACTATATATATTGCATGTTATGCACGGATACCTTTAAGTTTGCGGTTCTCTCTGTACAGGTGTCTTTATGTCTGTGTGCATGGTTGTCCATATGTCTGTTTTTCTGTGTGTGAGGGTCTCTATTAACTGGAGTCTCTAGAGATAGGTGCATTGAGGTTCTATAAGGATAAGGGAGTAGAATTAAGAGATGTCAAGCGTGGCTCTTGCTCAAGCTGGTATAACATATTGAACTGAGGCCCAGGCTCCTCCACATCACCCTGACTCCGATCCTGTTGCTATTGGTGTCAAAGATGCCATCCTGACTGTTTTATGGCACAGCAGTCCGAAATATACTATTCAGAGGAGTGAGTGAGTTTCATCAGGCCCGTTTAAATGCACACTGTTCTTCCATCATTGCCCTGTAGTTCTGGCTCTTTAATGAGCCCGTCTACAGACTGAAACGCAATGTGCACATGTCTTGCTCCTTTAATAGAAGCCTAGTGCACATACGCAACACAACTTACATCTGTTAACCCTTACAATGGCTTTGCAACAGAGGGTCAGTTACAGTATTTTGTTCTATTTGTACCATTTAAAAGCGCATTTTGAAGAAAAAAACAGCTGTTACACAGAAAACTGATGTCGTGGGGCTGTCCCAATCACATATCAGGTGGCCTCCTTTGTGGGCCAATACAGGTAGAAAAACAAATGGGATCTCTAAATGTGGCTTTTGATGATCAACGTAAAGGGGTCAGGTCTTGGCCTCCTCTTACCAACTAGGCTGTGGAGACATCCACCAGGGTCTGAATGAGCCCCTTTCTGTTAAGAGTGGGAAGACGATCACTGGTCATGTGTTTTGTGACAATATTTGCTGATGTTTTAGGAGCAGTAATCCATTATGTTTCACTGTTTATGTGTAGACAAAAATGTCTATGTAGGCACATCAATCCAGGTTGCACTAAATTATCTTAGATTCTATAAAAAAGTATACAGTATTAGCTGGTGTAGTGTGGTTGTTTGGTGTTCTGAGATAAGACAACAAATGGCTATAGCTCAGTTGCTGATTAGCTTATTTTTTCTACCTTATCATTGAAGGGCCGCTTGTCACAACCCCATATCATCCAGCACAGACAAAGACAGCATATGAGGATATTGAAGTTAGGGGACATCTGGTCTGACAGGGGCATGTGATCTTTGCAGAACGCCAGTCACAATATGGGTTAACCGGGAGCCAATACCTGTGTTACACGCAAGTTAAGAACATCCTGTATGGCTGTACAGGCCCGAATGAGGACATCCCAGAGTAGAGCCCTTTAAAATTCAAAGTGCTGGGTGCCCGATTACACTGACACACCATTTTAGCAATATACAATGCACTTCTAGCAAACAGTACCCTCCCACTAACAGGCACTGAGAGACAGATGGGAGAAAAATTCAGCAGATTGGAAGATGATGACTGGGGAGACATGCCGTTACGCAGGGGAAGTGGCAATCTGGGCAGTCTTCAGATTCATCCAGCTCAAAATGCTGCACAAGGTGTCCCACACCAAGATGAGACTATTCACTATGAACAGGAGAACAAACAACACATTTTCAAGAGGATGTGCACAGTAAAGAACATTACTTCACATACTCTGGGAATGTCCACAGCTTAGTACCTTTTAGAAGGGGATCCAGCGTAGGATGACTGAGGCCCTGGAAATGCCGCTAGAGCTCACTCCCATACAGGACATGCTTGAAATCTGAGGTGAACAAACATTGGACAAATACATGCTTCTGTTTTGCAAAGTAATTATAATGCTGGCCAGGCATGAAGTGATACAGAAATTAAACAGTGTTACCGTCCCGAGGGTGGATAAGGGGAAAACCAACATAAACTGGTCATGTGAGCAGAGGAACAGATATAGAAAGTCCTGGCAGATGACATGGGATAAGAAACTTGTTGTGGAGGGAATGTGCACAAGAGGCACCACAGATAAAGGACCAAAGGATGGACAGGAGGATGTGGGGGACCGATTGGCCAACCCAGTTGATCAGTGGGTTAGTCCAGTAAAGGGGAGACCCAATACTGAAAGGTTTGTGAAGGGATTATGTACATGATTGCCGGTAATGTGTCACTGTGAAAGTGGAAGTAGGTTACCATATTTCCGGTGCACTTGAATGTTATGATTTGAAAACATGAATACAACAGAGCCAGCATGAGAAGTCTCTCACTCTCTTTCTCATTATATTCCCCTTTCCAGCACCCATGTGCACCCAGAGCCACAGGCACTAGCAGTGGTGCTAGGTGTAGGTGGGAGAGGGTGTTGTCGATTCATATCACTCCTTATACATTGATATCCATAGTGGTTAGTCACTGGGCATCTACAATACCTTCACATTTCAGTCACTTTGTTGATGCTCTATTGTACTAATAAGCATTCATTGTGTCTATTTAGGCCATGATAAGTTATCTATCATATTAAACTCCCCAGGGGTCTTTATGTAAACAATACACTTAGGTTCTAGCATCAAGTCATCAACGGGGGGTAATTGAAAGAACTGACCATTCTCCATTTCTTTATTTCACTTTAAAGCTTTGCCCTAGTTCCCTCTTTTCTTTCACCAAAGGCAATTTTGTAACCCTCCTACCGTCTTCAGGACTGTTGTACGATGTCCTAAAACCTACTTTCAAACCTTCTTCAAGCTTGCTGGTAATTGTTGTTTCAGGGTAACAAGTTAATGGCCCCATTCTAACTGGGGTTAGAGGCTCTTCCCAGCACCCCAAACCCTTCCACCTGGGAAGCCTTCCTTTGAACGCACAAACATCGTGTGACTATGTGTATTCCCCATATTTCGAGCATTTGTGCCTGAAGTTGCAGATTTGCCTTGAGCAAAAGCTCCTGCCCAGAGCGTTAAAGGCTCAGTTAATGGGATCCTGATTTAAGGCATTTTTTTCAGTTTTTATTGCAGCTTTTACAATACACAGTCATATATGGCGTAAAAATGCCATCATTACAACTTTGCAGCTTTTCTCCACATTGGTAACACATCGTGCCCATGGGGTCCCAGATCATACAGTCTGTATAGTGGGAAAGGAGGGATCCTTTACATCACCAGTCTCACACACATTCCAACTACACTGATTTAAAGTATAAATCCACCCAGCAGTGGGTGCAGTATCAATGAAAAAAGGTTGATAAAGAACTAATTGACAAGCCACTAGCATGTGTGTATAGCAGGCAGTAAGCTTGTTGGGGGTACCCACTACAGGCAAAGGCCCATGTCCAACTTCAACTTATGATTTAATTATCTGTCATTCCATTACATAAATTGCTTGTCATATGCAACCATGCATGCCTCCCCCCCCCCAAAAAAAAAATGTGCATGTCTGTCTAATGTATTCATGCATTTGAAAAATGCCATACTCCTTCAGAAGTGGGCCAATTCCCACTTCTCTTCTTACAACCCGTCAATGCTGCTGTATCCACACAGGGGATACTTCCCTCCAGTTAAAATATATATGCTTTTATTTACTGTACATCCAGATCAGAACATTAACTCATGCTGTTTGGTGTTCATGGACATTTCTGCAGCTCAGAAGAATAAATTGATTTCTTGTCATAAATCAGTGCTCTGGTGTGGATCACTTTTCCTTGGCCCTACACAAATGTCCTGGAAAAGAGTCAGTACATAAGGTGATCAAACAGTGCATATTTACAAAGTATAAACATAAATATCATAAAAGCTGACATCATTAAATGAAAGTCAACACAGCTGCGTAGGGAAATCATCTGATTTATGGAGCTTCGAAATAATTATTGGGATCGCTAGTGATGTTGGTGGTGTTTCAACCAAGTCAAAGTTGGTTTGAGAATCATTGTAGCACAATGGACCAAACAGGAGTCACGCCAAAGTAGATGCCCTACGTGGGAACCGTTGCTCGCATACCATTGTGCTACTGTTTGCACTTCTGAATAATTCATTTTTTTTACAACATATATTCAAACATATTGTTGTTGTACATGCTAGGGACCATGTTTATCATTTTTACATGCACACAGTGCAGCAAGACACCTTGCTGCACTGTGTAAAAGGGGGAGGGCAGGAATGTGCCATGTCTATCAAGATATGGTGCATTCCTGCTTTCTCCTTGCACTGTTCACTTTTGGTTGCCTAGCGCCAATGCAGGCACCCTTGCACTATAGGCAATATTGTTTTTGGGCAGGAAGGGACACTTCCTTGCACAAAAAATCCTTTGAGGTTGTTTCCTCTTTCGATGTGTGCTGCCGAATGCAGTTAAGCTCAGTTAAGTTTTGGAATCAGTCAAGAACTCAGTAAAGTTAAGATCATCAAATACAGAGTGTAAAAGAAGAAAGAAATCCAGCACAGATTCGTCTTCTGAGGTAAGGGAAAGGCGTTCCTCCTCACATCAAGTAATCACACTCTTTTATATGGTTCTAAACAAAGGATTTTGAAAATTCACTATAGTAGTACATGGTTCCCGGGCTCTTGAATCAATCAGAATAGAGTAAAAGAGAAACATTACAACAAAATACATTCAACAGCATTCTCATAATTCGACTACATAGACCTTCCTATGAGAAATCATCTACACAGGGAACAGAAAAGGTTACATAACATGTGATTCTCACTGGGACAGATAGGTTTAAGCTTGATTGTATATTTTATTCAGAACAGTATGTGAAAGTCTTCAGTTGGTACAATGAAATATCACAGTAAAAGATGGCATCTGAAGCTTAGTTTGCCTAGAGTTAGCTCGAGTACAATTTTTTATCACTACAAAGCATTTATTTTTCAAGGCAGCTCTGTCAGTACTCCAAAATGAGAGGTAAAAGGTTTAGATGTGAACAGACAGCAAGATACAGCTTGGTTGCAGTCAAATTAAAAAGATTATAGCAACCTAAGATCCTTCATATCTATACCCAGGTCCTCATCTTGCCCTATACTCTATTCTTCTTCAATAATGGCCCTACCGCAACTCTCCACTACAGATGCCACCAACCAATCTCCTTCGTCCATCTCCGCATACACATTGTCCAATGGCAAACAGGACAAGCAATCCACATTAACAGTTCAGCAACCAGAAGCGTACTTTAGATCAAAATAAAATTATTGTAGATAATAAATCTGCTTTGGATAGGAGTAACTTTACCCCCTTGTCGTGGAAACTAGCTCCTCTAGCAGTCTGTGATCTGTACATATTTCAAACGTTTCTCAAACAATAGTCTTGAAATGCATCAATTCTCATAAACAGATGAAGTTCTTGTTATTCAGTCACAGAGTACGAACCTTTTACAGCCGTAAATGATTGTGAAACAAAGACTACCACTCTTTCCGTGGCATCGTTCACCGACATCAAGACAGTTCCGAGCACCTGTGCACTAGAATCAGTAACAATTATCCATTTATTTCTTGGATCATACAGCTTAAGCCTCATAGCTTGAGTTACACATATTTTCACTTCTTTAAATTGCTCTTCCCACTTCTTAATTCAAACATATTTGCTATTTTTCGCATGTATTGCTTGTATCTCATTTATTTGATCGAAAACATTTCTGTAACTTATTATTCCACCATCCCAAGAAATGGCCACAACTGTTCCTTACTTTTGGAAGTTGGAGCTTCTTCAAGAGCTCTCACTAGACTGATCTTTGATTTAATTCCACCTTCTGAAATAGTGTGTCCTAAATATTCTCTTTCCTGGCAAAGTTTAACTTGCCTAGACCCACCAACACACCTAGGGCCAGATGTAGGTACAAAAAAATTAGCGACTCGCAATTTGCGAGCATGTGCGACTCGCAAATTGCGTGTCGCTAATAGGAATGCAGGTACAATGTCCGTGTACAAATTGCGACTCGCACCCGGAGTCGCAACACAGATAGCGAGTCCGCTGTCTGCGAGGTCGCTGTTTGCGACCGCGCAAAAAACGGACTCGCAATTTGCGAGTGGGTGTCGCAAATTGCGAGTACCATGTAAATTGATTGCAGGTGCTGCAGAACACTCCAGAAACCACTCCAGAACACTCTGGAAACACTTCCTGGCACATGATGATGACATCACAGCCAGGAAGTTTACTAATACACCTGGGAGGAGGGAGGACCACACCCTTTTTAAACTGTTGAACAGCCAACAGGAGGAACAGCAGCTACAATGGCAGAAACACCCAGAAAGAGAAAACTGAAATTTTCTGAGAAGGAGCTGGAGGTGCTGACAGAAGAATGCTGTCAGCACTATGATGAACTTTTTGGAAAGGCAGCCCTCAATGTGCCAGACTCAACAAAAAAACAACTCTGGCTGGAAATACAGGAAAAAGTGAACTCCCTGGGTGTCAGCCACAGGAGTGTGGATGAGATCAAGAAGAGGTGGTATGACCTCCGCTCCCGGACCAAGGAGAGGGTGGCAGAAAGGCTCCGGGAGATGAGAGGCACAGGAGGGGGACCATCATCCGTACCACCACCCACACCCCTGGAGGAAAGGGTGGAGGAGACCCTGGAGCAGGAGGCAGTTACAGGATTTGGAGATCTGGACACCTCTGAGCCCACTACATCAACTGGTGAGTACCATGTGATATGCCTGTACCCCCATCAATGCCATACCCCCACCCACCATGTACACAGGGGCATGCACAACCAAGATAGCTCCATTTCAGGGTAGCAAACACCAGAATGATGCATTATGGGCAATGTAGTCAAGTAGGCAGTCACTAGGCAAATGTTTATTAGGAAGTGTGCAACAGATAGTAGACACTGACAGTCTGTTCCCCATGTCCCACAGGTCTCCCACAAGACACCACCACAAGCCACAGCAGCCAGGTGCCAATAGTCAGCCAGTCCCATGAGGAAAGCACAGGAGCTGCCACCACTCCCACCTGCACCACCAACACCATCCCCTTGATGTCTACACATGCTGCAACAGTGGTTCCGGAGGCTGCACCAGCAACAGCCAGCAGTGCCACGGTACAGCTCACAGGGCATCCACCGCTGCGCAGGCGATGCAGGTTGAGGAGAGCAGGGCTGCAGGCTGAGTCCGGGCGTCCATCCACCACCATGACCGAGGCACAACTGCTCCGTGGTCAGCGCCTGCAGAACCAAATGTTAGGGAGAATTAGTGGGGTTATGCACCGCTTTGTGAGGAGCAATGAGACCAGCATGCAGCAGCTCCATGCCCAATTGGACGTCATTGGCACAAACACTGGGGACCTAGCCCTGTCCATGCGGGAACTGGTGGCTGGACTACTGTCACAGAGCAAGGGTGGGCGGCGCAGGGACCGCCAGCTGCTCCTGAGGCTGGACAGGATGGCCTCATCAATTGGCAGACTGGCAGTCAACACCACTGGCCTGTCAAGAAGGACAGTCGGCCTCCAAGTGGAAATGGGCCACTTTGCAGGGGATGTGGCAAGAGGCCTGGGCCGGATCACACATGTGATCGATTTAATGGAGGCACGGCATGTGTCCAGGGGTACAGGGGACACCCCCCAGGACAGCGAAGAGGGCTCCACTGTGAGCAGTGTCTCTGCCAGTGACACTAGGGTGCTCCGGAGTGGGAGTACCAGGCAGAGCACTGCAGAACAACCTGGGACCAGCCAGGCTGGCAGAGGCCGCCGTAGGTCATAGACTAAACCCTGTCCCTGATGTTGGGGCACATGACGGCAATGTGCCCCATGCATGGTTGGCTTTTTGAAGTACATGAACAGTTTGTCATTGTAAATAGTTCAATTTCTGCACATATTAAATAGTTTTTTGGTTCCACTTAACAAATGGAGTTTTTGGTCAATAGGTGGATATGTTTGAAATTGACATGTACCTTCCAAAGTATTATGTTGCGATGTGTTGCCGTCTCAGTCTGCCTTGATTTGCGATGCTCCGATCCCCATGATGGCGATGTGGTTGCTCCTGCTCTTCATCCTCAGAATCAGGGTCTGCAGGGGTGAGAGGTAGCCCACGTCGGGTGGCAATATTGTGCAGGATGGTGCATGCGACAACAATTTTGAATGCTGTAATGGGGGTATACTGGAGGGCACCTCCACTGCGGTGGAGGCATCTGAACCTTGCTTTCAGCAATCCGAAGGTGCGTTCAATCAGGTTCCTGGTCCTCTTATGTGCACTGTTGTATCGCCTCTCGGAATCATTGCTGGGTGTTAAGAACGGAGTCATTATCCATGGCCGTAGTGCATATGTACTGTCACCTGTTGGGCACAAACATTACACTGTTAGAAAGTCCTGGTTTGTGTGCACATTGATCTGTGTGTATGTCTACGAGGTGTATGCAGCTCTACCTAGGAGGTATCCGTCTCCAAACTCCCCACGTTCCAGGCGTTGGTGTATCCCACTGTGCCTAAAAATGTATGAGTCATGGGTACTGCCTGGAAATTTTGCGACAATGTCAGTGATGACATAATGAGCGTCACAAACAACCTGAATATTCAGTGAGTGGGTACACTTTCTGTTGCGGAACAGATATTCCAGGTTAGCAGGGGGGCATATTTGAATATGTGTCCCATCTACACACCCTATGACATGGGGAAAGTTGGCAATCCAGTAAAATTCCAACTTGGTGCTGTTAATTTCTGCCTCATTCCTGGGTAGGTATATGAAGTGAGACATGTGTGTGAGTATGGCATCTAGGAATGCCCTGAGGAACCTTGATAGTGCACTTTGAGATACCCCACCTGCCACAGCAATGACCCCCTGATAGCTCCCCGAGGCCAAGAGGTGCAGTGAGCATAGCACTTGCACATGCGTAGGGATGGTGCAGCCGCGCAGAGTCTGGCGTTCTAGCTGTGGGTTTAGTAATTCAATTAATTCTAGTATGGCTGCGCTGCTAAGTCGGTATTTGTCATATATCTCTTCCTCAGTTTGCTGAAAAAGAGTCTGCCTTGTTCTGTAAATCTTCTCCTGTCTCTGGCTCCGCCTCCTCCTCTGCTGGGCTGCGTGGGCTCTCCTCCTCACTGCTATCAGGTATATCTCCGCCATCTTGAGTAACCCAGATGCCTTCTGGGTCTCCTTTTATACTTTGGTAATGATTACCACCTGCTCTGAGTTAGTGGTAAATGGGACATGCAAACTGGGCTTTTTGCGACTAGTCGCAATTTGCGAGTTGCAATTGCGTATGGTTTGCGACTCGCAAATTGCGACTTCCTATTTGCGGGTCGCAAAATGGGGTTGCAATTTTTGCGAGTCGGTAACGGCTCGCATCGCTTTTTGCGAGTCGGAAATGGGATTTTTGTATCCCATTTCCGATTTTGCGGGGTCGCAAATAGCGATTCGGGCCATTTGCGACTTGCAAAACTTTGCTACATCTGGCCCCTAGTTCCTTCAAAATGTTACAAACTCTTTAATTTCTCATTATGACCCTTCAGATCCTTTCCCCAAACTAGTATGTTACTCTGCAGAATTTGAACTTGTAAGATCTCCACGAACAATCTTTGAATCATATGCTGAAATACAGCTGAGGCCAATGCCACCCAGGTGGCATCCTGACAAATCTGTAAGCATCTTTTGGGTGTAAAATGTTTTGACTGGGAATGTAATTTAATAAATAATAAATATGCCATAGATAAATCTAATGTTAGAAGAAACTTGACATCCCTCACTGAAGACGTTTAATTTATATTGGGCAGCGGATGCCTGTCCACTCAAATGGATTTGTTTCAATCTATTTGGTCTAAACATATTTTACCTTTCATACCATTTCCTTGCTAACAATACTGGGCTTTGCTACTCTAATTACTCTATCAGCTTTGCTTACAGCTCACAGTACTTCCTTCAGTGCATTTCACAATGCAGTGGGCACACCCCCCACCTTATGTGCTCATTGTTTGGGCCCTTAGTCAATTCTTTTTTTATGTGACAAACCTTTAAGGCAACCCAATTCATCACTATAATCCTCAGGAAATTCCTTCTTCCACCTTTCAACTTCATCCCCCTTACTCAACAACACTTGTTCATGATAGTTGTCATTTGGGATATTATCGAGTTTCCTTGTTCTTTCCATTCCAACAGATTTTTTCCTGTTTTTGCAATGTAAAAAAGTACTTTGAACCTTCAGCCCCTTGAAATCTAAATGGGCTTCAAACATCCCAGCAGAGACACATCATACCTCACTGCCCTTCTGGACACACATCAGTCTTGCACAATCTCATACCTCACATTTTGTAAAGCGTTAATATGTATATCAATGTTTAGGGAGAACAATAAGATGTCCACATTTCAATCTCATTTCATGAATCAAAACCCTGCAAATCAGTGCATTATGTGATTGAGCTACATTGGGTACAGCACCATCCTCACTTTCTTGATACACACAACCACTTTGTTGTATTCACTACTATAACCATAAGTGCAACCATTTCTATCATTATGAACATTGTTCACAGTTTAAAAATTATTAAAATTGCTGTTTCACACCTAGGAAAAACTACCTATCGTCCTCCAATGCAAGCATCAGACTTTCAAGGCATAAAAACTGCCAAAAGTAGGTAAATAGTCTGTCTTTCTACAATAAAAACATTTGCCTTGATCACATTTCCAAACTGAGAAACAATACAAAGAAAAAAGGAGAGGAACATGCTGACACATAACACGATGAAAGATGGTATCAGATGATAAATAATGCAATACATAGGTAAAGTCAGGCCCACAGGTCAGAATACAGTATGGAATCTGCCCAACAGGTGGTATCAGAGGCGTGCATCCATCATGTGAGGGGTGCAGTCCCTGCACAGCGCATCTAGGGCATTACATGAAAAGACTAGGGAAAGGCCAATACATCAGGTTCAACTTGTTCAGCTGGGCTACAGGAATCTGCCCAGGGCCGACCTTCTCCTTGCAGTGTTAAATACTTTGCCAACGGGGCCCGGAGAGCCTTAGGTCGTAGGCGCTCTGGTAATAACTCCCAGTACTGTTCAAGCTGTTCCTGATAGGAGACTGCATCTCACAGCCAACACTTCAGCCATGGGGCAGGGCATTTGCCCCAGTGTACGGCTTGTCTGCGCTTAGCTAAGGCGTAGCACAGCCATTAGGCATTGAGATGCTGGTGGAATGTCTTTCACGCTGCCCAGGAAACCAACTAGCAGGGATCGCAGTAGTTTCTGTGCAGTAATCATTGCTAGAGCGTTATGTATACCTGGTCAAAAGGAGGTAACTGCTGGGCATTCTGAGGTAAGATGTAAGATGGACGCAGGTGGCTGTGGGAGAGCCTTTATCACTAAATTTGGTGTCTTCTTACATTACATTCATTAAGATACGTTTTACTCTTTGCTCACTGCAAAGGCACTCAAACTTTCTGCATCTATCTTTATCCTTGTAAATCAATTAATGCATAGATCTTGGTGTATTTTCCATTTGGGTACCTATCTTTATATCCTTACTTCTTTACCCAACACTAATTTCCCTTGGAGCTTCAGATAACTCCTTCTATGAATCCATTGGCCTCCTGAAAACTCTTGTGTAGGTCATTAAATTTGCACGTCACTGCATGTGTGCCTAGAACATTGATATATTGTTCTATGTTTACAACCTAAGAATTGTTCTCTTGAAAAAGAAATCTGTGCCTCTCTCTGTTAATAATGTTAATTTCAGGTTTACAATTCACTCAAGAGCACATTTTGCTATTTCATACTCATGAGCCTCATCCAGATCCATGTCACCTTCTTCCCTATCAGGCCCAGAACATTTTAAAATAGTTTTCTACCCTCAACTCTCACATCATTTATCAGTAATGACAGTTTTCTTTGTGGCACAAATGGCTCCCTACCAATAGCCTCTAAATACATTTCAAACACATCCCACCAGCCTCCCCAGTTCATTTTAGTCATTCCAGGGGACTAAAGGAAATGTGTAGAAGCTATTACAGTTTCCGTTGTTGTTCAGGTATTGTCCTGGATCAACACAATACATTAAAATAATTAAAGTGGTCACCATTGTCTTGAACCCGTAAAACTTGTGTTCTTCCTTGTGTAGATGTGCTAAACTAAAATAACTGAGGTAGTCGCTGTTGTCTGAACATACACTGATGATTAGCACACTCCAGGGTTCTTGTGTGTTGCTTCCTGAATACATCATATGGATACTGAATGTAATCACTGTGGCTCTAGAGCCACAATCTATACAATATCCTGATCATTCTTGTAGCCCAATTACTCTTAGACAAATTTACCTCCAAAACTATCTCCACTCATCATCATCAAAATCTTTATTCAGCTTAATAAAACCACAAAAGAAACCCAGAACATATCAATATATAAGTTACAAAAGTCAAAAATATCATTAAATAAAATTAGTAAAACAACTGATTTTCTATAATACATCAATTCACAGTTAATCAAAAATGCTGACATATCTCTAACTACTCCCAAAGAAACAGTGGAGGGAAAGTGAAGGATGGCCTTGTGGCAGTTTAGAATCTCAGCGGTGAAAGAAAACCTGAAAAAAGAAATAGACAACTATGTTTTAGAAAACACAAACACAGTACAGATGTACTAAGGGGGCCATTCAAGACTACACTACACTGAATGATAATATCTGGGGAGGTGGGATACAAAAGAGAAAGAGTGAGACATACCACAGAGGTGGATCTGGAATTCATGAAATTTTAGAAGCAGTACAAACACCAACCAAAAGAAGGAAAGATGTGAGTCATACTGACAAAGAGAGAGTAATACTGAGCCTGGGTAACAAATGAAACTAGGACAACACATATTGCCCAAAATTAAAAAAAATATAAAAAACCAGAGCCAAAGTATGATAACGTCCCGCATGACTTAATGATAGAGCTAGGGGTCAAAGCCCTATCAGGAATTTGCTAACCGCTGACTCTCAAAAAATGGTGGAAGATGGTGAGGTAGTTGAAATGTTTGCTTCTTACCTGGTTTAACTTCATCAGTCTAGATTGGAAGTGAAAACAGCCGATCTAATACTCTTCTTGAGGGAGTGCCCAATGACATACCTCCCGAAAGACGCAAATCTTTAACTGGAAACTGATCGCACAATAGAAGAGATAGGTGTTGCTCTATCACAATTACAACTGGGAAAGCACTGAGTCCTCATAGACTACCGGCGGAGTTCTTTAAAAAAACGCCACAACATGTCCTTACGCCACTTAGGAATATGTATACACAGGCACAAAGCACAGGAACACTACAAGCAGACCTACCGAAAGCCACTACTGTAATGATACACAAAGATGGGAATACCTGAAAACAAATGTGAGTCATACCATCTGATATCACTGCTAAATGTGGACATCAAAATATCAGCAAAAGTATTAGTGAATATGCTATGTGTGGTTATAACCGACCCGATCAACTAAGATCAAACTATATTTATGCTGCAGAGATGCACAAAACTCAACCTCACGAAGCTTTATAATAACCTGGTTTATTACACTCACTTAAACTAAGAGGGCACAATGCCAAAAGATCGCAGCACTCTTAGAGGCATATTTAAGAGCCCCTAGCACCACGTTAGCACTGCCATAGCTTCATTTTCTGTTACGCTGAGGCAGCACTGAAGTGGCATTTTCCCCGCACCATATTTACAAAGTGGCACAATGCATGCATTGCACCGCTTTGTAAATCCTTGCACCGCATTATGCCTGCGCCAGGCATAATTTATGCAAGGGGGGTGCTGCCCTGTTAGGGGGGGGCTAAATAATGGAGCAAGGAAATCTAAGAAATTTCTTTGCGCCAATTTTTCACCACTTTTAACGCCTGCTCAGAGCAGGCTTTAAAAGGGGGCACGCCATTATCTATAATGGGCACCTATGTACTCTGCAGGAGTAGCATCAAAATTTTGGCACTACTCCTGCAGAGTATATTAATAGCGTCAAAAATAATGACTCTATTACCCCCTGCACTGTGCCATGGTGCGCCGTATTTTAAATAAGGCACACACATGGTGGCGTTAGGGAGGCACTAAGGGGCACAAGACAAATGGTGCAGCACCCCTTTTCTTAAATCTGACCCTTAGTCCTAATAATGAATTTATTAAGTCACTTCACAAATATCAAATAGAAGTCATAGAAATATATAAGAATAAGCATATAAATGCATATATCAATTGGTCAAGAGTGAAAAAGAAACGTGCAATGTGTTAACAGAGCATGTACATAAACCAAATAATCAAGATTTAAAATACATCATCAATTGGGTTGACATCATCTTCGCCAGCGCGACTGGGGAACCCTTGATTAGCTAAGGCAGGAGACCTGATTAGGATTACAAATTAGATCCTGGGCAGTGCGTCCACTCCACAGGTGAGCTCTTGCCTGAGCGCCAATTCTCCCTGTCTTTGATACCTTAAAACATGTCAAGAAGAAGGTTCTAGCAAGACCATCCCCTCTGTGATGAAATTAAACACTGGCAGTACTTCATCAGTGTCACATACACCCATAGAAGCTGGTCTGGCTCCCAATGTTTATTCTGAGATAGATGTGTACATTCCTCTGATAAAAACAGTGTCTGCCTTGTGAACTCTTATCAAGTCAGAATTCCACATAATATGTTCCAGCACTATCTGACTCTTCGCTGGTGAAGAGAAAAACATGTTTTGTACGGAAAAACACCTGCGCTGCCCTGCAACTACAGCATGGCACAAAATGGAGTTACTTGAGCAAAATGGAGTTGATAGACAAATGATGGTTAAATTTAAGTAGCAACACATCTGGCCAGTGCAGAGGGGATACAAGACCCAATAGCTGTAATCCCACTAGATGCCAACAAGACATTTTACTTCCTTGAGTGGCCATTTCTATTTGTCATTCTTGAGAAAATGGCCAGGGGGCACAAAATGCATAGATTTGCTTTATAATGACCCTGTGCAAGAGTCAAGCTAAGTGGCATGCAATCCAGGAAATCCCAGGTCAGAAGAAGCATGCCACAAGGATGCCCACTTTCTCTGATGCTGTTTGTTCTAGCCATTGAACTACTGGCAAACTAGATTAGATTAGGCACACAGCTTTGAAGACGGTCTTGGGGGAGGGGTTGGGATCAAAAAATCTCCTTCTATGCAGATGACATCCTTCTTCATACAACCAGTCCTGATAACTTCCTGCAGTGCCTCAAATATATTTTTTAAATATATGAGGAACAGACAGAACTGCAAATCATTTGGGAGAAATCTCTAATTTACACAATTGGAGGATGAACCCTAGTAGGAGAACTGTCAGTATTGTTAAAAATCACACTGCAGCATTTCATATTTCATATACTTGGGACTGTGGGTGTCAATTAGTGCCCGGATGCATTTTGAAGTGAACTTAGTCCCTCTGCTTCGTGGGCTGGAAGATAATATCCAGCACTGGCATAATATAATGATGTCTCTAATGGGACGAGCTGTCATATATATAAATGAATGCACTGCCCCAATTTACATATGATCTGCAAAATAGCAAATATAAGATACCAAATGTATTCTTTAAGAAGCTTGATTAGCTAATAAGAACACTGGTGTGGATGACCTGGCATACAAAATGGACAGATTAATGATTTGGAACAAGGGGTACCTCTATATTTTATATAGGTTGGGAAGGCGGGGGAAATGCTTCTCCCTGCCACGAATACAGTGATCCAAACGTGGTTTAACTTACATAAGGGAATGGGGTGGTAGAAAAGAATAAGACCTAAAACACATTTATGGGTAGATGCAAGTCTAAAAACGGCACCCCTGAGTCTGGGATTCAGAATGTGGGATAATACGTGTGTCTCCTCACTAGGGGACGTGTGGGATGCATATGACATTGTACCATATATATTTAGGAAATTAATATGAGATAGAAAAATCTCAAAAATTCAAATACTTACAGCTCACATGCGCCTTACAGTCCGTGATAAAAAGCGAGGTAGACACTGTGGAAGACTCCTCACTTGAAAAAAAGGAGAATGATGGAAAAGGCAAGTTTCTGCACCTATAATACTCTAATATTAAATGCAGAGAAAAACCTACAGCGGTTAAAAACACGATGGATAAAACATATTGGAGAACTGGACAATGAAATGTGGGTCGGTGAGCTCAGTTTCACCAAGGAGGTAGCCATCAAAAGCAGTTTTAGACTTATATAACTGAAAGTATTACATAGAATATACTACAGTAGAGTACCACGACACTAATGGGGTACAGCACAGAATGATCCCAAAGAGGACGTGAGCAACAGGGTACATTTGATCATATATTATGGAGCTGCCCCAAAATTCAGGATGGCAAGGAACACAAGGCACTTGGGTGAGGTTACGAAGACCCCCATGGAGAAAGTTTCCTCCTTGTTGCCATTAGACACATGAGATGTGACTGATGCAACGAGCTGTGAGCGTCAATTGATTATCTTGGGCATTGGAATAGCAGAAAGGAATAGGATTCCATAATCCACTTTTGTAAAAGAGACCAATAGACGGACAATATTTAGCTGCAAGTGAATAAAAAAGTCAGTGTGGTGTGTTTGCCATAACAAAGAGATAGGCTCCATTGCATCTGTGATTAGAAGTAGAGAATGAGCTTTTGGATTTACAGAACTATTTCAATGCATCTTTACAAAATTCAAAAATAAAGACTTTGTAGTAGCTTTAATAAAAGTCTTCATATAGAGTCATTCAAAACCACCAGTGTACCCATTTTGTCACACTTTTATCTAATGTGACACAGCTAGGGAATCTGGAGTACGTGATCAAGCCTACTGAAACTAGCCACTGGCTTTGTCCAAATCAGAAACCACAACAACAAATGGCGGAATTAAAGCCGGTCATCTGTATACAGCAGGACTGAAAGTGGCCATGCACCCAGCTACGGCATATCCTGTCCATTAACCACCAAAAATCTATCAAGGTTGTTAATGTAAAGAGTAAAAAACAGAGGGCCTGATTACGACTTCGGCGGAGGGGATTACTCCGTCCCAAATGTGACAGATATCCCGAATTATGAGTCCATTATATCCTATGGAACTCGTAATACGGCTACATTTGGGACGGAGTAATCCGGTCCGCCGAAGTTGTAATCAGGGCCAGAATGGTGCTAGCGCACATCCATTCCGTAACCTCTGCTAATCTTGAAGGAGTCAGAGCAATCACCTTTCAGGCCATATTAATCTTTGGCAGAGATGGCAGAGGGAAATTGTCTTAAGAAACAGACTATTGATTTCTTCAACCCCAAAGATGGACCATAGTTTTGAGAGATTGACATAGTCCAAAGCTCTACGTAGGCCCATAAACACGAGGTGAAAGGAAGCTTTCTGGGCAATAGTGTACCTGCTAGTAAGCAAGTGCAAGTTCAGGCGCTGGTCAACACCCTCCGATCCATGACGGAAAGCAAACTGCACTTCAGAAATACATTTCTCAGCCCAACAAAATCCAGCCCATAACTTTGACAATAGAATCCAAAAGTGAAACGAGGTGGATTTGCTATAGAATTTACTTAGGATTTGCTCTATCACCATAAAAAAAAGAAATTGGAACAATTATGAGCTTGGACCAGGACAAAAGCAGAGCACCCAGAGCATCGGGTCCTAACAAGCTGGTCAAGATATGGGCTTAAACATTGAGGTCATTTTGATAAACGTCCATGGGAACCCCATCCGGGACACAGGCCTTTTTCTTTGGGCCTCCTTCAAATAGCTGAAGTGGACTCTGCTACATTAGATGATATACAAGCCCACGGGGACTTAGAGGCCGCGGTCCCCTCATTGGCAGCTGGAAAATTAGGCTGCGGTGCCCCGATTTGAAAGAGCCACAGCAAAATCGGAATGACTCAGGCAGTTAAATAATTGGAAATTATTCCACCTCTCCCTAAATCGTAATGTGCTTATAGGACATTCCCTGGACCAGTAAATTGGTACTTCTATTTTTGAGCACCAGTTCTTTGCTCTAAGCGTAATTAATCTGTACTAGTGGCAGTGGATCTGGCCAAAAAACTGGGAGTGAATAGTGTGTTTGCTCCAGTCAACTTTATTCTGTGGGTCCAGTCCTGTTGTCATTTCTATTGAAGAGAATTAGATTGTATGGAGAATTATGGATAAGGGAGTGACATAGCCTTGAAATTTCACCTATATTCAGGTGTTCAGTAACCAGCTAGGCAGCTAAAGGACTAAACTCCGGGAATGCATGTAGCTGTAGCTTGGAAGTTTTATGGCTTTGTTGCACTTGGGAGTGCCTAAAGACCTGAAATTGTGGAGATTTAATTCTTCTTGCAGTGAAATTAAGAGCTTTATATAACTACCATCCCAGACATCACCCAGTCAAAATATACCAATGTGGTCCAACATTCTGAATCCTACATTTGCCAAGTGCGCCAGAAGAGCCCCAGGTCATAATGGGGTTTCTGGTGTGAACCTGCCTAGCCACCGCATCCATTTAAGGGCTTTACGCCAGCAGTCTATCACAACTCAGGTTAACAAGGGAAGTGCTTTAGGAATAGGTGTTTAGTGGAGAAAGTCTAGAGTACCTATTTCTTCCCGCAAGTCTCAGTCTGCACAACGGCTTAGTCCCACCATCACCCAATATTGCCAGACAGTTATGAAGACCAGCTGAGGCACATCTGCCATTGTAAGCCTCTTTTCTTACACTGAACGAGAACACTTGTTGAATACGATGCTTGGGGGTTGGTCCACCCACAGAAAACTAAGAGCCCTTGCTTGTATCCGACTGAGAAATAATCTGGGAATTTTGTATGGTTACATTTGGAATACATAGAGTAGTTTGGGGAATAAAATCATTAGTATAATGAAACCCTGGCCATTATATTGATGGGTAATCTATTCCAGACCTAGATATCTCAGTGCATCCCATCCCACAATGTCATTTTGAGCTCCCAGCACTGTATAGGATCAAGAGTTATGTGCATTCCAAGGGATTTAAACCCAACGTGTGAATGGTCAATTTAGTGCACCAATCATACGTGGTAGTATCACCACAAAGAGGGAACAGAAGGTTGGATGACAGGAGCGGCATCGGTCAGTTTGCTTTCAGGCTTAAGCAGGATTGATACTGTAGCTTACTGGAGGTCTTCGAACAAAGGACCTGCCTGTCTAGTTTCCTCCATCATAGTCCCGAGATGAGGCGATAGAAGTAAGGCAAAGCATTATAACAATTCCAGGGAAAGCTATTAGGGGCCATATGCTATACCTGATTGCATGTCTCTCACAGAACATAGGAGCATAACTTTGGTACGTAGGAGTTCAAGCTTTGCATGATCCTCCATCATTAGTTCCTTTAGGAGGAACTCTTGTATCAGAGGGAAGGTTAGTTCTCAATGTAACATTGGTGAATGCTCAAAATAATGTGATATTATTTTGCAGCCAACACTGGAACATCCATAGCATCTGATATCAAAGTTACATCGATGTCCTGGATGCTCAAGACTATTCTAGAAGTAGCTTCCCTATTAGGCAACCAGTATAGAAGTTTGCCAGACTTTTCCTCGGTCTCCTATACCTGTCAATATGAGGCCATCTAGGTGAGTATTGCTGGTCTAGTATAAGCTGCCCGAGGGATTGTCTATGAGCCTCTAGTGTTCACAGTAAAGTGGCATCCCCAGTGGAGGTGAATTATTTCTAAAAATTCAAGAATCCTAGTCTGCGGTGTAGAAATGTTCATTTCCTTAATTTTTTCTTTACTCCGGAGATATGACTTACCTTTCCACTGGAGTACAGCCTCAAATGCATATGCACAGAGCAGAATGACCCAATGATAGTACGATTATACCTCTGATCGTCGTTATTCCACAAACTTGTTGTCAACTAGCCATCATGCATTTAACCACCATTAATCATGGCTTCCACGTCTCCCATGATCTACTTACTTCTCCACAGGCAGGTGATCAGAGTTCCCTCTCAGCTTGATATGTAACCGTAGGGCCCAGGATAAATTAGTCACTGGAAGAAAGAAATAATCTAGTTTAGAAAAGGATCCATGCTGGGATCCGTAGTATGTATGGGCTCTCTCACCCAAGGGCCATGTACACCAGATATCACGCAATCCCAAAGTTGTTACCCAAATTGAAACTGTTGCATCTCTGTGTGGTCCTGTGGCACGGGCTCAATGAGTGTCTAGATCCTTGCCCATTGCAGCCTTAAAGCATCACCCAATTACTGGTATTTCCAGAGTAAGCTCAGTCAAGATCCCATTAAGTCCATATAAAATATTGTGTGTCATGGATGGGGGAGTATAGATACTTATTGTTGTCCAGGGGCAACCTTCTACCATGCCTGTCAAGGCATTATAGAAGGACCACTATCTGCCTTGTCCGATGAGATCACGCTGGAACTGGATCACTAAACCTCTAGATTCCCTCGTGAACACTCCATTGTAACCATATCGTCCCTGGAAAAAAACACCTGGTGCCCAGGAGATGTGTTGCACCATAGAAGCACATCTGGAGAGTGATGTCTGGCATATTGGAACTGCTCCTTTCTTTAACTTATCTAGGAATCCATACACATTTCTGGACAAAGTGTGAAAAGCCCCTGTGAGAAATTGGGTTGTTGGCTGAGGAGGGTATGAGACCTTCTCAAACAATAGCCTCCATCACTGTCAAGGTGAACCAAAAACAGTCACTAAATTAACCTATGCTAAACGCTGTGGTAACTTGGCATAAAAGCAGTCTGGCTTAGCTGAGAGGTAATGTATAAAGTATTAATGAAGCACTCAAACAGTAATAAAGTGAGAACACAACACAAGAAAAACCCTACACCAAATTAGAAAAATAAAGCAAATTTTAATAAATTATTTGGCACCAAAATGACAAAAATCCAATTTATAAAACCAGAGATATGCAATTTTAAATATCTAGGTAAACAAAAGTGCTAAGAAGCACAAAGCGCCAACTGTGGTTATCTGGTCTCGCCAGAAAGGGACAAAGTCAAACGTTCAGGCCAACTGCGATGGATTGCAGGCCAGATACAGGAACCAGGTCAGGCCCACTGTAAATTATACCTTATGTCCTGGATGTGGGGTATTGCCCTGCGCAGGCATTTTGAGAAGCAATGAGAGGTCTGCATTTAGTTGCGTCGTGCTGCATCAGTTATGAAAGGGAGCTGTAGGGGCTGCAATACAAGATCCTGTGTCAAGTTGCACAATGCTGTGTCGATTTCGATGAGGAGCAGCGAGGGCTGCATTGGGTTGCATCGCGCTGCGTCGGTTCTGATGGGGACAACAGCTGTGCTGGCAGAGCACTTTTTTCCCGCTTCCATGGGCCCAGGCCTGGGGAGACAGGTTAGGACTCACAAGAGGCACAATCCAGGTGCTGGGTTCAATGGTGCTAGAGCCCTTAAATGCACTCTGGTGGCCCTGGGTTCATGGTGCAGGTCCAGTCCTTCTTCCTCAGGCAGCAGGGCTGCAATGCATCCCTTGTTGCAGCAAGACAGGAGGGTAGCAGATAAGCTGAGCAGTCCTTCTTGCAGCAGAGCAGTTCTTTTTCTGGGTCTTCCACAGATCCAGAAGTGATCTGAAGAGTTGAGTCTAAAGGTGCTATTTTTATACCTGGTGCCTCCTTTGAAGTGGGAGAAGCTTCTGGAGTTTTCTCCCTAAAGAGGTGTCTCATTTCTTCCTGTTTTTGGGGGTGGGGGTTCGGGGTGGTTTAGGGGCGGGGGAGGGAGGTCAGAGCATTTTTAGTTTTAGGGGCAGGGGTCGGCGTATTTTTAGTTTCTGGGGGTGGGGGTGGTTTAGGGTTAGGGGCGGGGGGTCGGGGCATTTTTAGTTTTAGGAGTGGGGGTAGGGGGTCGGGGTATTTTTAGTTTTAGGGGCGGGGTGGGGGGTCTGCAGTATTTTTACTTTTTGTGGATGGGGGGTTCGGGTAGTTTAGGTTTTTGGGGCGGGTTGGGGGGTTGGGGTATTTTTTGTTTTTGGGGGTGGGGGGTCGGGGTGGTTTAGGGACGGGGAGGGGGTGTCAGGGCATTTTTAGTTTTAGGGGCGGGATGGGGGTCGGGGTATTTTTAGTTTTTGGGGGTCGGGCGGTTTAGGGGCGGGGGAGGGAGGCCGGGCATTTTAATTTTTAGGGGCGGGGTGGGGGGCCGGGGTATATTTAGTTTTTGGGGGTGGGGTGGTTTAGGTTTAGGAGCGGGGGGTCGGGCATTTTTTGTTTTAGGGGCGGGTGGGGGGTTGGGGTATTTTTAGTTTTAAGGGCAGGGTGGGGGGTCTGGGGTATTATTATTTTTTGGTGGTGGGGGTTGGGGTAGTTTAGGTTTTAGGGACGGGGTGGGGGGTTGGGGTGGTTTTAGGGGTGGGGGTCACTGTAATTTTAGGTGTGGGGTGGGGGTTGGGGGGTTTTTAGGAGCAGGTGGGGGGTTGGGGTGGTTTTAGGTTTAAGGGGTGGGGTGGGGTGGTTTTAGGTTTCAGGGGCAGGGGTGAGGGGTCGCCATAATTTTAGGGGTGGGGGTTGGGGTTGTTTTAGGTTTCAGGGGCGGGGCGTACAGGGTAATTTTAGGAGTGGGAGGTTTGGGTGGTTTTGGGGGCGGGCTGTGGGGGGTCGTGGTCATTTTTAGGGGTGGGGGCCAGGGGGGTCGCATGCTGGAACCACGCATGCTGTTCACTAATGCCTTTACCAGGAATGCCTTTACAACAAAAAATCGTTGTTAAGGCATTCGTGGTAAAGGCATTGGTGGTAACAACGCGGTCGTTGTTCCGACAGCGTTGTTTAGGTATGTGTGGTTCCAGGATGAGTTATTGCGACATACATTTCGCCCTCATCCAACTTGCTATTTCAGAGACAGCTGGTAAGGTTTTGTCTGGTTTTATGATGTTTTTCCCCTATCGAGAATACCAGCTGGGTATTGTAGCATATGAGCAGATCTCAAAGCTCCATTTTCTAAACAATTTTAGCAAAGGATGAGACAAACAAATTGAAAGGTGTTGGGCTCAAGGAGGGGCCCTAAGGGACTCCACATTTAGATATGTGCCCAAGTGACCTTATGGTATCTAACTGGACGAACTGGGTTCTCTTACTTAAAAAGGAGCGAAAGAATTTTGGGGCTTTGGAGTGTACACAAATCTCACGACGTTTTTTTATCATTAAAATATGAGAAATTGTATCAAATGGTATGGAAAATCCGAGAAGAATTAGGACATCGGTCTTATCCTGATCTACTTTTAATCTGATATGGTCTAGCACAACAAAGAGAGTGGATTCTGTGCTGGTATTGGTTTTGAAGCCCGTCTGTGATGGATAGAGCAGGTTATTGTTTTCAAGAAAGAAAGTTGGGTGGATGTTGACTAGTCTTTCCAGGACTTTAGACATGTAGGGGAGCAATGAAATAGGTCTATAGTTGGAAAAGATGGAAATATTTATCTCAGATTTTTTAACGAAGGGGAATATTAAAGTTTGCTTCCAAGTAACGGGGTAATCTGGGGCTCCTTTACAAGCCCCTTGCACCACCGTAGTGCTATCTTTTTTAATACTACGGCGGCACAAAACAGTCCCCCACCCGCGTCGTATTTGCAAACTGGTGCAATATCACCATTGCGCCGGTTTGTAAACCCTTGCACCACATTATACCTGCGCCAGGTATAATGTATGCAAGGGAGGCGTTCCCCCCTAGGGAGGCCCAAAAAACATGGCGCAGTGAAATCTACAAGATTTCACTACACCATATTAGCGTCATTTTTCAATGCCTGCCCCGGGCAGGCATTAAACTGAGGCTAGCCTCTTTTCAGTGGGCCTCCCCGAGCTTTGCGGTACTAGCGTCAAACTTTTTCATGCTAGTCCAGCAAAGCGTCAAAACAGCATCATACATTTTGACGCAGTTGTGCTAACGTGTGCCATGGTGCACTGTATTATAAATACAGCACTACCAAGGTGTTGCTGGGGGGGGCACAGGGCGATATAAGGAAAGTGGTGCATTGGCAAGGATGTGCCAGGCCCTTGTAAATGAGGCCCTCTATGTTTGACAGGGAGAGATTGAAGATTTGTGTCAAGTAGAGACTGCGTATGGGAGCCAAATGGAGGCAGGGGTCAAGAGGGGATCCAGACTTGACTTTCGTCAGCATATTTTTGACTTGTTCTACAGAAGGTTTTGCGTAGTTCTCTAGGTGTGCGCTAACTACTGTGGGGGGGGGGAGTTGTTCCCAGGAGAGCTAATCCAAGTGGGGTTGTGTGTCAAATGTTGAATACATTTGGTCAATTTTATTGGTGAAGCAGTTGCCTATTTCTTCACAAGGGACAACCTCAGGAGTGATAATCGGTGATAGACAGACAGGTTAAGAGAGTTCTTTTACAATTTTAAATAGTTTTCTGGACGAACTGCTATTCTTCAAGTCTCTTGATGAAGCAATCTTTCTTTGCTCTCTTAAATGCTCTGTGATAGTTATTAAACTCTCCCTTATATTCGTGATGATCCTTTGTGCATTTGGAATGCCTCCAAGCTTGCACCAGTAATTTACATTTCCTTTTCTTTGTTCTTAATTCTAAAGAGTACCATTTTTCTGATGGCGAATATCTCAATGAGTTATTTGCTTTCAATGGGGCGCAGTTATCCAAGGAGTTGTAAATGGCGGTGTTGACATTATCTCCCATGCAGCACTAGACCCAAATGTGAGGCCCAGGAGATGGGACCACCCTCCCCTGGGCCTTGCAGAGCTAGACCATGGCTGGGGACACACAGGGAGTGGGCCCACATCCCCTGGGCCCTACAACACGAGAACACAGATGTGAAACCCAGGGGAAATGCAAACCAACTTCCTGGCTCTCGCAGCTCTGGATCACTGTGGAAAGATGGAGAAGAGGAAATCCCCTTCACCTGGGCATGCAGCACAATACCATTTGTTGTGAGGCCCAGGAAAGAGGGCTCCCCTACCCTGGGCTTTCCTCTCCTGGGCCTCACAGATCTAGATCATGGTTGCAAGGCCCAGCGTAGTGAGGGGCCCTACCCCAAGCCTTGTAGCCATGGTCCAGGGCTGCAAGGCTAAATGGAGGTGGGCTCCTTCCCCTGGACCTAGGCCAAACCTTTCCTCTCAGTGTGACTAATATAATGTATTTACACTTAACAGTATTCTAAAATATATGTATTTATTTCATTAGTATCATTATTTATCTTTTTATTGTTTTACTGATATCTGCACCAGGACAGTTGCTGTTTGAAAAGTCTATTCAATAATAGACACTTGATGGCCCTTTCTGTGATGTCATTTCATGTGGTGTGATTTCCTGTGACATTGTATGTAAACAGGAGGGACCTCACACATTTGCTTTATGCCCGCGGGCCCAATAGTCATAGAGTCAGCCCTGCTGTCCTTTCAGGGTTATGCCCTATCCCAAAGGCTGTCCAATATGGCAACTCATTGGCAGGCATCTCGCCTGCACCCACACACTTCTCTGGGTGAAGGTCTCCACCCGACTCATCCACCTCTACTTCTCCCCACATCAGCCCTCCGCATCTATGTGGTTTTGGTTGGCTGAGGCTGTGCACAGGCCTGCGATCAAGCACGGACCTCAGCACTCTTGTTGCTCTCCTTGGCATCAAGACTGCCCTGCTCTAAGTATGCCTCCTGCATGTGTGTTGCTGTGGGAACCTCTGGCATGCGCTGAGAGCACTAGATCCAGCAGCTTTTTTAGGAGGACTCCCGTGAGTAGTCACCGGCCCTCCCATCGTCTCCATCCACTACATTGTCTCTCTTCTCAAACCTTCAGATCTCAGTTTCAATGGTTATTGAGAAGGCCTGGGCAGAACGTGCGGAGTTTCACTCTGTGGAATTCCACAGAGTGATACAAAAAATCCACGAGATTCTGTGGAGTTCTGTGAGCAGGCAAAATTGGGCATGTTGCATTGCTCGCTCTGATTTTTAGCGCTGCCAGCTTCTTCTGCGCTGTAAAATCAGCATGAACGCCACCACTCACCACACCAGAGGGTGCTGCTTCTTTCTGAGCATGAGTAGATTTTCTACTCGAGTGGCAGCTTTCTCAGCGCAAATAGTTGTGACCTGCCATGACCGTCTGTGATGAGAAATCTCGCCTATGAAGCATTCTGGCACTCAAAGATCACGCTAGACAATGCAAATTCTCACTCACAAACTTAACGTTTGCGAGCCACGTGTGAGAAAAAACTCCTCCACGTGGCAGTTGGCAGACTTTTGCCAGAGCGCCGCGTTCCAAGCAAAACGTCATGAACTCTGCCGACAGAGCAGAATTTTTCACCCACCCCTATTATTGAGTTGGATCAGAGGCTTCAAAGCAATGCAGCACTGATTGTGCAGACTTGAGGGTAGGCTGCGGCAGACAGGAGCTGAACGCTCCCTGCTATACTACCATCTTCCATAAACATATTTTAAAAGTCAAAAAGCTGCTCACCATCTTTTTCATCATTTAATTTGTGTAGATATCTAATTTTTTAGGGGATTCACAACTATTGTTAGGATCAGGCTTTGTAGAGTATATGGCATACTAATAATTACTTATTTCTTATACCGAGCTGTAAATAATAGATATTACTATTAGACAGTTCATGGTATTCCGCGTGTCCTATAGCATAATACCGACAATCTGCAGTATTAAATTTGGATAAATGTGCATGGTAATTATTGGATTTTTTTGCTGTCCACCAGCAAAACATTTTCCTGGTGTATAAATCCCTTCCCATATAACCTTGTGAAATATGAGAATAATTAGCGAACGTTTCCTACCCATGTAAATACTAACTTTAATTTTGGAAGTGGATAATATTTACCTGACTGCGCGAGATAAAATCAAATTAGTTAGTTTTGGTGAATACCCACAAGGTTGTAATTATGTAGCTTTTACTACCTTTCAGTGGTCAACCCACTGCAGCCCCCTTGGTAACAGCCAAGTATCCACCGTTACCTGCGGCAAATCCACTTTGGAGGAGATTTTTCTGTGGAAGAATGTTTCATCTGCAGACATAAATACCCCCGGATTCTGATTCAGTGTATATCACGAACAGGCATTTGTGCTTGCAGATAACATTTTTTGTACACCTACGTTAAATTTAAGTGCACTTGTACAAGATAAGGTGTTGGTAGCTCTTTCCGACACAGGAAATTCAGTTAATTTACGTATTCGATATTTATGTCACCAACATCTATAGGTTTCACCTTTCTACAGGACTCCACCCCACCCCACCCCACAATAAATGTTGTCAATTTGTATTGTTACACAACTATTCACACCTATTCATAGGAGGTGAAACTGGAGACAGTCACAAGTGAAAAACAGTGATTTACACCTTTGTAAGCGTGAAATGGCTGAAGGACAAGTCCTGTGATAATAAATCAAGTAACTGGAACGCTGTGAGGTTGCTGAGCTTTAGCATATGTTAGTGGTAGCAGTGCTAAAAATAATTACTGAAAACAATCGGCTATTGAGTATACTCCGAGCTCAGAAATGCTTCTTGTGATTAATGCACAGATTTGTGTCACTGTAGCTGCTGGCGCTTGGAAAGGGACAGTGGCTTGAGTTCTTTGACACACATGAACAGACATGCCAGTGTGTTTGCTGGTGCCAGCCGGCTGCTCCAGCTGGCACTGGTTTCCATACCTCGGCATACATCGAAGAGCTGAATGCAGACAATTCCAAGCATGGTCCAGCTGGAGTTAACTTTTGAGTATCATCACCGTTTATTTATGTGATGACTTATTTAGCGAGAAGAGTTTCAGGGCGCTTTAAAGTCAGGGTAAAGATTTGAAATGGCATCCTGAGTAAACACGGTTGTCGAAATAATCAAATGCAGTTGTGAAGCAGCAAATCTCAGTGTGCAGGGCTGAAACCTCATTGGGGATAAAAGTGCAGTAGATATATACCTATTCATATGTAGTTGCAGTTAGCAAGAGGAAACAGGGGCCCTGATTTAAGAAAAGTGGTGCTTTATGTCGTGAAGCTTCACTTTTCTTACGGCCCATTGCGCCCTCCTAAGGCCACCATGTGTACACTGTAGTTAACTAACTGCGCACGATGGCACAGGTTAGGGACCATGGCATCATCATTTTTGATGCTATTGTTGTACTTTGCAGGGTTAGCGCCAAAAATGTTGGCGCTAATCGTGCAAAATACATAGAGGCCCATCAAAAAAATGGTGGGCTACTCTGTGCAGGTGTTAAAAATGCAGCTAAAAATGGCGCAGTGGAATCTCGTCATTTTTGCAGGCCCCCTAATAGGGGAACGTCCCTCTTGCATACATTATGCCTGGTGCAGGCATAATGTGGCTCAAGGGTTTACAAAGCGGTGCTATGTGTGCATTGCACCACTTTGTAATTATGGCACAGCAAAAAAATGACCCTAATGTGGCGATGGTTAGCGCTTGGGCCTCGGTATCATAGCACTTCAACAGAAAATATAGATATAAGATATAAGTTGAACTCAGTACCCATAAAACATAATTGTGTTTTAAACATGGATGGTGCAAAATGGAACAAAACAGCAGTGAGACCCTAAACCAACAGAGCATGCATAAACTGACACTAGAATTAAAAAATATTATTTTTTATTATGGGCAGTTTTGCTTAGCACCAACTTGACCCAATGTCATTAGAGAACTTTCTATGAGAACCTGAATAATTTACACAAGGTCAGCTAGTTTTTTTCTTTTAGTCGAGGAGAGATTAGGTGATCTGGCCTAATGCTGAGCCAACACTGGACTCGAACCTGGTGCCCTACCTCTAAAGTCGGGAACTCTAGCCAAATTTATTGTGGTTACCAATAACCCGATTTACAATTTCTCCCGGAGCAAAGAAAACATTAAAAACTGGAAGATCATCTCAGAGCCCACCTTCAGTGCGAACGCTGTTCCAGTTCCTGACATTTTGAAGGCTGAAGAAGTATATCTGATTTGTGTACCTGGATTACCTCCACACTAGATAAAATTGCCCCAAAACCCGCAAAAGGACTAAAGTCAACTGTCACGCTGCTCCCTGGTTCTCTAAACTGGTAAGTCATGTTAAAAGGGCACATAGAGACACCCAGCGAGCGTGCATTGAAATTATGATGTGGAGCAATGCAAAAAATTTAAAACACAGCTCAATCTATACAAAATTCCTTTAAAGATGCCCGTAGCTCCTTCTGTTCCATGAGAATCCAGAAGTTAGTAATAAACAAAAAGGGGCCTTCTAAATTGTGTAGGGTCTTACTGACACAACTGCCTTTAACACTTTTGTCAATCCCTTCTAAGAGTTCTGTGAACAATTATCCTGTTTATTTCAACCAAAAAATCGAAACCATCAGCAAAAACCTTGTGCTTGAGTTGGAGTCTATGAAATAAGCATACTTTTCCCACATGTCCATCCTTAAAAAATGGGAACAATTTGATGTACTGCCCTCTAACAAGATTCTAGAGGTCAAAAATGAATGCAAGTATGGGTCTCTTTGGACCTTCTGCCTATTAAAACCTTAAATGTTCTTGCTCCAGCATTAGCTAACCTACTCACATCTATTACCAACATCTCTTGAGTTAGTGGCACTGCTCCCAACGAGTCTGAAACAGAACCTATTAAGGCCTTTACTTGAAATGCCTGGCCTGACTAGCAGCTCCCCAAGAAACTAACCTGGAACAAGTATCCACACAATTCAATGCCTTTTTGGGATGTCATCGCATTCTTGATAATGCCCAACCTTTGTCGTGGAACAGAGCTAGGCATAGTAGCCACCGCTGCTGATTTTTGAAAAGCAGCAAATGTTCGTACTTCTTGAGCGGTCAGTGTTGGCTGGAACAGTCGACCATGTCACCTTACTAAAAAGTCTCTCAATCAATTGCATCAGCGGGCAAGCTTTCTCCTCCTTTACCTCCATTATAAAGAACTGCACAGAGTGGGATTAATTCACAAATTTACATTTTTGTGTAAACTATTTTTTGGTATTCACAAATTATGACTTTAATTTCACTAATAGTAATTTAATGACTGAGGAGACTCCATAGTCAGGAGGAGAAACTTAGCACTAACAAAGATAGGACAGACATATCTTTTTATGTGCCAGTCATAAAATTACTATTAGTAAAATAGAACTCATAGTTTGTGAATGCCAAAAAAATAGTAAATTTATACAGAAGTGTAAATGTATCTTTGTAATTCAGGTCCAAAGACATCTTCCTGGCATTTACACGTCCAAAATATCCACCATCAACTGAGGAGTACCACAGGGCTCTTCCCTATTTTCTTACCTGTTCAGTATCTACATTCAACCAGTAGCTTCTCTGATTCTATCCTTTGACCTGAAAGTCTACACATTTGCAGATCAAACAACTTTTTCAGCTAAATGCCCCCTCTAAATTAGAACGCTATCTTAGGCATTGTCTTTGCAAGGTAAATTTTTAGCTGGCTGAAACTGAACGCAGAAAAAACAGAAAGTCTGGTGGTAGGTAGGAATTCCTCTCTCTGGACCAACCTCTTTTAATTCTCCGAACTTCCCCCAACCCTGCCTCTTCCTTTATAATGAAAAGGTTAGTTTTCCAACGTGACAAGAAACTGAACATGTTCACCTTCGCAAACTGTGAAAGATCATCCACTCCTTTCTAAGGAAACGGTGCCTGTCTGCAGTCCCCACCCTCATCAGCTGAAGGCTGGGTTACTGCAACTCACTCTACCTTGGTAACTGCAAAACACAATTGCACCATTTGCAATGTATAAAGAACCAACCCGCTATGCTCTTTCTCAGGATCCCTCGTTTTACCAGACTCTCCCCCTTTTTCTACAGCTACACAGACTTCTCATCATCACAGAGCCCAGAGGAAGGTCCTATATATTATTTATTGGACTATTCATTTGCTAAACTCCCACTTCGTATCTTTGTGGGTCCAGTGCTACTCTCCCAACAGGGTTTAGCTCCTCCTAAAAGTACAGAAAATCTACTAAGTGAGGGGTTCCTTTTGAAATCTTGGCCTGAAAGCCCACAAAGTCTTATCTCTGAGTCCAAAAGCTAGAAACGTTCATTCGATTTCAGGAAAAAACTCAAAATGTTTCCCTTCCTTTTTTAAATCTTTCTGGTGAGTGCCCTTTCTGTCCAAAGACATTTGTGCTAGATACAATTCCAGTTATATAAAATAACATATATTTATAATCAATGGTATGGAAGATCTGGCAGGGTTTGAAAGTAAAGCGGATAGCAAATTATTGGGGTCACACCAGGTAGATTTTCTAAGCCCAACAGGAAATTGTGACATTTTCATTGAAAGGGAAAACTGTCAGGTGTCTCTCAATCTTCCTTGTCCTTGTATACAAGAGAGCGTTAAGAGTCAAACAAAACCTCCCAGAGACTCTGGTATCTGCAGGTGGGGTACAGGAGACCTGTTAATCGAAGCATCAGGAAACTGGACAAGCAAACATTTTATTAGTCGTACAATTCAAAACAGCCTTTGTTAGAAATATGCAGGCCTTCTCCTTCGGACCTGTACTTTCATTCCACTTTAATGCATTCAATGCATTCAATGCACAAACAGGGATCATATCATATTGTATAATATTAAACACTCATTAAAAAGTCATGCTACCCACATCGTAATATAAATACGAAAATGTGGGAAGCATCAGACAAAGGAAGAAGAGCTGTGATGGTCACGGTGAGGCATATGTCGCAAGAGGGAAACAAGAATAATGAGTGAGGCAGTCTTGTAATGCTTTTTGAAATGCAACGTTGAAGACCTCCTTCTACACATCTGAGCCTCCTCCAACTTCTTGAGTTCCGCAAGAAGCTGAACACTTGGCTCTTCATATAAGCACCTTGGAACGACAAAACTACACACAGGTCCAAGTGCCTGGATACCCTCTTGGGTGATTAGTGTGTTATACAAATCAATATAACATAACATAACAGCACTGCAGAGGACTGGGCAAAACATTGACGCCCAATGTTAGGATGTTTGAGTTTCCAGACAGTAAGGTACAGTGCTTAGTTTGCAGTACAAAATATAGGTGCAGGAACCCGGAATTTTTCTCACGGGTCCGCTGCCAAATTCCAGGGTTTGCCAAAAACTAAAGATGCCTAATCTTGAGTCCATGTCATGCCTCTTTTGTCCACCACCCTATGATTTTTGTTTATAGAGCTCACAGGTTCTTTAATATCCTCTCTTTCTCCCTATGTCACAATGTTCAATATTTTTCTTCATCCTTGTTTCTCCCTTTGTCCGCTTTTCTTTTGCTTGCTCTGGGTCAAGTTCTGGTGAAGAGAAATAATAATTCCCGGTACCAAAAAATCGGTGCCCAGCACCTGCAACCACTTCCCCAAATTAAGGTACCAAGAAAGCAGTTAGCCTTTGATGCATATCCACACCTGTACAGTTTTGGACACATTTCAGCATAAAAATCCTGGTGCATGTTGCCAAAGGAAAAATGGTCACAAAGAGGCAAAACATGCAATCAATTGGAGCGCAAACTCCTGCTCCACCTGCACGTCTTATTCTGATCTCATATTTTAACATTTTGCACAATTTGCACACCAATTCAGTGCTAAAATTTACCGGGTGCACTATCTGCACACTAAGGGCCATATTTAATTTTTTTTGCTCCACATTTGCGTCATTATTTGACACAGAAGCGGCGCAAACTTACAAAATACAATTGTATTTTGTAAGTTTGCGCCCCTTTTGCGTCAAAAAATTACGGTACTGCGGTGCAAAAAAAGTCTAAATATGGGCCTGAATGTCGGGCATCTTCTAATGAAGCCCCAAGACATAGCATTGCAATTCACTACAAGTCCACAGATGGACTGCAAAGTGCAATGAAGATATTGCATTATGGCTATTTCACACACCATAATTTTACTTCTCACTGCAAAACACAAAGACCTGGGAAATTATTGTTATGTTCGCAAACTGACCGCAAGGACGTTGGGAGGACTTTTGTGAGGCCTAGGAACCAAAGGTATTTTTTGCTTTTTGTAACTGGAGTTCATCTGTAACCTTCATTTTTGTACGGTTTGGACAAACCACAGCTTAGTAAGCACACTGTTTTGCAGAGAGGCACATTCCTAGTACACTGTGACCTTGGTTGCATCCTCAGCTCCTAGTCATGTGATTGTGCATTTTAAAAATAAGAACCAGATGTTCTGTTTGCACTTGTCATTCTATCCCACAATGACGCAGGTACGTTTTTAAAAAATACTTTCAGATTCACCATTAATGTAATTTTCCAACTCGCACTTCGCGCCTTACTTTTCCTGCTAGTTAACTACACACAATGAGTGTGATCCAATACTTGAAGTTAGGAGGTAGAACATTACTTAAAAAGATGTCACCGGGAATAGAAAGATAAAATGCACTGTTCTAGATTTACCACGGATACAAAAATAATAAACGCCCTTGGAGACCAAGGCATCTTGGAACCATTTTACCAAGTTATATGTGGGTCTAAATTCTCCGGCAATTTTTACAAGTATAAAGCCACGTCTAGGAAGCACAAAAGGTAGATACTCATTGTTTAAAACATTTACTCTCACATTCTGCTTCTTGAAAGTCCTGCTGTGCAACCCATTAGACTTGTTTAGAATGGGCTGGAGTGGTATCCCAGGGGCAATGCTGCTTCCGGCCATTCCGACTTCCCTGTGTCTCTGGGCCCAGAATGACCAAGTCTGCAAAATCGGGACCCATTAATTCAGGGAATGGGGAAAATAACCCAAAATTTAACCCGGTATTCCCAGGTCCATTTGTTGATGCCCATTCCAGGTAAAATATCGCATAATCTCCGATTTTTGGTGTGTTAATACCAGTTGGGATCTGTGATACCTGCCTCCAATGTAGCCACAACAAATGCGTGGATAATGAGGACATATTATGTGACTATGCAAGTAAAAGGTTTGCTAAATGATACAATTTTGCAGTCGTTCCATGTCATTTATTTATGATCATTTTCAGGCCGATATTGAAAGATTTCAGTAGATGCTTTTAGTTTTTTTTTTTTATGTTATGGGCTGGCTCAAAATCATTTATACAAAATCTAGAAATGATCTTGATTCATCTGCTGCAGAGGTCAGCGCCTGTTACAGGTTGGGGGCCCGCAGGACGTGGCAGTAGGCCCAGCAGTCAAGGTAGATGGAGAGAAGTACACAGCTGTGAGTGGGAAACCAGAGCAGAAAAGTTAGCCCGCATGTGGGAAATAGCCACAGGAGGGAAAGAAGAAAGAAACAAAGCAAGGTGGGTCAGTATAGGAAGCAGAGGTTCAAGAGAAGGAATGTAAGTTAGACCTCCTCACTTAAAAGAATACGGGCCAGATGTAGTAAGGTCCGAATTTGCGATTCGGAAATTCGGATGCACAATGGTGTCTCAGACACCGTCTGCGATTCGTTATGGGGTCGCAAAGACCCACCTCATTAATATTAATGAGGTGGGTCACTTTTTGCGACCCCATAGAGAGTCCCTGCACTCACAGGGATGGTGGCCTGCTGAAGTTAGCAGACCTCCATGTCCGTGACTGCTTTTTCAATAAAGCAGTTTTTTTTTCTTCATTTTGCAGCCCATTTTCCTTAAAGGAAAATGAGTTGCAAAATGAAAAAAATTACGAAACCATTTGGTTTCATTTTTTCAGTCTAGGCAGTGGTCCATTGGACCACTGCCTGCTCTGAAAAAACCTTTATGCCCACATTCACAAAGGGGAAGGGGTCCCATGGGGACCCCTTCCCTTTTGCGAATGAGTTACCACCAGTGTGACACTGGTGGTAACTGCGATTGCTTTTGCGAGTCGCATTCACAAATTGCGAGTCGCTACCGACTTGCAATTTGTGAATGAGCATCTCGTTAGGCTGTTTGCATGGCGCAAACTGCGATTTTCGCAGTTTGCACCATGCAAAAAGCTTCCTACATCTGGCCCTACGTCTAACAAAGAACCAGACTGCATCAGAGCTGTCCAAGGTAAAACGGCTGAAAGAAAGACTGTACTAGAATATTGACCGTCTGGCTGCACCTCGCCTACATAATAAACATAATTTGCAGCACAGCATATTATATTGGAGACTCATTTTAGCTTTAATATGTGTTACATGGGTGTGGATGAGAATATGCTAAATTTGTTTAATGACTAGAGATCATGTGATAAAATGTATTTGTTGTCAACAAGTTACACTATTTCCGTGCCCACTGCTGGGGCCAATCCATTTTTAGGAAATATTTTCCTTAGATTTTTCTCTATATGCATAGCATGGGAGATGGGGCTAGATGTAGGAAACTCCGGCATTGCGACTCGCAAATTGCGAGTCGCAATGCCGGATGCAGGATGGTGTCCCTGACACCATCTGCGAGTTGCAAGGGGGTCGCAAAGGCCCACCTCATTAATATTAATGAGGTGGGTCGCAATTTGCGACCCCCTTGTGAGTCGCTGCACTCACAGGGATGGTGGCCTGCTGGAGACAGCAGACTACCATGTCTGTGACTGCTTTTAAATAAAGCAGTTTTTTTTTGTTTGTAATGCAGCCTGTTTTCCTTAAAGGAAAACGAGATGCTTTACAAACGAAAAAATGAAACGTGTCAGTTTCATTTTTTCAGAGCAGGCAGTGGTCCATAGGACAACTGCCTGCTCTGAAAAAATGTTTTCAAGGCCATTCACAAAGGGGAAGGGGTCCCATGGGGACCCCTTCCCCTTTGTGAATGGGTTACCACCAGTGTGACACTGGTGGTAACTGCAAATGCTTTGCGACCGCGTTCGCAGTCACAAAGCAATCTTACATCGCACTGCGACTCGCAAATAGGAAGGGGAACACCCCTTCGTATTTGCAACTCGCAGTCCCATTTTGCGAGTCGGTAACCAGGTTACCGACTCGCAAATTGGGAATGGGCATCACGATGTGGGTTTTGCGCCTCGCAAACAGCGATTTTCACTGTTTGCGAGGCGTAAAAGCCTTGCTACATCTGGCCCCTGATGCGTTATAGTTGCTCCATTCCCCCATATAAGTAATTAATGTAAGAATATTTTTGCTTTCTCAAACTGTTCTAAGGTGCTCCTACTCTGAATTTTATCAGGCACAGGTGATCTGACACGTTTTGGGGAAATTATAGTGCTTATTACATTTTTATTCGTATCAAAGCTTCTACTGATGATTTACTATTAATAAACCGTTTAGTGAGAGACCTAGGTGAACCTCAGATCCTTGTCAATGTCCTGGATGAACTAACCAGCTTTAAAAAGAAGCTTACTAAAAGTCAAGGAAGACCTTACTTACTTTCAGCACGTCTGTGTCAGAACTCATCCAGGGTACACCCAAAAACAGAGACGAGTTGACAGAGATGTTCACACACTAGGATGCAGTGGGGTCCTAGGCGATGCTATCAGCATCCACGGAGTCTGCCTAGTCTGGGGACAAAGGGTGACCCAAAGGGTGATGCATCGTGGTGCCTTTCACGTTCAGGCTCTACTTTGGCGCACTGCATAATCTAAGATGGTGGGAGAAATCCGCACAAAATTGGCATTGGGTATTCTATTCTGGGTCACAGGTAGCTGGGACAGCAAAAGAAGCAAAGATCTGTAGTTGCACTCTGCCTGCCAATTATGTCTGTTTGTAGGCTTCTCATTCTCCACTCCAGTTTGCTCATGACTTCCTCTTTGTGCACCTTTTTGTTGTTTTCCTCACACCCTTGTGGAGAGTTTCCCTCTGGTAGGTCAGTTATTTGCTGTCATTACTTACCTCTTGCTTTTGTCTTTACCAGCTCTTTTTCCATGGAATCCTGGATTCCAAGTAGACAGGGCTAACCTGTAGCTCCCAGGTGGCGAATCATGTATTTATCTTTCTGGCAAACAAACAAGTACTTCATGTTTGCTGTTTCTAAATGTGAATGTTTATGCCTTCTGTTTCAGGAAGTGGTCTGGAGTTGTGCAACCACAAGTCAGCCAGACGTCCAATATTTCTCCTTTACCTTTCCTCTTTTTCTTCTGTGTTCTGAGTGTGGGTATATCCTATATAATGCATAGAATCTGAAGCTTCAGGGGTGCTGCCAGTCAGTTTGATTAGATTCCTGGGCCTAAACATTATGGGGGTCATTCCGACCCTGGCGGTCGGTGTTAAAGCGGCGGCCAACCCGCCAACAGGCAGGCGGTAATAAAAATGGGATTCTGATCCTGGCGGGAACCGCCAACACAGGCCGCCACTTTAACACTCCGACCGCCACGGCGGGACAAACAAACATCGAGGCAGTCACCGCCAACAGACAGGCGGCAGACAATGTACCGCCCACACTATCACGACCCACCAATCCGCCACCTTTTCCGGGGCGGGCGCCCCGCCGATAAAAACACGGCGGAAACAGACTGCGAACGGGAAAACGCTCACCTATACACACTCCACAAGGAATCTGGACAGCATGGAACCCGAATTAAACATCCTACCAGCCATTGTCTTCCTGCTCCTCTGCCAGGAGCACGAACGCCGGCGCAGAAGACAACGGTGAGTACTGCACCTACAACACAGGGGAGGGGGGAGGAGAAAAGGTTACGGGCACAAACACACGCGACACACCCACCCCCACCCTCACCCCCTATATTAAGGCATATTTGAACTTAAGTGAAATATGAAATTTATCAAATAAATATATTACAACATGAACAATATATACATAGTCCAAAAGTCCGGCACATATTGGCTACATTCCATTGTTCGTGGGCCAATGTGCATAAACACATGGGCAAAGCCCACACACGAGACCCGATTCCATTGGAGAGAACACTGCTGGGGCATCAGATAATAAAAACACAGGCACCTCAGGGGGAAGGGAAGGGGGGGCACCTCAGCCACATGAGTCCACGACGCCAGATCCACGAGGGGCCTCCATGCCCACTGTACCATCCTGGGGAGTGCAAAGCCACAGTCTCTCAAGTCTCTACAGTGGGTGGATTGCCCATTGTACCATCCTGGGGAGTGCAAAGCCACAGTTTTCCAAGTCTGTACAGTGGGTGGATTGCCCACTGTACCATCCGGGGGAGTGCAAAGCCACAGTCCATCAGGTGGATTACAGACTCCACTGGTTATGGAGGAGGCATGTTGGCCAGAGTGCTTCGTGAAGCCCTGCCCGACACAGATCCGGCCCTGCCAATGTGCCAGCGGTGCGTGAGATGAAGGGCCCAGCAGAGCGGTGCAGAGACAGCGGTGCCCAGCGGAGCGGTGCTTGAGATGAAGGGCCCAGCGGAGCGGTGCAGAGACGGCGGTGCCCAGCGGAGCGGTGCTTGAGATGAAGGGCCCAGCGGAGCGGTGCTTGACATGAAGGGCCCAGCGGAGCGGTGCAGAGACGGCGGTGCACAGCGGAGCGGTGCTTGAGATGAAGGGCCCAGCGGAGCGGTGCTTGAGATGAAGGGCCCAGCGGAGCAGTGCAGAGACGGCGGTGCCCAGCGGAGCTGTGCTTGAGATGAAGGGCCCAGCGGAGCGGTGCAGAGACGGCGGTGCCCAGCGGAGCGGTGCTTGACAGGAAGGGCCCAGCGGAGCGGTGCTTGAGATGAAGGGCCCAGCGGAGGGATGCTTGAGATGAAGGGCCCAGCGGAGCGGTGCAGAGACGGCGGTGCCCAGCGGAGCGGTGCTTGAGATGAAGGGCCTAGCGGAGCGGTGCTTGACATGAAGGGCCCAGTGGAGCGGTGCAGAGACGGCGGTGCCCAGCGGAGCGGTGCTTGAGATGAAGGGCCCAGCGGAGCGGTGCTTGACATGAAGGACCCAGCGGAGCGGTGCAGAGACGGCGGTGCCCAGCGGAGCGGTGCTTGAGATGAAGGGCCCAGCGGAGCGGTGCTTGACATGAAGGGCCCAGCGGAGCGGTGCAGAGACGGCGGTGCCCAGCGGAGCGGTGCTTGAGATGCAGGGCCCAGCAGAGCGGTGCAGAGACGGCGGTGCCCAGCGGAGCGGTGCTTGAGATGAAGGGCCCAGCGGAGCGGTGCTTGTCACGGCGGGGCCCAGTTCAGCGGTGCCTCTCACCGCAGGGCCCTGTTCAGTGGTGCTTGTCACGGCGGGGCCCTGTTCAGCGGTGCCTCTCACGGCGGGGCCCTGTTCAGCGGTGCTCCTCACGGCGGGGCCCTGTTCAGCGGTGTTTGTCTCGGCGGGGCCCTGTTCAGCGGTGCTTGTCACGGCGGGGCCCTGTTCAGCGGTGCTCCTCACGGCGGGGCCCTGTTCAGCGGTGCTTGTCTTGTGTTCCTAGGGAACCAGATCTGGCCAATAATTCCCGCTCAGTCGCCATCCGACCTTTCGCTTGCGGGGCCCTCCTGTGCTGGAGTCCTGGGCCCGTGGGTGTCCTCCGTCACACCCCAAATGGGGCTGGGGCTGGGGCTGCCGGACTTGTCCGCCCTGCTGCCCTTGCCCTCCTTGGCAGAAACTCTGGGGCCCTTGCCTCCCTTTGTGGATGGGCCAGGTGACGGTGCAAGGGTGGTGTCCTTGGGGGCAGCCGTCTCAGGCCTGTTGCGCCGGCCCTTCCCTTTTTTGTTTTTTTTCCCAGGGGGTGGGCTGGCTGTCCCCTTGCTGCTGGCCGATGTCCCTGTCCTAGGAGCTGGTGGACTCCAATAGCCCTGAACGATGGTCCTAGTAGGTGCAGGGCTTGTGGTGGCTGAGGTGCTGATTGGAGTCTTATGAGATGGAGGGGGTGGGTCAGTTGTTGGAAAGAGGTCAAGGTTGGAAAGGAAAATCAATTTAGAAAGACAGGGACGGGTAGTTGTAGTGGGTATGGGAGTGGAGGAAGAGGATGTGGTTGTAGGAGAGTGAAGTCTGGTGTCTTTGGGTGCAGGTGCTTGTGCTGGAGGCTGTCGTGAGGTGGATGGCTGTTGGGTGGGTGGCTGCCTGCGTTTGTGTGGTTTGGAAGAGGGGGTGACAGACACACTGGGAGAGGACACAGGGGACGTGTAAATGGCAGTGGGGGTGGTGACTGCACGTGTGCGGACTGTTCTGGTGGGTGTGGTGGTGATGGACGTACTGGCTGATGGTGGTGTGTATGCAGGTGTGAGTGGAGACGTCACAGGGAGGGAGGAGGGAGACAAGGAGGAGGGGGACACAGAGGAGGCAGTGGCTGTTGGCATGTCTGCATGTGGATGTTGCTTGGGTGAATGCTTGTGTGATCTGTGGTGCTTATGTCTGGATGAGCTGCCCTTGGGTGTTGAGGTGTGTGCAGGCTGGTCTGTAGGTGTGTCTGGGATAGGCAGAGGAACAGGGGAGTGGGACTGGGTTGAGGAAGTTGGAGGGGGGAGGCTAGACACAGGGACAATTGCTGCCGTCAGTGCTGAGGCCAGAGCGTTGAACGATCGCTGATGGGCAGCCTGACCCGAATGAATGCCCTCCAGGTATGCATTGCTCCGATGCACCTCCCTTTCTACCCCCTGGATGGCATTCAAAAGGGTAGACTGCCCAACAATGAGCGTCTGGAGGAGGTCAATGATCTCCGCACTGAGGGCAGCAGGGGTAACTGGGGCAGGACCTGAGGTGCCAGGGGCGAAGGAGATGCCCGGCTTCCTGGCCGAGCGGGCTGTGGGGCTCCTGGGAGGGCGGAGCTGGTGCGCTGGGTGGCGGCTGTACCTGTTGTTGCGGTGGGCACGGATGTTGCCGCCACCACAAGGGAGCTCCCTTCCGAGGACGTGTCGGTGTCGCTGACGTCTCCACGGGTCCCCTTTGTGGAGCTCCACTCGCCCTCCGTCTCACTGGTGTACTCGGAGTCGGTTGCATGGCCCTCCGGGGCCATGTGAGATGCAGCTCCCTCGTGCGCCCATGCCACTTCTCCTCCGCCTGATGATGCTAATGCACACATGAACAGGAAAACCCAAAAAAAGGGGGGGGAGAAGAAAGAAAGACATGTTGAGTGCATGCATTGGCGGCACCGTTGGCGGAGAGGACAGACACAGAAGCCCCCTGCACTACGCCGCGCACTCGGGGTACACTACTCAATTATTGTGACTTGGCCTACAAGTCTATGGACGACAAATGCACACATAGGTGAGCCCGGACCATGGATAGCTGTACTTAGCACCCTACAGAGGTGGGGGGCGGGGGCACAGGGCCATGCCAAACGGAGGGGCCTAGCCGACAGAAACCGCCCTGGCCTAGAGATAGCCACAGCCCTTCTCCCCCACCCAGACACCTCCACTGTGCGCTAATATAGCAGAATGTGCTGATACTCACCCCCTTGTGTCTGCTGTGATGTCCTCACGCGCCCATCCAAACCGGGGTAGGCCACCGCCAGGATCTGGGACATCAGGGGGGTCAATTGCCGTGTGGCACCCCTCCTAGGTTGGGAGGCCATCCCCAGCAGAGCCTCGGCGGTCTTTCTGCTCCCGCGGCGGATGTCCTCCCACCTCTTGCGGCAGTGGGTGCCCCGTCTGTTGTGGACCCCCAGGGCCCGGACGTCCTTGGCGATGGCACGCCAAATGTCGATCTTCTGATGGGCACTGACCTATGTGACATGTACAGGGTGGAAAAATAAATATCATCACTTTTCTGCTTGGTCGATGTGAGTGGCCCCCCCTCCCCAACCTTGCCATGTGGCACATGCTCTCATCTGTCGTGCGTTGCACTCCTCATTCGCTCCCCTCCCCACCATCTTACATCCACCCCACTCAACACAGGCATAGCCCATACTACGTGCTCCCTGTGTACTCACCTGTTGGTCTGGAGGACCGTAGAGTAGCGCATACTGGGGGAGAACCCCATCAACAAGTTTCTCCAATTCCTCAGAAGTGAAGGCATGGGCCCTTTCCCCAGTCACAGCAGCCATTGTATCTTCCAGACCGAGGTCACAGCAGCACTCGCAGTATAGGTCCTCTCCTGTGGATGATCAGGTCTCGAGTGATTAAGCAGTTAGAAAATGGCGGTCACGCCCGCGGCGGTGCGTACCGCGGCGGTGCGTACGGCGACCACCGGCGCACATCGTCATTGGCTCCTGAGACCCATAGGGTTCAATGTTAACCAATGCTGCTTTGCGCCGCAGTCTTCGACCGCCTACCGCCACGGTGTGCCACGGCAGCGCATTGACCTCACATCCTATTGTCACACTTCACAGGTCAGGCACCTGCCATTTCAAGGGCCCACATGGCTTAATTTCTACTGCGTCACACAGGCCTAGGCCTTGCATTGCCACTCATACAAGCCATTCAATGCATAGCGAATCGTGTACTGTGCAAGCTGTGGTTACGTACCTGTGGGTTGCTTGACTCTGTGCTCCATGTTGTCCTTCCTAGGCACCGTCCGCTGGGACTTGCGAGGAGATGGAGGAATCCTCCCGTGTACAGACCGCTGGTGGACCTGTCGACAATGGAAGAAAGACATGTCATACTGACATACAGACTTGACCGAGCCACTATACAGGAACTGTGTGCCCAGCTGGAGCCAGACCTGATGTCCCCCATTCGCCAACCCACAGGGATTCCCCCTCTGGTGCAGGTTCTGTCAGTACTCCATTTTTTGGCAAGTGGATCATTCCAAACAACAGTGGCCATATCATCTGGGATGTCTCAGCCTATGTTTTCTAAGGTTTTGTCCAGAGTGTTGTCTGCCCTGATGAAATACATGCGGAGCTACATTGTTTTCCCTGAGGTGGGCGATTTGGCTACAGTGAAGGGTGATTTCTATGCCCTTGGACATATCCCCAACATCATTGGTGCCATTGATGGGACCCATGTGGCTTTGGTTCCCCCCAGTGGAAGTGAGCAGGTGTACAGGAACAGAAAAAGTTATCATTCGATGAATGTCCAGGTGGTCTGTTTGGCTGACCAGTACATCTCCCATGTAAATGCCAAGTTCCCTGGGTCAGTGCATGACGCGTACATCATGCGAAATAGCAGCATCCCTTATGTGATGGAACAGCTACAGAGACACCGTGTGTGGCTAATAGGTGACTCTGGTTACCCCAACCTGTCGTGGCTACTTACCCCAGTGAGGAATCCCAGGACAAGGGCAGAGGAACGCTACAATGAGGCCCATGGGCGAACTAGGAGGATTATAGAAAGAACCTTCGGCCTCCTGAAGGCCAGGTTTAGGTGCCTGCATATGACAGGTGGATCCCTAATGTACTCACCAAAGAAGGTGTGCCATATCATCGTGGCCTGCTGTATGCTTCACAACCTGGCTTTGCGACGCCAGGTACCTTTCCTGCAGGAGGATGGTCCAGATGGTGGTCTTGTAGCAGCTGTGGAGTCTGTGGAGAGTGAAGAGGAGGAAGACGACTGGGACGACACAGACAACAGGGACACAGTGATACAACAGTATTTTCAGTAGCACACAGGGACGAATCAACCACGCCATTTTACATTTACTTAAAGTCTCCTGCCTCTCTACTGTCTGAGTTCCCGCCCAGTTCCTGTTAACTGAGTTGTGACTTTCCCTTCCGTTTTCAGAGCTGTGGGCCCCACTGCGTGACCTCTGCTTTGTTTGCCCATGGACTACAGCTGTGTGACAGTGGTATGTTGTCATCACAATGTAACTGAACATTTTTGCACCGTTATGTCTAATACATTTGTTCAAAATACAAGCAGACTCCAGATTTTTTAAGTGCAATAAGTGATTTAATTAAAGTGCTACATTTAGGAACATGATTGTAAAACGGTGATGGGTGATGGTGGAGTAATGTCCATGGCAGAGTCCAGTTCTCAGTCTCACAGGTGCATTGTCCATATGCCTGTGGAAGGATGGAGCAGGGGCAGTTCAAGGTTGGATAGGGTAACAATGTGGGACAGTGGGATGACATCAGGGGGTATCGTTTGCTGGCGGGGGTCTTGGCATCCTACTCTGTCTTCTTGTGAGATCTCAGGTTCCGCTTGCGGGGTGGTTCTTCTTCTGCAGGAGGTGGGGTTCTGGTGGCCTGTCGTTGTGTGGGGGCCTCCTGTCCACTAGCACCGGCAGAGGTGGTAGGCTGTTACTGGTCCAGGCTAGTGACAGGGGCCCTTTGTGGTGCCACATGGTCCCGCAATGTGGTGACTATCTGGTTAAGGGCCACGACGATGGCCCCATTGCGGAACTAATGTTCCTCAGTTCCTATCTGAACCCCATGAACTGTTCCTCCTGCAGTACCTGGATCTCCTGGAACCTGGCCAGTACCGTAGCCATCGTCTCCTGGGAGTGGTGGTATGCTCCCATGATGGAGGAGAGGGCCTCTTGGAGAGTCGGTTCCCTGGGCCTGTCCCCCCCCTGTCACACAGCAGCCCTCCCAGTTCCCCTGTTTCCCTGGGCCTCTGTCCCCTGGACAGTGTGCCCACTACCACTGCCCCCAGGTCCCTGTTATTGTTGGGGTGGTGGGTCAACCTGGGTGCCCTGTAGTGGTGGACACACCGCTGACTGACGTGTCCTGGAGACAGAGGCATGGGCCCGCTGGGTGGGAGCTGTGCTGGTGTTCCCAGAGGGGGTTAGGTCAGGTGTAGCCTGTGGCTGTCTGTGGGGAACCGACTGTCCTGAGGTCCCCGATGGGCCGGGCTGGTCATCTGGGTCCAGGGAGACAGAGCTGCTGTCGTCACTGGGGGCCTCTTCTGGGGGTGGGATGGACATCTCTGGACCCTCCTGGGCGGTGTGGTGGCGTTCGGGTCCTGCAGGGGTATAAGAGTATGGTTATTGCTTCTGTGTGTGGCATTTCGTGTAATGGGTGGGTGGCCGTGTACCCCAGTGCTGGCATTCCCTTGTGGGGGCTTTTGTGACGGTGGCTTGTGGGGGTGATGGGTGTGTGCAGTGGGCATGCTTTGGGGATGGGTGTCCATGCTTTGGGGACGCATGCAGGGCTAGGTATTGGGATGGGTGGGATGTGATGGTGAGGCATTTGCAAGGAGTTGGTGTGATGGGGGTGAGGGTGAGGGTGGGGGTATGATTTGGCATGCAGGTGGGGTGGGGGGAATGAAGTAGTGGAGATTTGCCTTACCAGAGTCCATTCCTCCACCTACTCCTGCGAGGCCCTCAGGATGCAGGATGTGCAAGACTTCCTCCTCCCATGCTGTGAATTCTGGGGGAGTAGGTGGGGGTCCGCCGCCAGTCCGCTGTACCGCGATGTTGTGCCTTGATACCATGGAACGCACCTTCCCCCGTAGGTTGTTTCCACCGCTTCCTGATGTCGTCTTGATTGCGTGGATGCTGTCCCACAGCGTTGACCCTGTCCACTATTCTGCTCCATAGCTCCATCTTCCTGGCAATGGTGGTGTTCTGCACCTGTGCCCCGAAGAGCTGGGGCTCTACACAAACTATTTCCTCCACCATGACCCTGAGTTCGGCGTCAGAGAACCTGGGGTGTCTTTGGGGTGCCATGGGGTGGTTTGGATGATGTGAGGGGTGGTGTATGTGTTGTAGAGTGTGGTGAGTGTGGTGGTGTATGGTGTTTTGTGCGTGGAAATTGTGTGGGTGATGTTTTGATTTGCCTCTGTGTGATGGTCTACTCTATGCTGTGCTGTCTCTCTCTGTCCTTCAGTCGCAATTGTGGTCATAAGGGTTTGTGGGTGTGTGTTTTATATTTAATTGGGTGTGTGGGAGTGGTGTGTGTATGTGTCTCAGGTGTGTATAATTTGATTTGTCCAATGTGGTAGTGTTTTGTAAAGGAGTGTGTATTTTGAGCGCGGCGGTGTGTACCGCCAATGGAATACCGCCGTTGAAAGACCGCTGCGGGGATTTGTGGGTCGGAATGGTATGGGCGTATTTCTGTTGGCGTGACGGTGGAGGTTTGGTCATCGCCAGTTTCCCGCTGACCTTTGGTGTGGCGGACTTTTGTTGGTGTCGGGTTTTTGGCGGATTGCCAGTTGCGGGTCAGAATGACCGTGGCGGTTTACCGCGACCGCGGCGGTGTTATGGCGGTCTTCTGACCGGCGGTAAGCGCCTTTTACCGCCGAGGTCGGAATGACCCCCTATGTTTGTTAATAGACATAGCTAACTTTAATTTTGTATGCCACCTCACTATTTTTGTTTTGTGATAATTTCCATACATTCATTCTTCTGTCTCAATTACCTTGTTTCTACCATTGCAGAAGAAAACACGTTTTTGTTTCATATGTCTTTCATGATTTACCTAACCGACTTCTCGATTTGTTTTTTGTCTTTTGGTGTTTGAATACCTAGATGATATGCTCTCCAGAGCATATCTCTAATGTTAACTGCCATAGTTTCCTGTACTTAATCGATATCTTAGAGGTATTTAGGCATTTATTTGCCTCAAATTCACAATGTGCTTCTTTAGACTTTAAACCAGTGGCAAGCGATTCAACAAAAGCAAGGTACATAATCTGTTCTTTTGTGGAAGACCCAGGTGTTTTTCTATGAATTGGTACCGAGTTTGAAAGTGCTACTTTACTAATATCTACTGAAATGATGCTGGCAATAACATATGGGATAAATTATCCTCTTCTCCTCATTAGAAGGATATTGCGAGAACCAAGAGGTTTTTGTGACCAAACAGTTGAACAAGCCCAAAGGCTAATTTCTTTTATAAGGTAACCAAACTCCAAGTTGACTTGCAATATCTTTTCAAGGGACGGCTGAAAGTATTCCAGTCCTTATAATAAATGGTCAAATTATCTGTCTTCCCTCAAAAAGATTAAGGGCCTCATTACATCTCGCATTGACGGTCAGACTGCAGCACTCTCGGTGGTCAGACTGCCCGATTACAACCCTGGTGGTGGGACCTACCCAGGGACCGCCGTCCCCATCGGGAACATGGTTCATGATGGCATGACTGTGATCTGAGTTGTACTCAGCCAGGGCGGTGCTGAAATCAGCACAACCTGGGTGATTAACAACTCCCCTCACCACCAGCCTTTCCATGGCAGTTTCACCGAGATGGAAAAGCTGACAGTGAGGGTGTGCTGGGTGCCACCCTGCCCAACACGGTTGGAATGCGCACTGTCTGCTTTGCAGGCAGTGCTCATTCCACTGGTACTGGTAGGCCCCCTCGGTGCTGTAAGATAGCGCTTGGCTCCTTTAAGGGAGCCGAGTGCTACCTCGTAGCACTGTTCCTGCTGATCTGACCAGTGGAACCGCTCCATTGCAGTGTTCCTGCCGGTCAGACTGGCAGGAACATTGTAATAGTGTGAGGGGGATGCCACCATCAAGGCGTCCTCCCCCCGAATCTGACGGTCGAGTGGTGGGATCGCCAAATTCGTGATGAGGCCGCAAATCCTTGGTCTCTTGCTCTTTCATATTGACAAGTATGGTTACAAATATGTAGAATAAATGGGGACTTCGTAGGTAGGGACATTGTAAGAGGGTGGGGGATTCCACTGTCATGGCGTCCTCCCAGCGAGTCTGGCCATCTGGCTGTCCTGTGGTGGGACCCCCAAACTCGTAATGAGGCCACAAATCCTTGGTCTTTTGCTCTTTCATATGGACAAGTATGGTTACAAATATGTAGAATAAAAGGGGACTCTGTAGTACAAAATTAAACTCGCCAATACCAATATGCAGCCTGTTATTTGTTATGAAAACACACTCTATGCAATTTTGTGTAAGTCACATTTAAAAAGAGCCGTACTTCAGAATGCCAGGTTACAGAGATAGCCATTTTTGTATGACTAACTATACCCCTAAAAAATAAACATGCTTCCATAAGTGACTCCTTTCTGCTAATGCCATTTCATTTCAGGAAAAAAAGTTCGGAAGAACTGAAAAGCTCGTTATGATTTTCACTGTTTTAAAAGCAGTTGTAATTTTACTCCTTGACCTGCCTGCTAGCAATAGGTACTGTGGCATCCCAACTCAACTGCACTAGATTATTACAGCAGAGCAGCAATGTCAATTTCTTATTCAGGCAGTGGTGGCCTGCAGGACTAACATATGGTGGGGCGCGATGGCGCCAAACTCACCATATGCAGCTCCCCAAGTGCGGCACTTCTCCCCCTGCGTCCACGGGCAGGAATGGAAGGACTTCCTTCCTGCTCAGTGGAACATGAATCCGCCCAATTCTGCAGCGCTGCTGTTTTCAGCATGAGAGCAGCCCCAAGATTGGTGGGAGCAGTCTAACCCAGCGCTCATTTTGAGGCTGGGGGCCTGTGCCAGCAATCCCCCAGCTGTTTGACAGCCTTAGGATTGCTGGGTCCACAGTCCACATGTCGGGCTGTCTGTAGATAGACAGCTGGCCAACCAGACATGCTCACTGAATGGGACAGAAGTCATCCTGCTTTTGCAGGATTCAGCCCTGTCCCATGCCTTCACTCTCACAGTGTACACAGCGCGAGCTAGTGGCAAAATAAAATGCCATTATTATGCCATTTTATTTATTTGTGTTTGCCTGCTGCACTTGCGGAGGAACCACTCCTGATTACATAATAAGAAAGTTAGTGTCAGGTCTTTATACCTTAATTGAAGGCTCCCATGAATTCTGTGTCTAGTCTACTCTTTATTTCCTTTTTCGATGAGCTGACTTTGCCTGCAGGGATGCTTTGATCTTCTGAGGTCCATGACAACCACATCTGGTGATTGGAAGACCAGCAGAGGGAGCAGAGGAGGTTATTGCGTTGGTCTGAAGCTGAGGGCTTCCTTGCTCTAGGGCGCCTTCCTTCCTGGATAACATAGGAAATAATTGCAATGACCTGACCTCTGAGATAAGCTAGGACACAATTTAGGAGACAATGTAATTAAGGTAGAAGGTGAATGGGGTCCTTAAAAATAAAATAGTAATAATAACATGTTCTATATCGAGATTCATATAGCACTTTCACCATTTCTAAGTGTTGTCAATTACAGATTTTACTGTTACCAAATTTAATGTTAAGGTGAAGGTAAGTTTGAGGGAGTTGAGGAAGAATTGTGGTACACCTACTATTAGGGATGATTATAATGGTGAAAATGTGTTCTACCTTAACAACGTGACAAAAATATTATCACTTTTTATTACTTTTGCAGTAATTTGTGATATAAGAACTATCATGGGATATCATATTGCAAGTAAGAATATAATTTTGTGACATTGTCAATATTGTAAGTAATATCAACTATCAAATATTGTATGTACTATCATTTTTGCTATGCTGAGTTCAATATTTTTATAATTATTTGTTGTTAATTTTATTGAATATAGTGTATGTTATTTTGTTTTTTAATATATTTTCAGGGTGGGTTTTAGGGTAGGATGTTCGGATTTTTTAAATGTTTTTAATGCTTTAAATATATGTTTTTACAATTGTTATCAATTATTTGTTTTTAAAATTTAGGAGTATTTTTTAAAAAAAGTTTTAAATTATTTTAAATAAAACATATTTGCTTGTTTAATTGATGTTTTCAATTTATGTAAATTATTGATATTTTTTATATTTTGTCAATATGTATGTATTTTTTAATGTATAATTTATTTTAAAAGAAAAATTAACCTTTTTAACATATTTAAAATATATATATTTTTATGTCTATTTTAAATTTTATTATTTTAAAATGAAGGGGATTATTTATGTGAGGCTTGTACCGCCCGGAGTGTCATTTTTTCTGATGCTCTAGCAGAGTGAACCTCTCAAACATATAAATGAAGCCACGCAAAAGCACTTTTTGTGGCTTTAAATGGCTTCATAGATATGGAGTGAGACAAAGCAGCACAAGTCACTGCATTGCCTTTCTCTGAGCCAGGGAGGTATTTCATGGGTGTTTCGTTGGGTTTGACGCAGTCCCAGATTTGCTTAATCACGTAAACCTGGGGAAGCGCCAAAAGCTTGCACTGCCCCAGTGGAGGTGTAACAAGGAGTACCATTTGCACTTCTCCTCATGTTTTCCTCTTCCCATCTATTTTTGTGCGGGATGATGCCTCTTCCTGCACAAAAACAATCTTGCCTACAACGCATACACTCTTGAACCATGGTGAAGTCGTGCCTGCGTTGGTGCTAAGCAGGCAAATTGTGTGCCAGGGCACAAGGAAAGGGCGGTAATGTACCATATTGCATAAATACGGTGCATTACTGCCCTTTATCACTGGCATAGGGCAGTACAGCATAAATAAGCCCTGAAGTATCTAATGTTTATGTTTCTATTTATATTTATCTGTTTTGATAAAATATTTTGGATTTATACTATTATTATAGTTAACATAATTATAAGGTTTTTGGTTTAAAATGCATAATTATTATTTCTTATTTTATTAAACTGTTTTATCATTTTTATTTTTGTTGTTGTTGTTGTTGTTGTTATTTAAAATGTTGGAGTGGACATCGTAAACCTCAACCTAACACCTACAAATTCTGACAGTTTCCCCATTGTGGCTAAGGGCCAGATGTAGGAAAAAGGTAAATTGCGACTTGCAATTTGCGAGTCCGTGCGACTCGCAAATTGCAACTCGCAATTTGCCATGCAGAAAGGTGTCTCAGACACCTTCTGCGACTCGCAATGGGGTCGCAAAGACCCACCTCATTAATGTTAATGAGGTGGGTCGCAGTTTGCAACCCCATTGCGAGTATGGGCACTCACGGGGATGGTGGCCTGCTGGAGACAGCAGACCACCATGTCCGTAACTGTTTTTTAATAAAGCAGTTTTTTTTTTTCTATCTGCAGCCCGTTTTCCTTAAAGGAAAACAAGCTGCACTTGGAAAAAAAATAACGAAACCTTTTGTTTCGGTATTTTTCACAGCAGGCAGTGGTCCATCGGACCACTACCTGCTCTGAAAAATAGTTTTTGTGATCATTCACAAAGGGGAAGGGGTCCCATGGGGACCCCTTCCCGTTTGCGAATGAGTTACCATCCACTTCAGGTGGATGGTAACTGCAAGTTCATTTGCGACCGTTTTCGCGGTCGCAAATGAACTTGCATAGCGTTGCGAGTCGCAAATAGGAAGGGAACGCCCCTTCCTATTTGCGAGTCAGAAACGCATTTTGCAAGTCGGATCTGACTCGCAAAATGCATTTCTGTATCGCAGAGAGGATTTTGCGCCTCGCAAACGGCGTTTTTCGCCGTTTGCGAGTCGCAAAACCCTTCCTACATCTGGCCCAAAGTTTGAAGTGGGAATAGTAAACACAACACTGTCAACCCATTTCACACTCTCTCCATTGTGGCTAGCTTTGAAGTGTGAATATTAAATGTAACTCGCCCTCCCAAAAGTCCATAACTTTCCTTAATGCGTCTACATTTGTGGTAGAAATAGTAAATTTACTCACCCTAGAGGCCAACACTCTTCTCAATGTGGCTAAATTCAGAACAGGGATATTAAATCAAACATTCCCCCTTTTAAAGCCACCCATTACTTTCTCCAAATGTGGGTATGTTTGGAGTGAGAATAGTACATCTAACATTCCCAAATGCAGGATTTTTCCCAAAGTGGCTACGTTTGAGGAGGGAATCATAAATGTAACTCCTTCCAAAGTGAAATCCTTTTCTCAATGTGGCTGAGTTTGTTTGGAGTGGTAATAGTAAATCTAACCCTCAAAGTCCAACACTTTCCCCAACATGGCTAAGTTTCTAGCAGAAAAAATTATTCTACCCCCAACCCCACAGAGTCCAGAACTTTGCCCAATGTGACTAAGACTACAGTAGGGTTGCTAAATTTACCTTCCTACCTCAAAGGCCAACACTTTCTCCAGTGTAGCAAAGTTTATAATGGATTACTAAATCTACCTCTCCTCCAAAGTCAAAGGGCCTGATTACAATCTTGGAGGATGGGATAATTGTGATGAAGTATCCTGTCCACCGTATTACAAGTTCCATTACATGCTCTTGAACTTGTAATACGGCCAACTGGACATCCGTCATGTTTGTGACGGAGTATTCCATCAGCTGAGATAGTAATCAGGCCCTAAAACTTTACCCAAAATGGCATTGTTTGGAGTGGTAATAGTAAATCTAATCCCGCCCGCTAAATTACAACACTTTCTCCTGGTTGGTTTTGAAGTAGGGATAGTGAGTATAGTAAATCTAACTCTGCAATATTCTAGTACATTTTAGGTTGATTAAGCTGGTTAATTTGAAAATAAAATGTTAGTATTATTCATTTACAGTAGAAAGTTATTTTAAACATTCTAAATATATTTAATATTTTTCACATTTATTCTCTTATTGAAAATAGCTTATTTTCAATATCTTTATTGAAATTTATATTTTTCTCTTATTATTACAGACATTTTTTGTATAACACTGTCACAGGATCAATAAGAAGGAGGCTTGAATACTGGGGTGGTGCAAATCAAAAGGCTTTTATTACTTCTTTTCTTAAGGTGTTTCTGGGTTATGTTGTCCACTTAATTCCCTCCTAGTCCTTTTATCATTCCTTTCCACAGGACAACTTCATTTTGGAACTACAGGACCGCTGTTCTTTGATGTCTCAGATAAGTATTCCCTGCTTTCAAATCGATTATGTATTGACCGCGTGCTTCAGGAGGGTAGTTTGTGTACTCACCACCACCACTTGCAGTTTATGGGGAATTAGTTACATCTCCGGAATACATTTTATGGCCAACCACTCAGCTATGGGTTTTATTACCTGTTCCTATTGTGCTCGTATCTTATTTAAGATGAGCCCTTCCCTTACCATCCACTCCACCTTTCCCAGAACCGAGTATGCACCTGGCTGAGCCACGTTCTTCCTAGAATGTGGTGGGACAGAAGATCCGAATGGTGTCCTTCTTGTCTGTTGGGTGTTTCCGGTGTTTCCCCTTCTGTCACTTGGGTTTCTCCCCCTGGGATGCAAGCACTCCGTTCTTTAGTGGCTTGCTCTGTCTTCTCTCCCTCCAAAACTTCTGTCTCTCCCTTTCATGGCATCCAGCCCTGCCTCTTCTGGGTTGACCTCCCTTGGTAGCCAATCAAGTTCCTTCTCCTGACACGCCCCCTTATAGGATCCTGAGTATTCCGTCTGTTCGTGCGATTGCCACTCCATAAAAGTAATGGGGATTCCTGGTGTTCTTTAATGCCTCTCAACTGGAGCTGGTTTTATTGAACGTTCTGGCTGAAAGGAAAAGGTAGGTATGTCAGTAATACTATTCTGTGTCCTGCCTACTGGGGCAAGGTCGAGGCCATGGGTCGGGATCATGAACCACATCTTCGTGGCAAACACATTTTACATTTATTTACATTTTTGTCATTTTTTCATGGTTTGTTGGTCTTGTGTTTGGTGCAGTATTGTTCTTTTTCTTCTTTCCATTATTTTTTTTTTTTGCAATTTTACTGTTGAGAAGGAGAAATGTATTGGTTATTCAGTTTAAATGGATTTATTTTACTAATATGTTATTGGTTTAGTTTACTTTAAACATGATTTGTGATTAATTACATTTAGGGTGTGTATAATAGTTTGGTTAATTGTATTTATTATACTTACAGCTAGTTCTGTCTTTGTTGGAATATGACTTTTCAATATTTTCATGGGTCAGTGTTATTTAGTGTCTTTTTTACAGTGGTGAAATCGGTATTTTGGAGACATAATTTTAAAATAGTTCCTAGCTGATTGTGGTTATTACAACATATGTTACATAATTTTTAGATTTACGTTTAAATTATATAATAATGGAGCACATACTTTGTGACTTGATATATTTTTTTTCTTGAGAGTGTTGCAGTATTTCTTTGTTTAGCTTCAGTATGGTATTTCTTCACAGTGGTGGCTTCTTCTGCAGCAGTTAGTTTTCATCTCCTTTTAGTTGTTTTTTTAATTAGGAAAGTCTTTCTCGTTTCTGTTTTTATGTTTATTTTAAATGGTTGCAGGGTTAGTAAATTTTTTTATGTTGTTGACATTTTGTTTCCCAATATTTTCGTTTTTGTGATTCTGGTCATGTCTAATTTATTTTAATGTGCTGTCGATATTCTTTAGTTCTTTGTTTATCTTTTTGGTATTTTATTGTTTTTTATATTTTTTTAAGACTATGGACATGATTTAGATTTGGCAGACGGGTTAGCCCATCACATCAGTGAAGGATATTTCAAAGGCCAAAATATAAATCCCATTATTTCCTATGGGATTTATATTTCGATGGACGGGATATCCATCACCATTGTTATGGAGTAAACCATCTGCTGAAATCTAAATCAGGCCCTATATTTTTAGTTGTTATATATATTTATTGGTGGTCCCCACTAGGAAATTATAGTTAGTATAGGTAGGACCATGTTTCCATAGACGGAGCGTTTTTTGTTTTGCCAATAACTTTGGGGCTGCTTGATGAGTCCTCATGACATTTTCAAAACTTATACTTTTGTCAGTTCAGCTGCTAACCTGAAAGTTTCGGGGTGAGATGTCAAGCGGGGGCCGAGAAAAAGGGAGGTCCCAAATGCATTTTCCTCATTCATTTTTCCATAGGACCTTTAGAAATGCCTACAGTCCGAACCACTGAACGGAATTACACCAACTTTGGCACAAAGCTAGATTCTGTTCCACAGATTATGTTTTTTTTAAATGTGCAAATCTGTTCAGTAGTTTTGTAACTCACTCAGACTCTCACACACCCAGTCACAGACCCAGTGACACCTCATACACCCACAGACCTGCACAACCACTGATGCACCCACTAAAACACTGATGTATGCAACACCACACCCAGACAGACACTCGCAAAGCCACTCTCACCCCCAGATACACCCTCTCACACCTATTCTGACACCCAGAGAGGCCATGGCCAACTTCCACCGTGCACAGACAAAAGGCCGTACAGAACATGGGGTTGGGTGGTTAAGGGGTTGGCTGCAGGGTCTGGCTGCAGTCCAGGTCTTGCTGGCAATCCCTGATGCGCACAGGAGAAGGCCATGTATGGTGCAAGGTGGGGTGCTCATATGGGGGTTGGCCTTGGCAAGGCCCTTTACCAACCGCCACTGCACACGGTCAAAGGCCATGAGTGGCGGTGGTTGGATTAACGTGTAGTAATGAAAATTACTGTACATTGAAGAAAAACACAGAAAATCAGTGAAAAACACAACGGTTACAGGGACATTATAGTTAGGAAATAGAAATTGAAAAACCATTGAAATTTATTGAAAAAAACAAAGGTTACAGGGACGTTATAGTTCAGGACACATATTAAACATACCAAACCATAGAAATTCACAAGTTATAGTTAGAGTTACCTCAAGTAACTGTAACATGTGCCCTGAGGTAACTCTAACTCGCACCCTCACCATGCGCTGCTAATTACCTCACAAATTATGGCACTCATGACATCCTTGATAACATCATTGATAATATGAATATAATATTTGCAGTAAACTTTTGACAAAAAAACTGTGCATGGCGTGGGCGTGAGTTATAGTTACCTTAGGGCACGCATTTTAGCTACTTGAGCTAATTCTAGCTATAACTGGTAAATAGTTACTTGAGCTAACTCTAACTATAGTTACTTGAGCTAACTCTAACTCCAAATGATGAATTGCTAGTGTCCTTTACTATGTCCGAAACATGCCTGCCGGAGCATATCACAATTCTAACTCCAAATGAAAAGATCAGCACTCTGGCAGTGCTTAGAACATGGACAATATTTATTAAGCTGAAGAACTGATTACACGTTTCGGCACAAGCCTTGATCATGTCAGAAGTTCCACTCGCTTTTTTCTTCTTTAAATATGCTACCTATCGTGACAACCATTCTCTGTGCTCATTAATATAAAGGAAGGACTACACCGCATTTACATAGACCTTCGGCCATCTTAAGTGGTTTTTAGTGACTGCATTATCTTACTGAAGTCATCAAATTGTAATATACCCAATATGCCCGAGCAATTTCCATTCATTTTTACTACTATTATATTGTAACCCACAATGTATTTGACTTTATTGTTCTTATTATAAACACAGTAATTCATAACAGTCCATCATGGTTTGCACCTTATTCACCACTTTATAGTTTGCCCTTAGTTATCAACAATGACCACTCTCCATATAATGTAACAATTTCCACAGACCATCAGGCGAATTCAGAAGACTCCATGATTCCAACTTCATACTTATCTTCCCCAGTGGGTAATGTGTCCTTTGTGTCCAACACCATTTCTAAAATCAAAATACATTTCTTTTCATGAAAATACATAAAACAGATATTCATTAATTTTTCAAAAGAGTTTGAGGGAACAACTGTAATTACATCTCAAAGGACAACATGTAACTCTTCGTCCACATTCAATCCATTAGGTTCCCGGATGTCCATTTCTAGAATGAGTTTAGTTTTCGATCTCTGAAGACTTAGGCCCTCATTACGACCCTGGCGATTGGCGGAGAAGTGGTGTTCTTACCGCCAACAGGCCGGGGGTAAATAAATTGGAATTATGACCATGGCGGTTACCGCCATGATCATCCACCACTTCTCCAATCCGACCCCCAGGACGGAGACAACCGCTGGGCTGGAGACTTGGGTCTCCAGCCCGGCAGCTGTCACAAGACCGCCGGCGGTATCATGACCCGGCTGACCGCCATGGATTTCATGGGGTTGGGAACCGCCATGAAATCCATGGCAGAAAGCACTATCAGTGCCAGGGAAGGAATTCCCTGGCACTGATAGGGGTCTCCCCCACCCCAAACCCCACCCCGCTTCCTCCCCACACCCCCCCCACACCTCTGCCACCCCCAAAGGTGGCAGGACCCCCCTCCCCACCCCTACCCCCAACATTGCTACACAGACACACACCGTACACGCATGCATACACCACCAACACACATACCCGTACACAAATCAACAAACATGCCAACAGCTACACACAGTCAAACATGCACACCCACATACAGACATACACGCACACATCCATTCAGACATACATACAGACAGACACAGACACATTTCCAAACACAACACACACCCGCATGCATTCACGCACTCAACCCCCCCTCTACATACTCACACGCACACCTCCATTAACGCACACAACACACAACACCCCTCCACCCCCCTCCCCTAACGGATGATCAACTTACCTGGTCCGTTGATCCTCCGTGAAGGGACGGAATCCATGGGGGCTGCTCCGCCGCCAGCACCCCGTCAACAGAACACCGCCACGCCGCATAACGGAACGTGATTCAGTGGGCGGTGTTCTGTTGACGGGCGGTAGAGGTGGAGCAACCTCCACTTCCCCGCCAACTGCTAGTATGGCTGCTGGTGGCTCTCCGTCCGGAAAAGGACGGAGGGCTGCCAGCAGTCATAATTCGCCGAGCGGAAAACAACCTGCACTGGTGGTCTTCAGCACGGCGGTCCCTCAGCGGTCTTGCATAAAGACCGCCGAGGTTGTAATGACCATCTTAGTTCCCTATCTCCACCCCAATGGGTTTGGGTACATGTATCAGACCACAATATTTCAGTAGTGTCTCATTCCGAGCATGCTCTCTGGAAAAATGTTTTTGCTACTGAATAAGAGTTATCCGCATTCCTCATGGCCCTTAGATGTTGTAGAATCCTTTTGTGTAGGGGAAGAGTGGTACTGCCTATGCATTTCCTTTGACATGGTCAGAGAAACATATATTCAACATAACTGGTTTTACATTTTATTCTCTCCTTTATCAGTATGTTGCGTCTACACATAATGTCATATTTTTCCATATTTACACCTTGCTTCCATGCTTTGCACTGCATGCATTTTGTAAATCCTTTCTTGGGTTTTAGCGAAGTAAAACAGCGCAGGTCAAGGCCTCTTCAGGAGGACGCCAGTGAGGCACAGGTGTAATGAGTGTGGGGACAGGAGTCCGGAGTCCAAGCCTGCGGCCCCAGGTCCTGCTCCCCAGTGGCTGGCGCAATCAGCACAGATGGTAGGGACCTCCTCCGATCGGCACGCCTCTTCATGCGCCAATCCCTTGTCGAGGCACCAGCTGGGTCCTAGGCAAACACCAGGAGAAAGCAGTCGCCTTTATCCTCGGGGAGCCCCTCTTGTCACTCTAATATCCCCTCACAGCTCCAGCAGCAGCACAGCGCAGCAGTCTCTACCAAGCTTCACACTGCCTATGCCGCAGGCCTCACGGTTCACTACCTCGTGCCCCTCCAGCCCCACAGTGCATCAGCGGCGTCGGGAGGTGATCTGACTCTCTCCACACTTGAGTTTTGGCACCCCCAGTGTGGGCTGGAGTCAGAAAGGATAGACGTTCCGATCCAGGAGGGTTAACACAGGATAAGTACTTGGACCCTCACGGAGCTCTCACTCATGTGTCCAATCTGATCTCCATCTTGGCTCCACCCCACCCCCATTTTCATCATAGTTATATGGTCATCAGCAGGGAACAGTTTGGTTCAAATGAGGCAGTAAGCATGGGAGCCAAGTCTGGCCATAACCATCCAACTTAGGGTGTTAAATGACACACATGAAAGCTAATAGCCTGCTTACAATAATTAAAGCCACTTCCAATAGTTCGGGGTTCTCCAACCCATTGTTCTTTTCCTCCATATGTCACCTCATTTTGAACCCACACATATGCAAAGCAGTTCTTATCCTGCTCTTTATCACCCAGCAGCGTGCAGATACATATTGTGCTTATTAAATAGTATTTGCAGAAGTGTAGTCATATTTATCGAAGTTTACTTCCCAATCTATGTTACAACTGAATTGTGCCCTTTTAGGTAGCATACTATTAGTTAATGTTATGATATAATTACATTTCTTCTCTATTCCAGATCTGGTTTTGAGAAAGCACTCAGTTCATAACATATAAATGGTGGGTTTCCCTTTTAATCCTATAATGTATTGCTTTACATAGTCCTGTCACCTTAAACATCAGTCAAATAATTGTACGTAGATTATAAAATAGTTAAACTGTACAGTCTAGTCTATTTGTTATATAATGTGATTCTTTACTACTGTTTGGGCTATGTTAGTAGCCCAATCTTACATATAACCAAGAATACTGTGTCTTTCATACATGTCATATCTTAAATAGTATCTCATTCGTCAGTTTTCTGGGCTGGTACATCAATGTTTTGATTTAGTACATTCAGCTAGTGTTTCTTGAAGATTGGTGGTGTTTTTACAAAACTATGATTCGTGTAGGAATCATTGGCCATAGTTATATATTTTAGTTTCAAGTGTACTCCAAAAAAGCATGGAATTGAGCTAAACTTGCGTTGCGTTGAAATTACATGGGTGGCTGAAAGAGGTTTTAGGTGGAATAACATCCTACTTCCATTTCCTCTGTGAGCATCCCCATTTTATACTTATTCAAATTGGAGGCAATGATATCAGTCACCTCACTGGTGTTAAAAAAGAAATAGAGATGAAAGGGACATTTACATCTTTAATGACTCTAGTTCCTCAAGCTGATTTTGTGTAGTCAAATTTTGGTCAAAGGGTAAAATGGGAGTGCTCATTAGCAAATGCCGGAAAGTATGAGAAAAATTGCAGGCATGTAAACAAAACGGTGTCTGCCTTCCTAAGGGATCACACCCTGTGTTCCATATATCACCTATTCTTTTTACAAAAGCTGACCTATATCGTGCTGATGGTGTACATTTTACCTTTGATGGCAATAATGTCTTCATTATTAACATCCAGGAATTGCTGCTGATGCATATCTAAATCCAAATCCCACACTTCTAATCAAAGGCTCTTCTAAGAGCAAACCTAAAAGTAAAATAAGTAAATATAAAAAATCTATGTTTTTTTTTAAATACTCTTTTGCAGTACTGCAGTACTCTCTAGAGTCCTAATACTGTGGTATTCTGTGTTTTCTTAAAAAACATACAGCCATTTACAAATATTAATCCATACATATCACCACAATAGTGAACTAATTATGATTACACGTAGAAGACAAAACTTCTTTTTACAGTGAACATTAAGGTGTAATCCAAATCACAGTCTAACTGCTGAATAAAGCAACATGGCTGCCTACATGTTTTGGGAAAGAACACATTAGAGAATCAGATAATCCCTTGTCATAGCTATGTAGCAAGGTTGTACCACAGTACTACTGCGGCCACAGATATAGCTAAAACAAATTACCCTATCGCTTAAAATTTACTTGACATACTTTTCTGCACTACCACAAAGAATCACTTACACACCATACTATGCAATACTGCCAAATTTCAGAAAAATCCAGCTGATCATATTTGTACTATGCAAAATACCAACGTCTAAGGAAAATACATTAGATTTCAAACCCGTTTTGGGGACCCCCCTCCTTTTTTTTGCACCCCCATCAAGCAGCACTGCAAAACTTTCAGGACTCCATCAATGACCTGGGAAAGTTCTGCAGACAGTCGTCAAATCGGTGCAAGGTTATTAAGGGCAAAAATGGCTATGCATATATATATATATATATATATATATATATATATATATATATATATATAGAATTGTGCTAGCTAATATTTTAGCTTATATGCTTATATTGAGTTTCTCTGAGTCATGTTTCATAAATTTCAGTGAATCATTTTATGTTATTTGGTGGTGGTGTTTTGATGGCAGTAGAGTGGGAAGTGTTTAGAAATCATTATTAATTGTAAAGATGAATCCTTTTATATGTTTAAATATTTTATATGCAGTTTATTTAAAATAGTACATTTTTGTTTATTTGGTTATAATTTTTAAAATTTGGATATGTTTTCATTAGGTACTAATTTGAACTTTTATGTTTATTTTTATATTTTTGTAGTTATTCATAGTTTTTATTTTTTAAGTAGTTTGAATTGATATTCATATATATATATAGATATATAGATAGATATATTTTCTTTTAAAAAACATTTGCTTATGTTATGAATTAAAATTGTATTTTTATCAATATTAATCAATATATATTTATTTAAGTTATTTAATATTTTATGTTTGATAGGATTTTAGTGGTAGTAATGTTTTTTACTTTTAATTATATGTTTTATTTAGCAAGTTGTATTGTATGGTATTTTAATAGTTTTCTGTTATTTAGGATTGGGAAATGTAAAGGAGAATTTTTTTAAGGTCTTAGGGGCCTATTTATAGACTGCATTTTGTAGTACATTTAGTAGTAGTACAAATATACTACAAATTGCTATTCACATATATATGTGTGGAGGTTCCACCTCCACTTCTGCTACCTTTTTCTGTGCTAAGATCTCTGCTCCTACTGCAGAGTTTTCACACATGCAAGTGTATGTTTGAGTGGTAAATGTAGGAGGGGAAAGGGAGAGTGGTTGGAAAATGGACCCTTAGTACTAATTATGAACAAGGCGTTCTTCAAACGGTTTTGTAAGCTAAGTATTGTAGCCTTATCTTTGATGTCCATGTCTAGGGCATTGCACAAATATGATCCTAGTACAGAGAACCATTGATCTTCTTTCCAGCTCACTGGCACATAAGCGAAAACCAATAAGCCATACTTCTAGAATGAAGAGGTGGTAACTGCAGATTGTATCCAATGGGGCATCTAATAGTTCAAGTGGGTGCCACTGGATATAAAGACAAGGCTCAGGTAAAAAAACAACTTAAGCACTCCAACTGTCTTTAAGGTTTTGCAGGCCTGGTATCACATTAAGAGCACTCCTGGGCGTAATCACAGACCATAATAACTTACTGTAAATTGAATACTGGGAAGGTCCCAATGATTTATTGATGCCTACTTAGATATGTATGCTTGCAATACAATATTTCAATATTTTCATAAATCAATATCTGTAACTTTGTGTTACCCAATACATTTCAAGCATTAGCTCTTCTTCAGGGGAATCTTGACTTTTAAAGTATCACCTATTTCATGTGTAGCACAATGGACCTGCATATCAAAGCCCCAGAAAGTGTAGTGAATCCCTTCAGGATTAATTCTGTTGGCAAAAGGCTGAGTCACATGTGTGAGTGCACTTTTATGACACACCCTCAAGAAGAAATACAACACTCGCATTGCTAAGTGCTCAAAATGGTTCACTGTTGGCGAGCCGCGCTCAGGACTAACAAACCACTTGCCAGCTCTTAAAAGCTGTGTATACTTTGCCAAAAGCAGGTGATGTCAATATTACTAGAAGAGATCTGTTTTCTTATTCACAATTTCTAGAGCTTGCTTCAGTCTACTGAATTTTAGGCCTCTCTTTCAGTAAATCTCCAGTTTCTTTCCCAAAGGCTTAAATTCAATTGACCTCATTTTAGGATTATGAGCAGTAGCTTTCATATAATTTGAATTCCTCTGCAGAACTTCACCATGTTTCCATCGTCACCACAGTTGTGAAAGAAAAACAAAGATTCTGATTTAGAGTTTGGCAGATGGGGTTAATCCATCACAAACGTGATGGATATCCTGTCTGCTTTATTACGATTCCATTATATACTGTTGTAATATAGCGGACTGGATATTGGTCATGTTTGTGACAGAGTAAACTGTCTGCCATTCTCTAAATCAGGCTCAAAGTTTTGGTCTCTTCCTTTAGATTTCCCTTTTCTGACAATGTAATTCTCTCAGCTCTTGTGCTCTATAAAACTTCAGTTTCTCCTCTAGAATGGGGGTGGGGTGGGATTATGATCTCCTTCCACTATCAGTCTTACCTTTATGTTGTTCTGCTATCTGTCCATTGTAGTTTGTAAATCATCTTCTGCATCTCATCTAATCGATTGTATTCTGACTGGTTCCCAATGGAAATCACTGCTGTCTTGAATTCCAGTGGACAACAGATAGGGCCTGATTACGACTTTGGCAGTCGGGCCGCCAGACCGCCATGTGGTCGTCCCAAAAAGACTGTTGCACCGGCAGTCCCCATACCACCATATTACGATGGAAACAGGCAGGACCGCTGCCCGTTAAGCAAAAAAGGCAGATTGCCAGAGGCTCAGCAGCTCATGTCTAGGTGGTCCGACCTCCAGCACCATCAGCGCCAAGCACCAAGCCAATTACAAGCATGCAGTCGCCGTGACGGTCTCCTGACAGCGGTCAGCCAATGGCGTCGACCACCACAGTTTGCATTCAGCAAAGTAACAGACAAGTGCACACTGAATGAGTTCAAAACAACAGAGCTGACACACAGTGTTCCTGTGGACATTCCTGTGGACACACCTGCAAAGCACAATATAAAACACATCCTTTCACAGGGCACAATCCTTTGCATTTCCACACAGAGCCAATCAACCATGACCCACATTAATCACTTTTTACATAGATTAGGCACCCCTTTTTCCACCAGCCCATAGAATACCTTGCAGATACTTTTGTCCATTCACTCTCTATTGCACTTCCCATGATAAGTAAGTCCCTGTCCTTCATTTTTTTTCACACCATGTCATGTTCCAAAAATCCCTGTTTCTCTGAAGATGAGTTGAGTGGCATAGTGGATGAAATCATAGGAGTAGAGCCACAATTGTTTGGAGCCCAAGTCTAGCACACTGCTCTCAGTGGGAAAATTGAGTAAATACTGTAGGCACCATCCAGTACACAAAGGAGGACATTAGGAAGAGGTGGAATGACCTCACGGGCAAGGTCCGTTCCCTAGGCTCCAGGAGGCAGCTGGAGGCCAAGAAGACTGGCGGTGGCCCTCCCAATATCCCATTAGGACTCTGTCCCTGGGAGGAGAGGTGTTGGCCATCTTGCATCATGAGAGCTTGACAGCAATACCTGGGGGAGTGGGGTCTGGTAAGGTACAACGCAAAAAATGCCTCAAAACCACAATGCCATGCATGCTCACAGCTCAGCTTTTGCCACTGTCTTGTTCATGTACCTCGACTAAATGCAATACCCAGAGTATCTAAGTTATAACACTGTCAATGTGTATTATAGGGCCCAAAATCACAGTTACCAAGGCCCATCACATGCTATATGTCCAAATGGTTCCTGGAAATCTCACAATACCAAAAATAGATTCCAGGATTCATGGTATGTCCCAAAATGTAAATGTATGCACAAACCTAATGCAGCCTACATACAGATATATAATACCCAACATTTGTCAGGTGTTGGAGAGTAGAGGGAGTGGCCTGACTGCAAAGCTCAATAGGCCATATTTCTCTAACTCCAACCACCAGCCCAGTGTACACTTGCCCAAATATACCTGTTTGTGAACTCTCAAATGAAGTTTACTCAGTTGGACTATACCATTTGCCAAATGTTGAGAAACAGAGAGAGTGACCTGACTTCAAAACCGAATAGGCCCTGTTTCTTTATCTCCAACCACCAGCCCAGTGTATATGTGCCCAATTACCCTGTGTCGTCACTCTCAATTGAAGTGTACTCACCTTGGAGGATACCATACGTATAGTGTGTGTAGGAGATGGGGTGACCTGACTACAACTCACAGGATGCCCTGTTTCTCTACCTCCAACCACCAGCCCAGTGTACACTTGCTCAAATATACCTGTTTGTGAACTCTCAAATGAAGTGTACTCACCTGGGACCATACCATTTGTCAAGTGTTGGGGCGTAGACGGAGTGACCTGACTTCAAAGCCCAATAAGCACTGTGTCTCTACCTCCAACCCCCAGCCCAGTGTACACGTGTCTAATTACCCCTGTGTATCCACTCTCAAATGAAGAGTATGCACCTGGAAGGATACCATATGTATAGTGTGTGTAGTAAAGGGAATGACCTGACAAACACCGAGGAGGCCCTTCCAGGAGGTTTTCTACCTCCAACCACTAGCCCAGTGTGCACTTGCCCAATTATTCCTGTTTGTGAACTCTCAAAATGAAATATACCATATACCATTTGTCAATTGTTGGGAAGTAGAGGGAGTGAATTGACTGAAACTCCCAGGAGGCCATGTTCTAGTTACTCCAACCACCACCACAGTGTGTGCTTGCTGAAATATCTTTAGCAAATATCCTTGTTTGCTAACTCTCAATTAAAGTTTACTCACCTGGGAGATGACATTTTCAGGCCATCATTCAAAGTGCAACTGATCTGCGCATCTCAGCAGCTGCTTGAGTCAAATAGGTTTAGCATGCTTCACATGTCATGTCAAATAACCCAATTCCATTGTAACTTGATACAATTGGATGACCTCCAACTTAACTATGTCCAAGGTCTCTGCTTACTATGACGCAAAACCTTTGGCAGTAGATGTCACAATTCAACCAGTAACAATGCACTTTTTTCATCAACAGGTGGATCTGCCACTGGGCACACAGAGGCCGCAGGATAGACTACCACTATCCCCTAAATGAACCCTCAGTGATGACAACACTCCTGGACATGTGGACCTGGAGGAAGGTGCTGGCACAGCTGGGCAACCTGGTCATTTGGCAACAGTGAGTCTCACTGTGCTCACAACAACACCTCACAGCCCTGTTGCTTCCACATCACAGGCAGCCATTCATCCCCCAACCTGTGTACCTAGCACAATTTCTACCATCTTGTGCCCCCCAGTCCTGGATCCTGAAGTGCAGCTCAACACTTCGGACACTGAGGGTCCAGGAACCAGTTGGATAGGGCACAAGCTCAAGGGGGTAGGGTGTGTGTTGGTGGGATGCTGTGGGCCAGCAGAGTGAAGCCACTGGGGCTGCTATCCACCAGGACACCCTCAGTCAAGTCATGGGGGGTCTATCAGGAGTCCCAAGGCATGATGGACCAGGTATTGACCGAATTCCGGGAAGTCAATCAGCTATAGAGGGACATGCTTAGAGACACTTTTGAACAAATGAGGGCCCACAATTCCAACATGGCCTCCCTAACAGGGGTGCTGAGGGACATTCACACAACCCTGAGTAGGGTTTCACAAACCCAATCTCCCCTTCCTTTGGCTCATCAACTCCGGGTCCAGGCACATTGGTGCAAGCCAGAGTAAATGAGGCCCTGCCAGAGGAGCAACCAGCCACAGGCACCTATGCCTCTGTAGCAGTTGATTCCCCTCCCCTTGCAAGCAGGGATGTCCAACAAAGAATCTAGGAGGTGCAGATGGCAAGATACCCACCACTGTAAGAAATAATCCTCTTCCTTAAGGTCCACCTCTGTGTGTCACACATTCACTCTGTGGACTGATCCTGAACCACCTTCCATTTAAAATGGGAGGAGAACTCTGGACTTTGGACTTTCAATGGTGAGGCATCTAATGATTTCATTGACTATGACTGACCCCTTCACATTTGTTTTCATTGAGTAGTGTCACATATATTTTCTGTTACTTGGAGCTTCCCTATAAAAATCACCCTTCACTGACTCATTGTCTTCTGATTTTGATTGCACATTTAGCCATGTGGATATGTCAGACAATGTGAACCATACAATGGTGATCCAAGGTACTCGTTCAAGATGGGATATGATTGACGTACACACTGTCCAGTTCAGGATTACAACCATCCCACACATACATACAAGTTTATGGTCAAACAAGACATTTTATTACAGTGTTCAGCACATAAGCTGTCAATATGTCTGAAATATTGCAAATCATTAATGATTGTCTCACACTGAGTAAACTGACTTATTTACAGGTACAGACCTCCAGACTACGGAAGGAAAGCTTGATGAGCCTGATCACATACCACATCAAAGTAATCCAACATCACATAATCCGCATTTCAGACAGATAGCAGCACAACAGTTTATGATCACAGGGTCATTATAATCCAGTGCTTATGTATTTGGTGACATGGTACAAAGATATGTCAGTGTTTTGGCCCTGGCACTGTGGCCTACAATGATGAAACACATCCACAGCTATATACAGGAGACATCGGGAGGCAGGAGGACTACAGGTCCCAGCATTCTTCTTGGGTCCCTGGAGGCGGCCCAAGGCTCCACCTCACCTGTGCTGGGTTACTGGTGCTTTATAGCAAGCTCTTCACTCCTGCAGCATGGAACAGCAAGACTGTGAGACATCGGGAAGCCCATCCTGCACGTGTCACACCAGGAAAAGCCAGGGAAGAGCCACCCCCCTTGGTTAGTTGGTTCCCCATGAGGCCCTACCTGAGGTTTGGGGACTGCACGACCCCAAGTGCCTATTTTTCACGCTAGCTAATCCCTCTGTGCTTATCACACTAGAGTTACATGCCCAGCCCAACATATAATTTAAAGCTCTTACCCCTGCTTTGGAGTGTCTAGTGCAATTGAAGCAAGGTAATGCAATAGCTCCGCTTGCTTTTTAGATCTTGCACTGGTACCTAGAACTCTATTGCAAAAATTCATATAGTCAGATCAAGAGTTTATCTGCATTAAAGTTTGTATGCCATACCCATAACCAGGGTGCAGGGGCAAAAGAGAAAGCTATTACCATGGTTAAACGGAAAGCGATGGAAGGACCCTCGGGGAGAGGGAGCGTGAAGAAAACCCCTAGACACGCGGCAGAGAATTATACCTAGCCAGAGTTTGATGAGTTAATTGAGGAGGTGGAGGGGTTACTTCTTCATAAAGATAAACTCCATGGCAAGTTAGGAGGCTGGATTTTTGGAGACTACTCATCCTCGGACTCCGTATTTCTATTGCCTCCCCAAGATCCATAAGGGTACCTTCCCTCCACCGGGACGTCCCATTGTATCCGGCATTGACTCGGTTTTGGAACCATTGTCCACTTTTTGTGATTTTTTTTCTGCAACCCCTGGTGAGAAATTCCAGCACTTATCTCAAAGATACCAAAGATGTCCTCAATTTGATTGAGATTGTCAATTCCACTATTCAAGTTCAAGTGCTGATCACCTTGGATATAGAGGCCTTGTATATGAACATTCCCCAGGAAGCCACTCTACGAGTTGTGGAGTCTGCTCTTCTCCAGAGTTCCTGGTCTTCTTCCACTCCTGTGCATTTCGTGATGCAATGTGCTACACTGCCCATGACCCAGAACTTTTTCCAATTTGAGGATTCCTTGTTTCATAAGATTCGAGGGACCTCCATGGGCAGTACATTCGCTCCAAGTTTGGCATGTCTATACATGTACCATTTTGAAAAATTTTAAATTTTACCTACATCCGATCCTTTCCATGATAACATCAAATTGTGGCGCATATATATAGATGACATTCTTGTCATTTGGTAAGGTTCCGTACAGGATGTTGATCTTTTTACCGACTGGGTCAATACTTTGGACCCCTTTTTGAGATTCACCGCTCACACTTCCACCACTCAAGTTCCTTTCCTGGACTTAATGATCAGGATTGTTGACCGTAAACCTGTGACCAATACTTACCATAAGAGCACTGGCTGGAACAGTTTGCTTTTATACGACAGCCATCATCCAAAGGCCCTGCGTGATAATCTCCCTGTTGGCCAATTCTTGAGGTTACGTCGTATTTGCAGCTCGGTTCAATCTTTTGACATTCAGGTTCTTGAGTTGAAACATAAATTACATAACCGTCATTATCCTAAGAAGATTATCAACCCAGCCTATAAGAGGGCTCGGAACAATCACAGGGAGGCCTTGTTAGCACCGGTTATGAGGGAAGCAGAAGCTCGTATAACTTGTGTATCCACATACACCCCTCTGTCCAACACTGTTAAAAAACTTATCAACAAGCGTTGGAACATTTTACAGTGTGGGGGTACTCAGATTCCGAGACCGCTTTTTGCCTTCAAAAGATCGCCCAACATTAAAGATTTAGTTGTCCATACACGTCCACGCATACAAGGAGATATGGCAAACCAGACAACTTTATGGAATCTACCCCCGGTCACCGGACACTACCCATGTGGTTCTTGTAATGTTTGTTGCTTGACCAAACGAGCTGACCAATTGGATTTGAAATATGTTGGCACCTGGTATCTGAACAGACATACTAATTGCAATACTCGCCAATGTATTTATATGATTACCTGTCCCTGCAATTTGCAGTACGTTGGCATGACAAAGAGACATGTTAAACAGAGAATTAATGAACATCGTAGTAATATCAGGTGTTCCCGTATTACTACTAAATTAAGTTCACATTTCCTGGCAGCACACCATGGCCCTGACGACTTATGGTGGGTGGTTTTACAGGTACCTAGACACAATGACTGTGATCCCAAGTATCTATTTCGAACTGAACAACGTTGGATTTTTAGACTTAAGACATCTAGTTAGGGCCTAAATGATGAGATTCTGTGGTGTACTCTATCACCCTGAATTAGTTACACATCTGCCTTCTCACTGACTTGATACCTTTTGACTGATGTATCTTTTATCTACACTGACTAATGTATTGATGTCTCTGCATTATCTATTCAGGTTTGCAAGAACATGCACCTTACATTTTTCCCTGTCCTCTAGATTTTTACAGGGATTTGTCATACATTTAGCAAAACCTGACAGATCATTTGCATTTACATGAATTTTGCACATAAGTTTTGTCACTATCAAATACATGAGTTTTTTTTATTTCCTATATGCTCCCCAGTTTTGTTCTGTATTCAGTGGATAACATCCAATATGCCACAGTTTTTGTGCCTTCTTTGCACCCAGTTGGCTTCCACATATTTATCTATGGCTCTCTTGGTAAATCCTACTATCAACATGGCCGTCGCCTTTCTCACTGTTAGTCCGTCCTTAGTTTCCATGACCGGAATCGGACACTGCCAAGTTCCGGTTTCAACGCGAGCATTTGCGCTCCGAATTTTGACTATTTATAACCCTCGGATGCTGTGCTACTGTTTCCAGGCACGCGACCCGGGGTAGGTGGACAGATGGACCATACGATGACTAAAAGTAAGTTCCTCCTGTTGTTTGTTCAGTGGCGGTGATGAGCACTTTATTATAAATGCTCAGACAGTTTTTTACCTCATACTCGAGTCTCTGACGGCTCAATCCCGATCTTTTAACGCATCTGTTGTTTACTTATTTGGCCTCTCTGAGTTACTTATCAGTGCCGCGTTTTCTTGGTTAGGAACTTAGATATTCATGTTCCATCACCGGTGTTATGAGCATTTACTGGTGTTTTAGTGGCCATGATATATTTTTTCATTTTTTCAGCATATTTCGTCATTAATCTGACGTTTTCCAATGAAACCTAGTCTTTGTCTGTGACATGGTTATATCTACAGCTAGATTCATATCAGCATAGTTGAGGCCCGTTGGGGAGTCGTACTTAGTGACCTTGTGTACATGTTGTCCTCATAAATTATTTTTGAGCCATTACTAGTGTGTACTCTATCCATGCACTACAACATTATGTATATATTTTTTTACACCCAGTATAGTCCCTTTGGTTTAAGGCTTACGCGTTCCTAGGATGCCTTTTCTCTACTATGAGATGGTAAGCCTTCTGTGTCATGTTCATTGTGTCACACTTTGTTTCGGGGTGACCACGTTTTTCACTTTTTCTTCACTTTGTAGACACCAATGCATGTCTCTTTCTATTTTAATGCAGGGCGACCTACTGAGCAATTGACGGTGACAAGTAGTCCTAGTTCAGTAAGTGACTTTCCATCACTTTTCTTTTCTTTGTATAAGAAGGAGAAGTAGTCATTACGGTCGTGATGAAGCGCCAAGGGATCATTTGTTGACCGCAGAGGTACGAAACATGTTGACCACACTGTGTTAGGACTAGGTACACTACCTTTTTCCTTTCCATGGAGTACGGTGGGACATTATTCCCCATATTAACTCCCCTTGTTTCCTTTTTTAATCTTGGCCTGACCCTTTTTCTGAGTTATTAAATCATGATGCCTAAGGCTCAGAGTCAATTTTAATTTGTTTGTCTCTCCTATATTTTTTCTTATTGTCAGTACTTTCTGCAGACCTCATTTCTGCTATATCATTTTCGGTTGAGTGCCACCACCTTATGTGGGATGGTCCGCCAGACATTGCAGTGCCGGTCTGACAAGGAGATTGCCCAATGATGATGCTTAGCATCCTAGTGGATGCTTGAGGGCTCTCCTGATAATACTGACACTCCCTCTCCCTGCATGTACATATATTGCAACAGTGTACTATTTCTCTTTATTTATTTAGGTCTTGGGAGACCGTACACTGGACCATAATTCTCCCAGTCCCTCTCTTTTTTTGATAGGTAGGACAGCAGTTGTGCTGTGGGACTTGCATCATTTACTTCCTCATCTGTCTAGTCTGAACTATGGATAGTTTCCAAGGCTTCAGCTATGACGACAATGTAGTTTCGGCCATACTACAGGCCCCTTCTATTCTCGCTAGTGATGGATCGGGTCTAACAGGTAGCCTTAATGAGGGTTGGGGCAAACTATCCTCTTTGAAGCGTGAATTGATCAAAACCATAATGCATGGTACGATCATGACGGAATACCTGAGTGCCAACATTGCCCCAAATGGCTTACTGGTTTCGAATGTGCCCAAGATTTTTCTACAGGACTTGGCCTTTAGAAAAGACTGGGCACAGATTGCATGGAAGTGCACTCGTGATTGGCTTGTTCTCATTATCAACACCTCTAAACGTTTAGCCGAATCCATCACCATACCGATTAACTGTGTGGAAAGCACAATTAAGGCGACAGTTACTCTAGCGGCATTCAAGAGCCGCCTTCTTGAGATTAATGCAGAACTCAATGAGACCAAAGAGTTCCTCACCCAGCAAAAAATCTCCAAATTGCAAAAGGACCTTAGTAAATTCGAACGGGAGAAGGTCTATCCCTATATCAAGGAAGACTTTGAGGCTGATGCACAATCCCGCTCATCAGATGAGTCTACAGTGTCCAATAAGAAAGCGCGTAACTATAGCAGCAGCCCTTCATCCGACGGATGGAGCACTGATGATAGTATGCCTCAACCTTTTTATAACCTCCCACAATATCCCATTAATCAACCCGTTTTCTGGCAACCTCTGTATCCATATTTTCAACCTCGCCCTATGTTACCTTTTCGGCATTTTTTAGGCCGCAGCCAGAGCAGAGGAAGAGGCAGAAGCAGAGGGAGAGGCAGGAGAGTTCACTGGCGCAGAGAGGAACCACAAATGGTCACCCGGAGTCAGGGCAAGATCCCCGCTCCGAGGACCTAGTGGTTAACCTATCCAGTCGACAACTATCCATACATGAATCGAGAGTCCTCAATAGAGGCTTAGGTTTCGTACCCACACCACGTGAGAACTCTTTTCGTTTAAATTGTGAGTTGTCCCAATTTTTTAGAAAGGTTTGTCTTCATTTCTTTTTTAAGGATCGACCAGAACCTCCCATTGTTGACGACACAGGTTTGAAAAAAACCTCTACTTTTATGCCCCCATTACATTCTCTTCCATGTGAGGTCCTGGCATTCGAAAAAGCTGTTCTATCAAATCTTGAACAGGTCCACCCTAAACAACCATTCATTAACTTGCCTACTCTTGAAAGGGAGGCCCTTAAAACTCTGTCCACTGATCAATCTATATTGGTTAAACCAGCGGATAAAGGAGGGGCTATAGTCATTATGGACACTTCTGACTATAGGCAGGAATGCCTCCGCCTCCTGAGTGACACTACATATTATGCACTTTTAACTCGTGATCCCACTAGTCTCTTACAGACTCGAATTAAGAGTATGATTGAAGAAGCCCGTGGCAATGACTGGATTTCCTCTAAGGAGGCTGGATTTTTGGAGACTACCCATCCTCGGACTCCGTATTTCTATTGCCTCCCCAAGATCCATAAGGGTACCTTCCCTCCACCGGGACGTCCCATTGTATCCGGCATTGGCTCGGTTTTGGAACCATTGTCCATTTTTTATGATTTTCTTCTGCAACCCCTGGTGAGAGATTCCAGCACTTATCTCAAAGACACCAAAGATGTCCTTAATTTGATTGAGATTGTCAATTCCACTATTCAAGTTCAAGTGCTGATCACCTTGTATGTAGAGGCCTTGTTTACGAACATTCCCCAGGAAGCCACTCTACGAGTTGTGGAGTCTGCTCTCCTCCAGAGTTCCTGGTCTTCTTCCACTCCTGTGCATTTCGTGATGCAATGTGCTACACTGGCCATGACGCAGAACTTTTTTCAATTTGAGGATTCCTTGTTTCATCAGATTCGGGGGACCTCCAAGGGCAGTACATCCGCTCCAAGTTTGGCATGTCTATACATGTACCATTTAGAAAAATTGTTCATTTTACCTACATCCAATCCTTTCCATGATAACATCAAATTGTGGCGCAGATATATAGATGACATTCTTGTCATTTGGCAAGGTTCCGTACAGGATGTTGATCTTTTTACCGACTGGGTCAATACTTTGGACCCCTTTTTGAGATTCACCGCTCATACTTCCACCACTCAAATTCCTTTCCTGGACTTAATGATCAGGATTGTTGACGGTAAACTTGTGACCGATACTTAACATAAGAGCACTGACCGGAGCAGTTTGCTTTTATACGACAGCCACCATCCAAAGGCCCTGCGTGATAATCTCCCTGTTGGCCAATTCTTGAGGTCACGTCGTAATTGCAGATCGGTTCAATCTTTTGACATTCCGGCTCTTGAGTTGAAACCTAAATTACATAACCGTCATTATCCTATGAAGATTATCAACCCAGCCTATAAGAGGGCTCGGAACAATCACAGGGAGGCCTTGTTAGAACCGGTTATGAGAGAAGCAGAAGCTCGTATAACTTGTGTATCCACATACACCCCTCTGTCCAGCACTGTTAAAAAACTTATCAACAAGCGTTGGAACATTTTACAGTGTGGGGGTACTCAGATTCCAAAACCGCTTTTTGCCTTCAAAAGATCACCCAACATTAAAGATTTAGTTGTCCATACACATCCACGCATACAAGGAGATACGGCAAACCAGACAACTTTATGGAATCTACCCCCGGTCACCGGACACTACTCGTGTGGTTCTTGTAATGTTTGTTGCTTGACCAAACGAGCTGACCAATTGGATTTGAAATATGTTGGCACCTGGTATCTGAACAGACATACTAATTGCAATACTCGCCAATGTATTTATATGATTACCTGTCCCTGCAATTTGCAGTAAGTTGGCTTGACGACGAGACCTGTTAAACAGAGAATTAATGAACATCGTAGTAATATCAGGTGTTCCCGTATTACTACTAAATTAAGTTCACATTTCCTGGTAGCACACCACGGCGCTGACGACTTATGGTGGGTGGTTTTACAGGTACCTAGACACAATGACTGTGATCCCAAGTATCTATTTCGAACTGAACAACGTTGGATTTTTAGACTTAAGACATCTAGTGAGGGCCTAAATTATGAGATTCTGTGGTGTACTCTATCACCCTGAATTAGTTACACATCTGCCTTCTCACTGACTTGATACCTTTTGACTGATGTAACTTTTATCTACACTGACTAATGTATTGATGTCTCTGCATTATCTATTCAGGTTTGCAAGAACATGCACCTTACATTTTTCCCTGTCCTCTAGATTTTTACAGGGATTTGTCATTCATTTAGCAAAACCAGACAGATCATTTGCATTTACATGAATTTTGCACATAAGTTTTGTCACTATCAAATACATGAGATTTTTTTATTTCCTATATGCTCCCCAGTTTTGTTCTGTATTCAGTGGATGACATCCAACATGCCACAGTTGTGTGCCTTCTTTGCACCAACTTGGCTTCCACATATTTCTCTATGGGTCTCTTTGTAAATCCTACTACCAACATGGCTGCCGCCTTTCTCACTGTTAGTCTGTCCTTAGTTTCCATGACCGGAATCGGACACTGCGAGTTCCGGTTTCAACGCGAGCATTTGCGCTCCGAATTTTGACTATTTATAACCCTCGGGACGCTGTGCTACTGTTTCCAGGCACGCGACCCGGGGTAGGTGGACAGATGGACCATAGGATGACTAAAAGTAAGTTCCTCCTGTTGTTTGTTCAGTCGCGGTGATGAGCACTTTATTATAAATGCTCAGACAGTTTTTTACCTCATACTCGAGTCTCTGACGGCTCAATCACGATCTTTTAACGCATCTGTTGTTTACTTATTTGGCCTCTCTGAGTTACTTATCAGTGCCCCGTTTTCTTGGTTAGGAACTTAGATATTCATGTTCCATCACCGGTGTTATGAGCATTTACTGGTGTTTTAATTGCCATGATATATTTTTTTATTTTGTCAGCATATTTCGTCATTAATCTGATGTTTTCCAACTAAACCTAGTCTTTGTCTGTGACATGGTTATATCTACAGCTAGATTCATATCAGCATAGTTGAGGCCCGTTGAGGAGTTGTACTTACTGACCTTGTGTACATGTTGTCCTCATAAATTCTTTTTGAACCATTACTAGTGTGTACTCCTTCCATGCACTACAACATTATGTATATATTTTTTTACACCTAGTATAGTCCCTTTGGTTTGATGCTTGCGCGTTCCTAGGATGCCTTTTCTCTACTCTGGGATGGTAAGCCTTCTGTGTCATGTTCATTGTGTCACACTTTGTTTCGGGGGGTGACCACGTTTTTCACTTTTTCTTCCCTTTGTAGACACCAATGCATGTCTTTTTCTATTTTAATTCAGGGCGACCTACTGACCAATTGACAGTGACAAGTAGTCCTCGTTCAGTAAGTGACTTTCCAGCACTTATCTTTTTTTGTATAAGAAGGAGAAGTAGTCATTATGGTCCTGATGAAGCGCCAAGGGATCATTTGTTGACCGCAGAGGCGCGAAACATGTTGACCACACTGTGTTAGGACTAGGTACACTACCTTTTTCCTTTCCATGGAGTACTGTGGGACATTATTCTCCATATTAACTCCCCTTGTTTCCTTTTTTAATCTTGGCCTGACCCTTTTTCTGAGTTATTAAATCATGATGCCTAAGGCTCAGAGTCAATTTTAATTTGTTTGTCTCTCCTATATTTTTTCTTATTGTCAGTACTTTCCGCAGACCTCATTTCTGCTATATCATTTTCGGTTGAGTGCCACCACCTTATGTGGGGTGGTCCGCCAGACATTGCAGTGCCAGTCTGACAAGGAGATTGCCCAATGATGATGCTTAGCATCCCAGTGGATGCTTGAGGGTTCTCCTGATAATATTGACACTCCCTCTCCCTGCATGTACATATATTGCAACAGTGTACTATTTCTATTTATAAAGTTAGGTGATGGGTCTGCTCCTAAGGTTAAATCCAAAGGGTTACTCCTCCAAGGGAATTAGGCCCTTTCTCCAACAAACTAAAAAGGTGCGGTCTCCCAACCCTAACAGTAAGGATACATTAAAAAGGAATATTCCTCCCCCACCCAACTCAACATCCCCTGAAATGATAGACTCGTACTGCGTGTCTGAGCAAATCCCAACGTTCTCATCTAAAATTAACACATTGGGATGCTCAAATAGATATGCGGTATAGGATACTGCGGAGCCCATTGAGGTAGAAACTACGGCATTTAGGCATCCCCCCAATAGAGATAGTATATTTCTCATCGATCAGTTGCAGTCCCTAAAGAACAAAATTATGCAGTTACGGGATTGCATAAGTGGGATGGGACCAATGTTTGTAAAACAACCCCCACACACTAGATCCTACCAACATGAGAACTTGGATCCTCATGTTGACCACAGTAGCACAGCCAAAGAAGATTTGACTGAAACTAGGAATATAAGGGGCAATATATCCATGGGTCAAGTCAATTCACGTAGGGAATTGACAAAAAGCAACCCACAGAATGACCAGAGGAAAACTTACTCTGGAATTATCCACATAGCCAACAGAGGATTAGGGAAGAATAATGGACTTAATGATCAATATGATATTTATATGATTAATGTTCCCAGATTGCCACCGGAGGGAGGGAATCTCAAGAGTCGCTTACCAACAAAGTGATCCACTGGATAGGACATTCCAGAGACTGCAGATCTGTTATCAGGGAAGACATTCAGCATGCAAGGCGCCTTAACAATACTAATAGTTCCCATGACACAATATGGATAAAACTAAAGTCCTGGTGTTTGGTGGAGGGACTAATAGCGCTCAAACTGAGATTCTGGCCACCAAAAATGTCACAAATAAGACTCAAATTTAATGATTTAATGACTCAAATGAAATTAGGCCCCTAGATGGCACCAATCTTGCACAAGGCTGGCTTGATGGACAACAGGAAGTTGATTGACAAGAGGCAATTACAAGTAATGTAGGGCTTGCACATAGGGAAATCTTGGGAAGAGAGCTGGAAGTATGGTAAGCTTGAAGACCATAAGCCAGGGAGAAATTCCCCCCAGAGGTTATCCCAAATCTTCAAACAGATTGGCCTAGTAAATTGTACTTTGAGAAACAAATCAAAGATAAAGCTGCTGACGATAAGGGAATGCCCATGGTAGAAGCCAATTGGATAAGACTACTGTCCTGGAATGTTGCTAGGATTAAGGCTAAGTTTGCAGATCTTGAATAGGGAAACTTTATAGATTCACATTATAAAATACTCCTACAGGATACAAGGGCTACTGCTCAAGTCCATAGGCCTGGCTTTATGACCCTTACTGAAAATGCCATCCCCTTGCCTGCAGGACGAGCCTCAGGGGACTTCTTGATCTGGTTACGGCTAGACCTCAGTAAAGGCTGTTCGCTCGGAGAGTAGTGATCCCTTAGGCAGAGAAGTATGTATATCCACCAAGCAAGGCTTTAAGTATGTGGGCATGAACATATATGTAAGATCTGTTTCATCAAGCTGCTTTTCAACCACAGTTGACCAACTTTCTGACATGTTGGTAAACTACACAAGGAAGCTGTAAAAATGATAGCAGGGGATTGTAATATACAAATAGCCCTGAAGATGGGCAAGACTGAGTCTACTGAGTCATTTTCTAGACTAGGGCTCCTAGATGTTACTGGGAAAAAGTCATCCAATGTTGCTACATGATTAATGGACCTCGGTATGGCACTTGGTATGAAAATAGTAAATGGAAATACAAGATCTGACTGCCCCCGCGCCCAACCTTCAAAAGAGGAGCAATAACAACTCCTATAAATTATGGCCCTCATTACAACCCTGGCGGTCAGTTTTAAAGCAGTAGTAATATCGCCAACAGGCCGACGGTAAGAAAAATTGAATTATGACCACGGCGGAAACCGCGAACACATACAGAAACTTTAACACTCCGACCGCCACGGCGGTAGCAACAAACACGGCAGCGGTAACCGCCAACAGCCAGGCGGAAGACAATGTACCGCCCACACTATTATGACACACCAATCGGCCACCTTTTCCGGGGCGGTACCAATGCCATCAAAAGCATGGCGGAAACAGTACACAGAAGGGAAACGACTCACCTCTCGACACACAAGGAAGAACCACAGCGCCATGGAGCCCGAACTGCAAATATTTCCAATGTTGGTCTACCTCCTCCTACACCAGGAACACGAACGGCGGTGAAGACGACCACGGTGAGTACCGCACCTAGCACACAAGGGAGGGGGGGAGGAAAAAGAGAGTGACCCACACACGCAACACGCAACACCCCCACCCCCACCCCCAACACCATACCCACAAACAGATGCAACAACATCACATATACACCCCGTAACCCTCAGGAATAACGCAAGGACAAAAGGAATTGATTAAAGTGAGTGTAATATTTCAAATTTAGATATATATCATTAAAGCAATAAACAGTATGTACAATATATACAGATGAAGGGACAATGCCCACTCCAAAACGTCCGTGGCCTACAGGGCCATAACACATAGGCCAAGGCCACACTTGAGTCCTGCCTCAATACGAGAGAACACTGCTGGGGCATCAGGTCAAAAACACAGAGGCACTTCAGGGGGACGGGGGATGGGGGGCACCTCAGCCGGAAGATGGTTCAATGCCACTGCTCCTGGAGGGGTCTACATGCCTTCTGCGATGTCCTGGGAGTGCAGAGCCACAGTCTCTCAAGTGGGTGGTTTGCCCACTGCTTGGTCCTGGGGAGTGCAAAGCCACAGTCTCTCAAGTGGGTGGTTTGCCCACTGGTTCTGGAGGGGGCTTTGTGCCCAGTGTGCTTTATCCTGCCAAGAAGGGGGTGAATGGATGCCTTCTTCCACTGGTTCTGGAGGGGGCTTTATGCCCAGTGTGCTTCATCCTGCCAAGGTGGGGGTGAGTGGATGCCTTCTTCCACTGGTTCTGGAGGGGGCTTTGTGCCCTGTGTGCTTCATCCTGCCAAGGAGGGGTTGAGTGGATGCCTTCTTTCACTGGTTCTGGAAGGGGCTTTGTGCCCTGTGATGCTGATCCTGGATGGTGCAAGGTCACAGTCTCTCACCTGGGTGTCACCCCTACAGGTGTTGCAGGGGCCTGGACGCACTACAGCCCATGTAGGCACAACTACACACTGCTCGCAGTCGGTGACGACTGCTCAGTGGATGGCAGTTGCACAGCAGGTGGCAGTGCTGTCAGTGGTGGGGGGAGGCTCCAGCCCTTCCCCTGCAGCCTCGGACGGCTGCCCACTGGGGCTGCTGCTGGCAGTGGTGCTGCTGGCGGTGCAGGTGGCGGTGCAGGTGGCGGTGCAGGTGGCGGTGCTGGTGGCGGTGCTGGTGGCGGTGATGCCAGTGGTGGGGGGAGGCTCCAGCCCTTCACCTGCAGCCACAGACGGCTGCCCACTGTGGCTGCTGCTGCTGGCAGTGGTGCTGCTGGCGGTGAAGGTGGTGGTGCTGGTGGCAGTGATGCCAATGGTGGGGGGAGGCTCCAGGCCTTCACCTGCAGCCTCGGACGGCTGCCCACTGGGACTGCTGCTGCTGGCAGTGGTGCTGCTGCTGGTGCAGGTGGCGGTGCTGCCAGCGGTGCAGGTGGCGGTGCTGCTGGCTGTGCAGTTGGCAGTGCTGCCGTCGGTGGGGGGAGGCTCCAGCCCTTCCCCTGCATCCTCGGACAGCTGAAGTACCATGGCTGGTGTTGTTTGCCCAGATGCTGCTCCAGCCCCAGGCACCAGATCCATCCTGCCTGCGGCGTCAGTTCCCTTTACATTGGCCTTGGCAGCTGTTGTCCCCTTCCTGCCCTTGGCAGATGGTGGTGCCTTCTTGCTTCTGCCAGCTGGTGTTCCCTTCCTACCCTTGATGGCTGGTGTTCCCTCCATCCCTTGCTGGCTGGTGGTGCCTCCTTCGTCTTGCTGGCTGGTGTCCCCTTCTTGCCCTTGGCAGGTGGTGCAGGCACACTGGCTGTGGTGACTTGTGTCTCCTTGGAGCCTCTCACACCTGCAGTAGCTGCACGAACTACAGTGGCCGTGGACTAGGTAGCTGAGGTGCTGGCCTGGGTTCTGCCCACCCTGGCCCGAAGTGAAGGACTGGGGAAGGGGCAGGGAAGAGGTCAAGTGTGGGGAGGAAAAGCCTTTTACAGACACTGGGGCTGGAAGAGGGTGAAGGTTTGGGAGTGGATGAAGAGGGAGTGGTGGTAGGAGGTGTCAGTCTGGTGTGTTTGGGTGCAGGTGCATGGGCTGAATGCTATTGTGATGTGGATGGCTGTTGGCTGTCTGAGTGCTTGCGTTTGTGTACTTTGGGAGGAGGGGGCACAGACACAGTGGGAGAGGACACAGGGGACGTGTGCATGGATGTGGGGGTGGTGACTGCCAGTGAGGGGCGTGTTGTGATAGGTGTGCTGGTGATGGATGTAGTAGATGAGGATGTATTGCATGCACGTGTGAGTGGAGACACAACTGGGAGCGAGGTGGACGACGGGGAGGAGGCAGTGGATGTTGGTGTGTCTGCATCTGGATGGTGCTTGTGTGAGTGCCTGTGAGATGAAGTGTGGTGCTTGTGTTTGCTTGACCCACTTCTGTGTGATGATCTGGGTGCATGCAGGTCTGAAGGTGTGCTTGGGATAGGCTGGAGTTGAGGGGAATGGGACTGGGTAGAGGAAGTTGGAGGGGGGAGGCTAGAGACAGGGACAATGGCTGGCATCAGGAAGGAGGCCAGAGCCTGGAATGCTCTCTGTTGGGCCGCCACGCCAGAGTGAATGCCCTCCAGGTATGCATTTGTTTGTTGCAAATGCCCTGCTAGACCCTGGATGGCATTCAGTATGGTTGACTGCCCAACAGAGAGGGATCTCAGGAGGTCGATAGCCCCCTCACTGAGGGCAGCAGGGCTGACTGGGGCAGGTCCTGAGGTGCCAGGGGTGAAGGAGATGCCCACCCTCCTGGGTGAGCGGGCACGGGAAACTTACTGAGGGGCTGCTGGGAGGGCGGTGCTGGTACAGGGGCTAGCGGCTGTACCTGTAGCTGGGGTGGGCACAGAGGTGTCCGCAACCGCCAGGGAGCTTCCATCGGAGGGGGTGTTGCTGTCAGAACTGTCCCCTCCTGTCTCCTTCGTGGTGCTCCCCTCACCCTCCGTCCCACTGGTGCCCTCACAGTTGGTGGATTCGGCCTCCAGGCCCATGTAGGATGCAGCTCCCTCTGTTGCCGGTGTCTCTGCTCCTCCGCCAGATGATTCTAATGCACACAAGGACAGGGTGACAAAACAAAAAGGGGGGGAAGAGACAGAGGATACACTTCGTCAATGCCAGCAACAACACTACCTTTGGCGTACACAACTCACAGGGAACAGCCCTATTTACTAGGCCATGCACTACCAGTTACAAAGCTAGTCACCAGGCCATGGGGTACAATGCCTAACGCCATTAGCTGCACACCTGGAACCCACAGGACCCTGCCCAGTAGTAGATGCCAACTAGCATTATTGGGGTTGGAGTGCATCTGAGCTTGCCCATCATGGAACTTACCCTGGCCTAGGGGCACCCACAGACCCACATCTCCTACCCAGGTAACACCTTAACGCCCGCAAGGTCATGATTCTGAATCGGTAATCACCCCAATGTGGCTGTTGTGATGCCTTCAAGCGCCCATCCAACTCCGGAGAGGCCACCGCCAGGATGCGGAACATCAGGGTGTCAGGGTACGACGGGCACCCCTTCCTCGTTGGGAGGCCAGCCCCAGCTGGGCCTCTGCCGTCTTCCTTGCCCAGCGCCGCAGGTCCTCCCACCGTTTTCGACAGTGGGTGCTCTGCCAGTCAAAGACCCCCAGGGCCGCACCTCTTTGGCGATGGCACGCCAGACACCCTTTTTCTGATGGGCGCTGACCTGCAGAAAAAGATACAGCAGAAAAGGTATTATTCATACTATCCGGACTGTTAATACTCATAGCCCACCATATCCCTCCCATCCCCTTGCACACAGACATTGCCCACCGAACATGCAGCACTCTGCCCAGGACCCCCCAGCCCCTCCCAAACACGAGGCTTACACACACACACACTTCATACATTCATGCCCCATGCATCGTGCTCACAGTGTACTCACCTGTTTGTCTGGAGGATCATAGAGTAATGGGTATTGGGGTAGGACCCCATCCACTAGTCTCTCCAACTCCTCGGAAGTGAAGGCAGGAGCCCTTTCCACAGACACTCGAGCCATGGTCGCTTCCAGACACAGGTCACAGCAGCACTTGCAGTGTAGGTCCTCTCCTGTTGAAGGTCAGGTAGCAAGTGAGTGAACAGATAGAAAATGGCGGTCACGTCCGCCGGCGGTGCGTACTGTCACCGCCGGCGTACATCACCATTGGCTCCTGGAACCCGTAGGCCCCAATGATAACCAATGATGTGTTGCACGGCGGTCGTTGACCGCCTCCCGCAACGGCACACAACGTCAGCGGAATTACCTAATTTCCACATGTCCCTCCTCACAGGCCAGGCAGCCGCCATTTCTGGGGGGCGGGCACAGGCCATGGCAACTAACTGCATCACAGCAGACATAGGCACATCAATGGACCAACACGTTCACATACTGTTTCTGTAAAAAAAAAGAAAGGCATATTAATCAGAGTATATGTTTGAATATGACCGTCTGCTCACCGTTTTTCACCCTAGAGTTCAAGCGCTGAGGATGGATAGGAGACGGAGACATACCCCTGTGTACAGACCCCTGGTGGACCTGGCGACAATGGAGGACAGGCACATTATGCTAAACTACAGACTTGATAGGGCCACAATCCAAGAGCTGTGTGCCCAATTGGAGCCAGACCTGATTTCAGCTATCTGCGACCCCACAGGTATCCCCACTCTAGTGCAGGTCCTGTCAGTGCTCCATTTCTTGGCAAATGGTTTCTTCCAAGCAACAGTGGCCCTGGCATCAGGGATGTCACAGCCTATGTTCTCAAACGTGCTGACCAGAGTGTTGTATGCCCTGATGGAACACATGCACAGCTACATCGTATTCCCCCAGGTGGAGGATTTGGCCACAGTGAAGGCTGACTTTTATGCAATGGGACATTTCCCCAACATCATTGGTGCTATTGATGGGACACATATTGCCTTTGTCCCACCCCGGAGAAATGAACAGGTGTTCAGAAATCGAAAGAGCTTTCACTCTCTGAATGTGCAGATGGTGTGTTTGGCGGACCAGTACATCTCCCATGTCAATGCAAAGTATCCTGGCTCTGTGCATGATGCCTTTATCTTGAGGAATAGCAGCATCCCATATGTGATGTTTCAACTCGACGGGCATGGGGTGTGGCTTATAGACGAGCCCATGGTCCCCCCCCAGTTGATGTAGGTTTATGGGTGTGGGGTTGTCTCTAAGGGTGAGTGTCCTGCTAACAGGTATCCCTCGATATTTTCAGGTGACTCTGGTTACCCCAGCCTCTCATGGCTACTGACCCCAGTGAGGAATCCCAAGACAAGGGCTGAGGAACATTACAATGAGGCACATGGGCAAACAAGATGAATTATAGAGAGGACCTTTGGCCTCCTGAAGGCCAGATTCCGGTGCCTCCATTTGACAGGTGGATCCCTGTACTACTTACCCAAGAAGGTGTGCCAGATCATCGTTGCATGTTGCACAACCTGGCCTTGAGACGCCAGGTGCCTTTTCTGCAGGAGGATGAGGCTGGAGATGGTTGTTTGGCAGCAGTGGAGTCTGTGGACAGTGACGAAGAGAAGGCAGAGGAAGAGGATGTGGACAACAGACCTACTATAATTCAACAGTACTTCCAGTGACACACAGGTAAGACAATGTAACTTCACCTTCCTTTGCAGTTTTGTGTTGGACATTGTACATGGCAGCCTGATTTTCCTATTTCTATGGCCACTTACTGTACCCTTTGGCATCTCTATTTTCAGATCTCTGTGGCCCACTCTGGCTCCTGGTGTGTTTACTGCTTCCCACTACAGGTCAGACCTATGTATATATAATTGTACATTTGAATTGAAATGTTTACAGCTTGTTAAATTAATACATATTTCAATCAATTGACAGACTCCATACTTGTATTTGTTCCAAGGGTGTTTATTTCTGTGATAATAAGTGCAGGGGGAATTGCAATGGGCTAGGTTGATGGTGGAGGAATGTCCAGGATAGAGTCCAATCTAGTAGTATCACAGATGCATTGTCAAAGGGGGCATAGGGAGTGGGGCAATGACAGTTCAAGGTGCACAGGGTGACAGAGTGGGACACAAGGGTGACATTCAGGGGAGTCTTATTTCCTGGCAGGGGTCTTGACAATGTTCTCTGGCTTTGCCTGGATTGCAGGGACCTTTTGCATGGTAGTTCTCCTTCTGCAGGGGGAGGGGTGCTGGTAGCCTGTTGTTCCAGTGGCAGGGCCTCCTGTCCACTAGCATCAGCGGAGGTGGAGGGCTGTTCATCGATGTGACTAGTGTCAGGGGCCCATTAGGGTGCCACTGCCTCCATCATGGTGTTGACCATGTCTGCCAGCACCCCTGCAATGGTGACCAGGGTGGTGTGGATGTCTCTCAGGTCCTCCCTGATCCCCAGATACTGTCCCTCCTGAAGCTGTGTATGTCCCAGGATGTTGGTGAGTGCCTCGTGGAGAGTCAGTTCCATTGGCCTGTCTGCCCCCTGTCACACAGCAGTCCTCCCAGTGTCCCTGTTGTCCTGTCCCTCTGTCCCCTGAACCGTGTGCCCACTGCCACTGACCCCAGGTCCCTGATCGTGCTGTGCTTGTGGGGTTGCCTGGGGTCCCTGTAGTGGTGGACACACTGCTAATTGACCACTCCTGGGACAGAGAGATGGGCCTGCTCGGTGGGTGCTGTGGTGGTGTTTCCTGATGGGGGAGGCTCTGTGGTGGTTTGAGACTGTGGCTGGGTCACCGACTGTCCAGAGGTCCCTGATGGGCCAGGGTGGTCATCCTGAGCCAGACGTGCAGAGCTGCTGTCATCACTGTGTGCCTTATCTGAGGGGGGATTGGATGTTGCTGGCACCTCCTCTCCGGTGACGTTGTGTGGGCGTCCTGTGGGGATGTAAATGCAATGTTATTGTTACTGCGTGTGACATCTTGTGCATGGGTATGTTCCCCTCTATGGTTGTTATTACCAAGGCAGCTTTGGCTTGTGTGAGTTGTGATTTGGTTGGCTAAGTGATTGTCAGTAGTGTGCATGCTGTGGTGATGGGGGTCCATGCATTGTTGTTGCATGCAGGGATTGGTATTGGGATGGGTGAGTTGTGATGGTGGGGTATATGTGAGGTGGTAGAGTGATGGGGGTGAGGGTAGGGGTAGGAGATTGTGATGGCATGCAGGTAGAAGGGGGTGAAAGTAGTAAAGATTTGACTTACCAGAGTCCAGTCCTCCTGCTACTCCTGCCAGGCCCTCAGGATGCATGATCGCCAAGACTTGCTCCTCCCATGTTGTTAGTTGTGGGGGAGGAGGTGGGGGTCCACTGCCAGTGCTCTGTACAGCTATATGGTGTCTTGCTACCACAGAACGCACCTTCCCCCGTAGGTCATTCCACCTGTTCCTGATGTCATCCCTTGTTCTGGGGTGCTGTCCCACGGCGTTGACCCTGTCCACGACTCGCCGCAATAGCTCCATCTTCCTAGCAATGGACGTCTGCTGCACCTGTGATCCGAGCTGTGGCTCTACCCAGATGAGTTCCTCCACCATGACCCTTAGCTCCTCCTCCGAGAACCTGGGGTGTCTTTGTGGTGCCATGGATGTAGTGTGTGTTGTGTGTGTGAGTGTGTGTGGGGTGATGTGTTGGGGTGTGTGCTGTGAGGTGCGTGGATGGTGTATGGGTGATGGTGTTCTGTGGCTCTGATTCAGTGGGTGCTCCTAGCGTGTCTCTCTCAGTTGTCAATTTGTTTTCTCGTAAAGCATTGTGGGTAGTGTGTGTGTGTTTTATAGTGGTGTGGGTGTGGTGTATGTGTGTCAGGTGTGTGTAGTTTGAATTGTCCAATGTGGTGTTGTTTTGTATGTGTGTGTGTGTATTTTGAGCTCGGCCTGTACTGCCACTGATTTACTGCGGTTGAATGACCGCTGCAGTGATTCGTGGGTCATGATGCTGTGGCCGTAATTCTTTTGCCGTAACGGTGTGGGTTTTGGTACTGACCTTTGGGCTGGCGGACTTGTGTGTGTGTCTGTATAGTGGCGGATTTCTATGTGTGGGTCATAATATGCGTAGCGATATACAGCCGCGCTCGCTGTATGTTGGCGGCAGTCAGAATGACGGTAAGCGGCACTTACCGCCAATGTCATAATGAGGTAGATAGTGACCATCACGCATTAAGCGTCATGTTGGATTTTTGTGTTTTCAAATGCGCAAATTTGAAACCAACTAGCAATGTTGATATAGTCCAGGTTAATACGAATAGGAGGAATTTAAAATGGCTAGCTGTTATGAATAATAGTATGATCCTGACCCAAATCTATAGCCTCTTTCATGTAAAGCTTTCTCCACTAGTGTATGGAAACAAAGGCAGCATAAATCTCCCAGACCTGCATTCTAAACTGATGAGAGATATAAGCAAACTATTTATAAAGACAGTGAAGAGAGGTATTTGTCCTAAATTGCCCCCTACGTGGTTTACTAGAAAGTGTTTGTGACGGGCTGGAACCTGTTCGCCCGCTCTCGGACTTCGCTTGTGCTGACGCTGCCACTGGTGGGCCCAGGCAGCCCAGTTTACCTTCCAGTGATTGGCTGGACGTTTTGGAGTGGCGGGATGTCAGGAAGTCAAAAGCGCTGCTACCCGAGCGTACGGCATTCGGTGTTTGTGAGGAAGGAGTTGGAGGCGATAGAGGAACCGTGAACCATTACCCAAAGGAGGAGTCGGGAGGAAATAGGACGGATGCCGAGAGCAGAGGACGGAGCCAAAGTAATAACCGGAGGCAGTTGAAGCATTCGTATCCTGGAGGAGTTGGCTGAAGACGAGCAGAGGATGCCCCGAAGTCCAGCGACCGGGAGGACGAGCTGCTGCATCCCACTACGCTTCCGGAGAAGCGTGGCAGTACAGGTGCGTGGGACCACGACCCTGAATCCGAGTGAAAGAGGGGAGAGAGAGAGAGAGAGAGAGAGACAAACAAGGGCACAAGCACAGCACAAACGAGGGGAAAGGGAGGGAAAGGAGCGGAATCGAAGGGGAGGGTCAGAAAACTTACCACTGAACACTGTAGAACACAATAATAGCATAGGTCACCGAAGACACCGCGCACAGGATAACGAGCACTGTAGAAGGAATAAAAACACAGAAAGCATATATGTTAACCATAAGAATCACTAGGAGAACTAGTACTTTGAAAAGAATAGTGGGATAAGACAGAAACAAAAGAAAGACTTACAATAAGAGCAAATAGACAGAAGTGCCTAGTCCACTTACCGCTACTGTTCTCTTCTTTCCGCATGTGCCTCCCGGGGAACCCCTACGGAAAAGGAACAGAAAAGAGGAGAGTGAAGACCAGACCACGGGAAACACCCTACCACCCTATACCCAGCAGTTAAAGACAATAAATACGTACCTGCACTTGTTCATCTCTATTATTCAAAATAAAACTTCTTTGTTGTCACACCGGGAACTCTGTCGGAGTGTTTCATCCCCTACCATCCGGTCACAAGTGGTGTCAGAAGTGGGATTTGAAGGAAACCGCCACCATGGAAGAGAAGGCGACAATGGCCGATGTTATTGCCCAGCTGGCTGAGGGGCAACGGCACCTCCAATTGATATGGGAGCAACAAATGAAAGAAGCCAAAGAGGAAAGAGAGGCATTGCAGACTGCACTCAAAAGCCAGGCAACAATCATGGCTAATAATCAGCTGGTACATGAAACAGCATTAGGCAAGCTCACTGATACCATTGCCCATACCAAAGTACATCCTACGGTACCAAGTAGTGTGTTACAAAAGTATCAGGAGCAGGAAGATCCGGACTCTTTTTTCACAAACTTTGAAAGAGTGGCCAGCACCGCTAACTGGCCTGAGGACAAATGGGGTCAGTATATCGCCCCCCTGCTCACTGGACACTTACAAACCACATACCAAGCCATTAATCCAAGTGGTATCTTGCTGTACAAGGACATTAAAAAGACTATTCTAGAACGAGTGGGCTTAGATACTGAAAGTTATCGCACCAGGTTCAGACAGACGAAATGGCAGCATCAGGAGAACCCCCGCACCTTATATTACAGAGTCCAACATGCTGCCGGGAGGTGGTTATAACCCACAGAAAACACAAGAGAGGACATGTTTAATGTCATAGTATTAGAACAGTATTTGGATGCTTTACCACCCACCACCCGGAACTGGGTAAGACAACATCCCGGGCTCACTAACAACACTGCTGTAGATCTTGCCTGTGCCTATCATAGAGGTTCGGACTTCCGTGCTACCACTAGTCGGGCTCCTCCCCCTCCTATCAGACTGGCCATATCAAGAAATAATCTCCAGCGACCAGTATTAAATCACTGTACAGACAAATCACAAGCAGCAGACCCAGGGCCATCCGGGTATGCGGGCCCTGGTCCCCAGTGCTACAATTGCTCGGAGTGGGGTCATATTGCCCGATATTGTCCGCATAAGAAAGAGCCAGAGGAATCCATGGAGATAGGGCTGACCAAGGGAAGGGTGTTCTGGTCTGGAGGAGAAAAACCCAAATATATCCTTCCCATTGTCGTCAATAATGTGGAAAGAACAGCCCTCATTGATTCCGGTTGTAGTCAGAGCGTGATTAGGGGAAATTTGGTATTGCCAGGACAAGTTGATAAAGGACAGCAAGTCCTAATCACATGTGTACATGGCGATCAGCGGTACTATCCCATAGCTAATATACGGTTGCAGTGGAGAGACAGGACTGAGGACCTCCAGGTCGGGGTACTCTCCAACCTTGATGAGGACATAACCCTTGGTACAGATTATGAGGATTTTCCCTCATTATTGGAGCGAGCAGGGCAAGAACACATTCTGAGGACTTGGTGGACGGAAGCACCCAAAGGAGTAATTACGGAGGAACCAGGGAGGGTACGAGTTACCCTCAGTAAAAAACAAAAAAGAGAGCAAAGACGCTCGTATTCGCAACACTTCCCATCCAGCGAGGGTTCTACTTTATCTGGGAAGATTTGCACGATTACTGGAGATTTCCGGCAGAATCAGAATGAGGATCCTTCCTTAAAACACGCATGGCAGCAGGCGCAGTCTGGGGCAATACAAGGGGTAGGTCCCAGGTTCTTAATTCGTAACCATCTACTGTATCGCAATCCCACACCCACCCGGGGAAATGACCTTCAGTTAGTAGTACCCAGAAGTCATCGTCAACATGTGTTACAACTAGCACATGGGGATAACAGGGAAGGACACTTGGGGAGGGAGAAAACTGAGGAGGCAGTACTTAGACGGTTTTATTGGCCGGGGGTTTATGGTGAAATACGTAGACATTGTGCTGAATGTCCCAAATGCCAATTGTATAATCCTTCCTCACAAAGCCCTGTTCCACTTCAACCCCTTCCAATTATTGATATCCCCTTTACCTGGGTTGGGATGGATCTCATTGGTCCCCTCACACCCTCCACTCGGGGTAGACAATATGTCCTTGTGTTGGTAGACTATGCTACACGGTATCCGGAGGCCATAGCACTTCCCAGTATACACACTAAAGCTATTTCCCAGGCAATGATCGAGTTTTTTTCAAGGGTGGGTTTCCCGAAAGAAATATTGACTGACCAAGGGACCCCGTTTATGTCCCGCTTGATGGCTGAAGTATGCCGCTTACTAGGGGTCAAACAAATTCGTACCTCAGTATACCATCCGCAAACAGATGGGCTGGTGGAAAGATATAATAAAACAATTAAATCCCTCCAAAGAAAAAGCATATCAGACACTGACAAGGATTGGGAGAAGAAGTTACCGTTAGTTTTATATGCCATCCGTACACATGTACAGGCGTCCTTAGGTCACAGCCCATTCAAGTTGCTGTTCGCCCGACAACCTCGTACATTGTTGGATATGTTAGCAGAACAGTGGGAGGATACGGTGGAAGAAGTAAAAGATCTGTTAACCTATACCCGAGAGTTAATCGAGAATTTACATACAGTATGGGAAGAAGCCCATACTGCTTTACGTGAGGCCCAGAATAAACAGAAGCGCCTATATGATACCCGAAGCACAGTGCGGACCTTGACAGTAGGAGATAAAGCACTGGTGTTACTCCCTAGTACAGATAATAAGTTGTTGACCCGATGGCAAGGGCTATTTGAAATGACAGCTCAGATTAACCCCACCACTTATAGGTTGGCCATACCCCACGGAAGTGGCAGGGAACAGATTTATCACATCAACCTGCTTAAAAAATGGTTAGATCCTACAGAGGACCATAATATTCGGTATATCAATACTGATGTTACTGAAGACATCCCATATCCCATGCTATCGAACCCTGAACTGCCTAACCAGTCATTACCATGGATCAATCCCGAACTTACTGGATCCTATCACAACCAACTAACTCATCTAGTACATCACAATCACGATGTCTTCTCAAAATTTCCAGGGAGAACCCCCCTAGTCCAACATCCCATTCGCCTTAAAACAAATACTGTTCACCGCCAGAGACCATACCGCATCCCAGAAGCCAAACAGAAGGTTATTGAAGAAGAAGTCCAAGCCATGTTAACAGCAGGGATTATAGAACCTTCAGCCAGTCCTTGGTGCTCGCCCGTCGTATTGGTACCAAAGCCAGACAGCAGTACCAGGTTTTGCGTAGACTATAGGGGGTCAATAATTTAACCTATTTTGATGCCTATCCTATGCCGAGAATTGATGAGCTAATTGAGAGATTGGGCCAGGCCAAATACTTATCCACCCTAGATCTCACGAAGGGTTATTGGCAGATACCCTTAAGAAAAGAAGATAAAGAAAAAAACGCGTTTGCTACCCCTTTGGGGTTGTATCACTTTACTGTCCTTCCTTTTGGGCTCCACGGGGCTCCCGCCACCTTGCAAAGACTTATGGACGAAATCTTACGACCCTTTAGGCAATATGCCGCTGCCTATCTGGATGACATTGTTATCTATAACAACACCTGGGAGGAGCACATGACCCATCTAAATACCATATTACAAGCTTTACGAAACGCCCAGTTAACTGCCAATCCTGAGAAATTTCGACTAGGACAAACTAGCATCAGATACCTAGGTTACGTTGTAGGGGGTGGTAAGATTTATCCCCAAATCGAAAAGGTAGAAGCTATCTCCAACAGGATGTTCCCTAAAAGGAAGAAAGACGTTAGGTCTTTTCTGGGATTAGTGTGTTATTATAGACGCTTCATTCCCCATTTCTCCACTTCAGTAAGTGGCAGAACCCCTTACTGAATTGCTAAAAAAATCCTATCCCAACACCCTTGGTTCCCCTTCAGTGACTGCGCTACGTAGCTTTAACTGTCTCAAAACCGCTGTCATTTCTGAACCTGTGTTATGTTGTCCAGATTTCAAAAAGCCCTTTGTGTTACCAACTGATGCCTCCGACGTGGGTCTTGGGGCTGTGTTATCCCAACCACAGGATGATGGGACACTCCATCCCATCTTATACATCAGCAGGAAATTACTGCCACGTGAATCACATTATCCGATTATTGAAAAAGAGTGCCTGGCGATTAAGTGGGCTATTGAATCTCTCCGATACTATCTATCTGGCAGGACCTTTACCCTCATCACTGATCACGCTCCTCTTACCTGGCTCGCCCATAATAAGGATACTAACTCCCGCGTTCTCTGGTGGTTTCTTTCCCTACAGCCTTACTCTTTTCGGATTCAACATCTTCCCGGAAAACAAATGGTGACTGCCGATTTTCTTTCCCGCTATCCGGTCTCTGAGCATCTCAACAGGCCGCTCTCTAGGGGGAGTGTATGTGACGGGCTGGAACCTGTTCGCCCGCACTCGGATTTCGCTTGTGCTGACGCTGCCACTGGTGGGCCCAGGCAGCCCAGTTTACCTTCCAGTGACTGGACGCTTTGGAGTGCCGGGATGTCAGGAAGTCAAAAGCGCCGCCACCCGAGCGTACGGCGTTCGGTGTTTGTGAGGAAGGAGTTGGAGGCGATAGAGGAACCGTGAACCATTACCCAAAGGAGGAGTCGGGAGGAAATAGGACGGATGCCGAGAGCAGAGGACGGAGCCAAAGTAATAACCGGAGGCAGTTGAAGCATTCGTATCCTGGAGGAGTCGGCTGGAGACGAGCATCGGATGCCCCGAAGTCCAGCGACCGGGAGGACGAGCTGCTGCATCCCGCCACGCTTCCGGAGAAGCGTGGCAGTACAGGTGCGTGGGACCACGACCCTGAATCCGAGTGAAAGAGGAGAGAGAGAGAGAGAGAGAGAGACAAACAAGGGCACAAGCACACCACAAACGAGGGGAAAGGGAGAGAAAGGAGCGGAATCGAAGGGGAGGGGGAGGGTCAGAAAACTTACCACTGAACACTGTAGAACACAATAATAGCATAGGTCACCGAAGACACCACGCACAGGATAACGAGCACTGTAGAAGGAATAAAAACACAGAAAGCATATATGTTAACCATAAGAATCACTAGGAGAACTAGTACCTTGAAAAGAATAGTGGGATAAGACAGAAACAAAAGAAAGACTTACAATAAGAGCAAATAGACAGAAGTGCCTAGTCCACTTACCACTACTGTTCTCTTCTTTCCGCATGTGCCTACCGGGGAAGCCCTACGGAAAAGGAACAGAAAAGAGGAGAGTGAAGACCAGACCACGGAAAACACCCTACCACCCTATACCCAGCAGTTAAAGACAATAAATACGTACCTGCACTTGTTCACCTCTATTATTCAAAATAAAACTTCTTTGTTGTCACACCGGGAACTATGTCGGAGTGTTTCATCCCCTACCATCCGGTCACAGTGTTGTATTGCCAAGAATAGTCTCTTTGAAGTTGTTAAGTCAGACTGCCGGCTCAGATTGTATTGGCCAGGAAAACTTACAAAGCTACCCTGACAGAGACAAAGAAACAATGGGAAATTACTCAGTGGGATGATCTAGCAGAAGCCCTTACACAAGGTAATGCAAAAACCTTCTAGAAAGGCATCTCGGATGGAATGCATCTGCAGATATCCATCTAAAGCTAGCAATTTTTCCCGAGAAATGGATTACACACTTTGAGGGCCTTTATGCAGAGTGGTGCAATATAAATGGTAGGGCACAGAAACACGACTGGGGTTTAGCAAGTGAGTATAGTGTTCCTACATGTAAAACTTACCTACTGGGTGGCAGAGAGAGGGAGGCGATGGCATTTACCCTAAATAAAACAGCTATTGCCCTAGAACAAATGAAAAGGGAAAAGGCCCCTGGTCTTGATGGTATCCCAGTATGATGTGTCTCTTTCCCAACCTGATGTACGGATCCCTTATCTCAACTCCCTCAGTAATGTTATTTTGAGGGGTGAGGGTATTCCTTCCTCGTGACAAGGGGAGGTCATAATCCCACTGTATAAAAAGGGAAATAGAGATGAGCTAGCCAATTATAGGCCCATAAGCCTAATTGACACAAGCCAGAAGATATTCTGTAGGCAGGTCCTGGCTAGACTCCAATCTTGGCTTGATAACGACTCAATCTTTGAGGCAGGACCACCTGTATGTCGCATTATAGACTTACGAGCAGTTTTTGATCTGGTACCGAAAGACACCCTATGGGAGGTTTTGGAAGCATATAGAATTCCTGGTGATCTTTTGTGGATCCTGAGAGTATTGCACCAAGATACATACGCAAAAGTCAGATGGAGCAGAGGAGGGGACCTTACATCTGAAATTCCGATTAGGTGAGGCGTTAGACAAGGGGCCGTGCTTGCGCCAACATTGTTTAGCCTGTACATAAATGGCACAGTGAGAAAGGCTGTTTCAATGTAGGCACAATGCGCCTAAAAGTGCTGGGGTATCTGTTCCACTCCTTATGTTTGCAGATGATACACTTTTAATATCAAGATGTCCTAGGGGACTACAGGGTGGGCTGGATAACTTTGCTGTTTTCTGCCATGAAAGAGGTTTAGAATGAAATCCTTCAAAATCCAAGTTTATTACGATCAACCTACATCAGTCCTCCAGAAAAGGAGCTCCACTTGAACAAGTAAAAAAAATTCGACTACCTGGCGGTAAGGCTAGCAGATAACATGCACTGGAGACCTCAACTAGACAAAGGTAAGTCTATGCTATTTCAGAGGGCAATGGCTATACAGAGACAATAGAAAGCTAATGGGGGGCTCGGATTTGCCAGTTCTAAAAGTTTATAAGGCCGCTGCTGTGTCAGCAGCCACATAAGTGGCTGAGATTTGGGGCTATGCAAACGTCACAGACAGAAAATAAGTTTGTCAAGGCTTTGTTTGATCTCCCAACAAGTGTACCCCTTCTACCACTAATTTATGACCTGTCCCTAAATAGGATTTACCATTTGACTGCTTTGAGACCACTTGTGTATTGGGTAAAATTGTGATCATCTGCAGTGTCCCCCATACAGGAAATCGCTGATCGTATTGGTATCCTTAGACTCACAAGTACGCATACCAAGGCTAAAACATGTAAAACAATTAACGGATATGTTAAAACTGGAGGGAATTGTGGAGGAATCCTTGGTCAATGAGGAAAGACACTATGCAGAAACTGAAAAAAGAATATTGGGATCACATTGTGTTAAGAGCCTGGGTTGATCAGAAAAATGGGAGTATAACTGCGCAATTCTTTTTTACATAGGTGTATTCCCAAATTTGAACCTTATGTTGACAGAATCACTCCCCTCCAAACAAAACGACTATATATTTTGTTGAGATGTGTGGTTATTCCCCTAAAGTCCTTCACTGCAAGTTGAGGAAAAAAATTCAGCGGCCAATCTTCCTGCCCACACTGCTTTGTGCTCAATTAATCCAAGGCTCATTTTTTCTTGTTTTATCCATAATACACCCAGGCGCAGGAAAAATGGATAATTCCACTATGCAAATTAATGGATGTGAGACAATACAGGATAATGTTACGAATCCTAAAAAGTGAAACCCAAGAAACAATCGTGTTTGCAGTGTCTCGCTATTTGCACTGGGCTTGGAGACTGAGAGTTACTACTTAAAAGACCCAGTAACCATGTGGTCCCAGACAGATACAATCTAATGATGACTCTGGTGTAGCATTTTATGTGATTGTTGAACTTATTGTGGGTCGCCTGATGTAAATATTCGACATTGTAAAGTGTATTAATTTTAAATGATTTTAGTATGTACATGATCTGCAGTTTCTCGTTATTTGCAGTGGTATTGGAAATTGAGACTGACCTAGTACTCAAAAGACCCAGTAATTATGCAGACCCAAATATACACAATCTAGTACAACTTTGGTATAGTATCCCAAGTGATTGTTGAATTTATTGTGGTTTGGCTGTTGCAAATATTCGACATGGCAAATTGTACAAATTTTAATTGATCTTAGTATGAACGAGATTTAAATGTATTTTATTTATTTATTATGATATGCACGTTTATGGCATGATAGCCGAAATAAAGTATTTACTACTATATATAGGTCATACAAAAAGAGTGTTTAGCCAATTTGAAGGGAAAACGGCTTCATTGTGATCTAGAACTTCATATTTCTGACCACATGATGACACACATGATGCATCAGGCCAACCACAGGACACAAAACAAGTCCAATGGGCACTTCTGAGCGTCCATCCAAACACTGCGCAAGCTGTCTTGGCAAATGTCTCCTACTCCCAAACTCTTACCTACATTACCTGGAACAATCCATGTCTACTTTGTATGTCAGAACAACATCATATACCTACCAATTTTCCATCTTTGAAATGCCCACATGAAGATGGCATAGTGAAGGTACCTGTACAAAGAACAAAACAAGAAGTATATGCTTGAAACCATACATATAACACAAGACAAAAAGCAAGCATCTGGAAAACAAAGTACATTGCAAGAAACCTGACACAAATAAAGGAACATTATCAAGGTGGGGGTGTGTCAAAAGCTATCTCATCAATCAGCCTCTGGATGACCTTTGCAGAGTATCAGCTCCCTAATTGTTTAAAAAAACTAAACTCCACACATTCTTACTACTACAGTTCATTGGGCAGTCACAGTTATGACATCACATGATATACTAACACTCATGAGAACTAGCTGTGAATAAGAACTTCTCATAAGTCAGGTCCTTCCTCTTTACCACTGCCATCTTCAGTTGGCATTGCAGGATTCTTACCCGGTGACACTGCAGGCTCCCCCTCCTCTGGGATGTAGGGGATATTCCTCCAGAGGGTGATGTTGTGGAGCATGCAGCATGCCACAGTGATCTGATACACTTTCCTGGATGAGTAGAGGATGGATCATGGGCTGATCCAGGAAAACGGGCACACTCATTTGAGATGTAGAGACCCGTCAAACAGACAACTTGCACTTTGATGAAATGCAAGTTTTTTCAGTTGCGATAGATTTGGCCAGTGGCCTGTGGTGGCACGAAGGCAACATGTGTGCCATCAATGGCTCCCATCGAAGGTGGGAGGATGGTAAATTCATAGACATCAGCCTTCACATTGGCTAAATTGTCACACTGGGGAGAACCTGATATAGCTGTCAATGTATTTCAACATTGCTGAGTGGAAATCTCTCCACAACAGACTGAACAAACCACCAGATAGCTTTGAAGAACCCCGTGGCCAGGAAGTGTAATACTGACATGACTTGAACAATGGGTGGTATGCAGTATGGATTACTGTTAGCTGGCATCAGGTCTGGCTCCAACTCAGGGAATAAGTCCACTATTGTTTGCCCAGTCAGATGGCAGTGCTGAATGATGTGGTAGACAGGATGTTGTCGACTCCTCCATCTCGAAGGGTACCTATGTGTGAATAAACATGATTTGGAACATTAGTCACTGTGTCCACAGCAACATACATGATGCATACCAATAAAATCATGTAACAAAGCATTTCTGACTGAAAATACATTACAATACATCACAGCTGTTAACTACACAAAGGTCACTTGTGGCCCCTATGGTTGTGAACACATCTGTCCACAACATGGATGCGGGTGACACCCAACTATCTGCAACTCAATTGCCACTCAAAATGTGACAGTGTTTTCCGAGCGCCAAAAATACTGTCAGCTGTGGTGGATCGTGCACCTCCATCATATGCCGGATGTACCATGCAACACACTACACTGGTGGTTGTGTAGTCGGACCTACACAACAAGACAGATTGTGGATGTTTGTGATGATCCTACACATATATTGTTGTTTTGATGCATTCAACAGGGCCATATACAGTATTTCAAACCACCAAAATGGCGGATGCATATCCTAATCCACTGCACATCAGGAACCACTCACGTCCGCCAGCAGAAGTAGTCCGCTCGGTGGGCGGTACCAACCACAGTGGACACAGCCATAGGCTAACATTATTGCCTGTGGCGGTCATGCCCCAATAGCTGTGTCCGTCGGCGGTGATGACCGCGTATGTGGTGTATGTGCATGCCGCGCTTGGCAAAATTAGTCACTCCTGACACTGCTGCCAGCAACACCGCCAAAATTTCAACTGCTGTGTGTGGCCTCTGGGAGCAATTATGCCACGTCAAGCAGGTGAACAGGCACCTGCATTCATTCCAGAGGAACTGGAGAGGCTTGTGACTGAGGTCCCTCCTCTGTAGGGTCAGCTCTATGGCTCACTAGATGAGCAGGTAAGTACCTCATAGTCACAATTGACTGTTCAACACCATCCTTTCCCTCCTCATAGGCTACAATGCGCCCCTGAGTGCCACTTGGACTTCTTGTTTGCCTGTTGCAGTTTATGTGGCATCAATGGAATGTACATGGTGCAGGTATTGGAGACCATTACTATATGTTGTAGTCATTCACAATGTGTTGTGTGATGTTTTTTGAGGCCCTAGATCCTCGTGTCAGATGCACATAACTAGGCAAGGAGACTTTACTGCCATACAATGAAATTTCTTTGAATATGATGGCTGTAAATGTTAGGCAACATGTATGTGCATGAAACATGAGCTGTATATCCATCTTGCCTGAGTCATTTGAGGATCTTGTAAGCAGTTTTTTATTGTGCCACAGATCTTTCACCCCACATCTGGCATTGCCAAACTGTTGTCTGGAAGGCATATCATGACCCACTTTGCCCTTCAGGTTGGCACACAAGCCACATTATTGATGGACACATGATGTACTGTCAAGCATGAAGTGAAGGAAATGTGAGTGTCATGTAGGTTCTGTATGCTCAGCCTGCAGAGACCAGGGCCTGTCAAATGTAGCTCCCAGAATGGGACATACTCCAGGCTGTGGGAGAATCACTGTGGATATGCAACTGTGGCACTGTTCCCACTCCCTGTAGACCTGCAGATCCTGTTGTATCGCCAATATGAGGTTCTAGTGGCAAATTGTGCTCTGAATGACTCAGTCCATTTACTGGATTAAGAATGGGTACTGAGTTAAATCCATGAACTAGTCATATGTGTATTTTGCATCATTGCCAACATGTGTCTTTGACTCATGACAGCTCCCATACTCCTGCATCTCTGCTATCACCTTCACATAAGTTATATTTGTCCAGTACAGGCGTGTTGCATAAATGACAACCCACAGTGCAGACAGTGTGTAGATTCTTGGGAAGCCATGACATGCGACTCGGTAGCTTGATTACATGGCAGAAATTGACCCAAATATACCTTTGTATGTAGGATGCCATCTCTGTAGGTTTTCAACATATGTTCAAAGTGTGTTCTGTGGTACAGGTACATAGCACAGAAATCCACCTTGAAGTGGCATGAGTCTGCACATGTTCACACATGCACAGGAAAGAGACTTTCTGTACCCACTATGCCAGCCCATTCATTGTCACTGAAGTGTAAGGGTGACGTCTATACTATGGTAGTTGCCTGTAGGGACCGTATGCATTGAGTCAATGTTGCAGAGTGTAAATGTGTATGTCCAGACATACCTAAGGAGTTTATGCTTCAGAAGCCACACTGCCGTATAGTGTTTCATTGTGGCTCACATCACGTTTCATTTTGCTTGAGCCTGGGCTACCTGATGTCAGTAGGCTTGGCTGTCATTGTAGGCCACGAGCAGAGTAGTGGATTAGTCTGCAGATGACTCCAAAAGTGCTTGTTCATGTCCCTGTACTTATTGGTGTGCTTTTCTCTTGTGGTGTGTTCACAAACTGCCCATTCTGTACTTGCTGTTTCTGACATGTGTGTGACACAAGTATTTGGGCTAAAACTTGTGCTTGTATTCTTTTGATTTGTCTCTTGCATCCGTACAGGTCAATGACCATATTTGGAGAGCCATTGTTCAGAAGGTGCGGACCCCGGGGCTTCATAGCCAGCAGAGCACCCACTGTCACAAGAGGTGAGGACCTGAGATGATGGGCCCAGAAGATTGCAGAGGTCTAGCTGGGGTTGTCCTCCTAACATGGGCGGGGCACCCTTCGGAGCCTGACCCCCCTAATGGCCCGTGTTCTGGCAGTGGTCTACCCTGAGCTTGATGGGAGTTTGAGGAGAACACAGCAGGTACAAGGGGGTGAGCACAGGGCATATTCCTGCCTGCGACAGAGCCAAGTTGATGTGTTCGGTTCTGCCATCTCCCTCTAATGATTGGGTATGGGCCATGTATGACACACAAGACGAGTTACTGTTTGTGTAGGTATGGACTTTGATGCATACTGGTGGGCCTTGCCTACTAGCCCTGGGACCTAGGACACAACCAGGTGCACTCCACAAAATATTTGCTCTCGGGGAATAACAAAGGGCTATGTACAGTGATCAATCAAATAATGTTGGTTGTTGTAGAGGGTCTAAATTCTACGCAACAATCCAAGGAAAAAGAAGTGATGGATCACTTTCCTCAGACATTTGCCTGCTCAAGTGAGTAAATTGGCATCTGCCCACCAGAGGCCATTTGTTTTCAGTGTGTGGCAAGTGCTGGTGCCTCACTAATGTCTGTCATGTGAAGGCGGTCATCACACATGTGACAGACTATACATTGTTCTTTGGGTGCAGCTACAGATCAATACTTTCCCTTAGTAAGTGGGGAATGTCCATTGACATGATTTGTGTGACATCCCTGTTGCCAACATTCCTTGTGCCTACATGTTAGCATATGCACCTTTCACTTCTGACAAAATGTGTACACTGCTCTTTCATCCATGGTCTATTTGTGTTCATGGGATAATTTCTGTATTCCCTCACATACATGTGCATGCCAACCTGTGTTTGGAATTGGACATCTGTAATGGGGCTACATTTCATGTGGTGCCACAGAAAGGAGTGTGTCACCATTGATTGTTGGCTCACACATACCCTCGCCCATCTTTGCATGTAATTTGGCATGTACACCAGCAGTTGCAATGAGGGATATGACAGGCAGGACTACAGTTTTTACACACAATGTGCAATTCCATGCCGTTGATGTGGCATCATGTAGCAAAGTACTCTTCTCATGTGAAACGGGGAAGGTTTGTTACCTGACTGTTGGCATGCATCATGGAGTAACTTGCAGTTATGTGGGAATCATATGTTGTTGGATACAGCCATTCATCCACAAACATCTGGGTTTACAGGACCAAAATAGAGACAGTGATATAGCTTCCCATTGGGCAACATGTTAAGGCCTTCTGCAAGTAGTTGGGAGTCCTGGGGCCTCTCCAATGTACAAAGGACTAATGGTTTCTTCTGTTGCGATCAGAGTATGTCATTGTAAGGGGTACCATACAGTAGAGGTGATTTCCCTGGAGCTAGCTGATTCATTGTGTTGTGGATTTTAGAGACCTATCTCTCTGTCAATTTGCACATTTTGTCTACAGTGTACATTTCCACGCCAAATGCATAGTATGTCTAAGCAACATTAGTACTACCTACATGACTCCATTAGGACAATTTACACATGGCTACGTATGCATTGCTGATTTGTTTCCAGTGTGACATGAGTATTTCCATGTCACCTTCTCGAGGCTACTGTACTGCTGTCAGCAACATGCCAGGATTTTGGACTAACATTTCTTATTGTTGTTTGTGTATGTGACAAATAGATGTATACATGACTTTCTGTGGGATCTGTGGGAATGAACTTAGCATTGGCCTACTATTGTATGACAACAGGTAACTGAGGTATGCTCCAAGGGCAAACCATTGAAGATGATAAGGTGTCCTACTTGTTCAACGGTTAATGTACTGCACTACTTTACCCATGCTATTGGAGTTGTCGCAGATTCTGATTTTCCGTAGGGCAACTGTTGCCAGTTCATGTGGCATGCACGCATATGGTGTGGTACATGTAGGAGCTACTTTGATGTAGTTTGTTCCTGGGGCCTACTTGACATCATGGTAGCGTTTGCTAAGCACAGCTGTTGTTCAAGTTTGATCAGGAACATGTGGTGACCCTATATCTTGTATTTTCACCATCATCCCAGGCTGGTGAAGGAGACAGGGTGGAACCAAGTAGGGGAGCACCTGGCCACAATACCTCTAGTCATGACACCACTGACAGAGAGGGACCCAGTGGCCCGGAGGGTGTGTGGAGTGCCATGGAGGACACAAGATCAACATCGTCATCTTCAGATTCTACTTCCAGTGGCCACTCCCTAGTGGTGACAGACCCATCAGGACCTGCTCCTGTACCATCCTTGTCCATCACCCCAAGTACTATTGCCACCTTCCCTGTTGCTCCCCACTCAGTAGACCATGCCCCCTCACCCAAGAGTGGGCGTCTTCTTTGCTTCAGGCACCTCACCCAAGCCTTTGTTACCCCTGCTTCTCTGAGTGAGGAGGCTATTGACCTCATGGGGAGTATCTCTGTGGGGCAGACTTCCATTGTGAATGCCATCAAAGGTGTGCCAAGCCAACTTCAGTAGACTAATGCATACTTGGAAGGCATTCATAGTGACAGGTCTTGCCTACAGAGAACTTTTCAGGCTCTTGCCTCCTCACTGACAGCAGCCATTCACCCCCACAGTCCTCCCCGACCACCTCCCTCTTCCCAATCCTAATTCCCTATTCCCTTACCAGTCCCAAGCATATGGTACTGAGGTGTTGTTGTATATAGTGAGATAGAGATACTCAGGAGGACCTGAAAATTAGAGCCTGACCAAACGTTGGCGGCTCCATGTCGCGTAGGCTTTCATTATTCTAATGAGACTACTGGATTTCGAGTGGCAGAATCGCCTTCGGTGTGGGAGACTGAGTGTATCCACTACAGGTGACACCTGTCACTCCAATCCGGGTTCTGCTCCAGCTAACTAGCAGTGCCTCATCTCTACCCCAGTGCAGGGATGACTGGGCAGTCGAGAGCATGACATAACTGGTTTCTCAGGGAAGCTGTGGTCACTCAGGCCTCATCCGTTTCTCTCAGTTACATTAGTCTCACATACACAATGACAAACAGAGGCAGTATATATTTCAATAATGCTTTAATAAAGTGACTGAATCTTAGATAGCAAAGCATGGACTGCAATAACCAGGACGATACAGCACAACAGGATTAAAATTATGACAAGGAGAGTAAAACATAAAAATAATGCTACCATATTGTCACGAGATTCAACAGACTAATTCCTACCTAAACTATGATAGAGCACAGCGTGTTAAGCTCTAATTCTGCCCTTCAGGTTCCCCTGGGAAGACATCATCACCCATACCTGAGCAAAGGCCTGAGGTCTGCAAACAGCTGTAGTGAAGCATTCGGCAATCAATATACAGTCACGGTTCTCTGGCTGGAATCTCCCTTTAACGTGTAAGGGACAGGGAAGTGTTTTTATAATAAAACAACTGATGTTCTAAAAAAATGTCCCTACATAAGAATGTGTATTTTCTATGAATATCAGAGACTAAACTTATACCATGTTCACTGGCAACCTATCTTACTGCAGCCTTAGAAAAAGCACAGAGTGATCAAGAATTTCTTGTTTGAGAACAGAGTTCTGGCCTAGGCAAAAACAGTCAGATAGAGAGAAAATAAAACAAGACCGTAAAAATGGCTACTGTAACACTGATAAAGCAAAGCCAAATAAAATATATCTAGGTTATAGTGCACAGCAGTAGGCCTAGTATGTTAAATTAACGTGCATGAAGCTATAACTAAAATGGCTGCACAACAATACAGTGGTCCGACTGCCAAGCCAATGGCAGTCAGACCGCCATAACCGCCATGGTGGTCCACGGACCACCAAACTTGTAATCAGGCCCTTAGTCTGTGCATTCACCAACGTGGGATCATCTTATATGTAATCCAGATGCTGTTCTTCTAAGGAATGCAAAATCTTTACAAGTTCTTATACATTTTCCTTTTTCCTTACCTCCATTTTTGACACTCTCCAGTCTGCCTGTAACTAAGTAGTCAAGTTATACAATATTTCAAAGGTGTCTTCGCTGATTGGCATAAGGACACATTGTGGTTTTGTTGTCATTTTCAGATATTGTCCTCACTCATTGTTTATATTGCCTGTGTCACTCAAAAATCTGTAATGAATTTCTACAAATGTGCCCATTTTAGTTTTTTTGTTGAGGCTTCAGGTAAACAATATATATATATATATATATATATATATATATATATATTTGTAAGGAAATGCCTCCTTGGCATGGTTGCCCCCTGACTTTTTGCCTTTGCTGATGCTATGTTTACAATTGAAAGTGTGCTGAGGCCTGCTAACCAGGCCCCAGCACCAGTGTTCTTTCCCTAACCTGTACTTTTGTATCCACAATTGGCAGACCCTGGCATCCAGATAAGTCCCTTGTAACTGGTACTTCTAGTACCAAGGGCCCTGATGCCAAGGAAGGTCTCTAAGGGCTGCAGCATGTCTTATGCCACCCTGGAGACCTCTCACTCAGCACAGACACACTGCTTGCCAGCTTGTGTGTGCTAGTGAGGACAAAACGAGTAAGTCGACATGGCACTCCCCTCAGGGTGCCATGCCAGCCTCTCACTGCCTATGCAGTATAGGTAAGACACCCCTCTAGCAGGCCTTACAGCCCTAAGGCAGGGTGCACTATACCATAGGTGAGGGTACCAGTGCATGAGCATGGTACCCCTACAGTGTCTAAACAAAACCTTAGACATTGTAAGTGCAGGGTAGCCATAAGAGTATATGGTCTGGGAGTTTGTCAAACACGAACTCCACAGCACCATAATGGCTACACTGAAAACTGGGAAGTTTGGTATCAAACTTCTCAGCACAATAAATGCACACTGATGCCAGTGTACATTTTATTGCAAAATACACCCCAGAGGGCACCTTAGAGGTGCCCCCTGAAACTTAACCGACTATCTGTGTAGGCTGACTAGTTCCAGCAGCCTGCCACACTAGAGACATGTTGCTGGCCCCATGGGGAGAGTGCCTTTGTCACTCTGAGGCCAGTAACAAAGCCTGCACTGGGTGGAGATGCTAACACCTCCCCCAGGCAGGAGCTGTAACACCTGGCGGTGAGCCTCAAAGGCTCACCCCTTTGTCACAGCACCGCAGGACACTCCAGCTAGTGGAGTTGCCCGCCCCCTCCGGCCCGGCCCCCACTTTTGGCGGCAAGGCCGGAGAAAATAATGAGAATAACAAGGAGGAGTCACTGGCCAGTCAGGACAGCCCCTAAGGTGTCCTGAGCTGAGGTGACTCTAACTTTTAGAAATCCTCCATCTTGCAGATGGAGGATTCCCCCAATAGGGATAGGAATGTGACCCCCTCCCCTTGGGAGGAGGCGCAAAGAGGGTGTACCCACCCTCAGGGCTAGTAGCCATTGGCTACTAACCCCCCAGACCTAAACACGCCCTTAAATTTAGTATTTAAGGGCTACCCTGAACCCTAGAAAATTAGATTCCTGCGACAACAAGAAGAAGGACTGCCCAGCTGAAAACCCCTGCAGAGGAAGACCAGAAGACGACAACTGCCTTGGCTCCAGAAACTCACCGGCCTGTCTCCTGCCTTCCAAAGAACTCTGCTCCAGCGACGCCTTCCAAAGGGACCAGCGACCTCTGAATCCTCTGAGGACTGCCCTGCTTCGACGACGACCAGAAACTCCCGAGGACAGCGGACCTGCTCCAAAAAGACTGCAACTTTGTTTCAAGGAGCAGCTTTAAAGACCCTGCAATCTCCCCGCAAGAAGCTTGAGACTTGCAACACTGCACCCGGCGACCCCGACTCGGCTGGTGGAGAACCAACACCTCAGGGAGGACCCCCGGACTACTCTACGACTGTGAGTACCAAAACCTGTCCCCCCTGAGCCCCCACAGTGCCGCCTGCAGAGGGAATCCCGAGGCTTCCCCTGACCGCGACTCTCTGAAACCTAAGTCCCGACGCCTGGAAAAGACCCTGCACCCGCAGCCCCCAGGACCTGAAGGACCGGACTTTCACTGGAGAAGTGACCCCCAGGAGTCCCTCTCCCTTGCCCAAGTGGAGGTTTCCCCGAGGAAGCCCCCCCTTGCCTGCCTGCAGCGCTGAAGAGATCCGTTGATCTCTCATAGACTAACATTGCGAACCCGACGCTTGTTTCTACACTGCACCCGGCCGCCCCCGCGCTGCTGAGGGTGAAATTTCTGTGTGGGCTTGTGTCCCCCCCGGTGCCCTACAAAACCCCCCTGGTCTGCCCTCCGAAGACGCGGGTACTTACCTGCAAGCAGACCGGAACCGGGGCACCCCCTTCTCTCCATTCTAGCCTATGCGTTTTGGGCACCACTTTGAACTCTGCACCTGACCGGCCCTGAGCTGCTGGTGTGGTGACTTTGGGGTTGCTCTGAACCCCCAACGGTGGGCTACCTTGGACCAAGAACTGAACCCTGTAAGTGTCTTACTTACCTGGTAAAACTAACAAAAACTTACCTCCCCCAGGAACTGTGAAAATTGCACTGTGTCCACTTTTGAAATAGCTATTTGTCAATAACTTGAAAAGTATACATGCAATTGAAATGATTCAAAGTTCCTAATGTACTTACCTGCAATACCTTTCAAACAAGATATTACATGTTAAATTTGAACCTGTGGTTCTTAAAATAAACTAAGAAAAGATATTTTTCTATAACAAAACCTATTGGCTGGATTTGTCTCTGAGTGTGTGTACCTCATTTATTGTCTGTGTGTATGTACAACAAATGCTTAACACTACTCCTTGGATAAGCCTACTGCTCGACCACACTACCACAAAATAGAGCATTAGTATTATCTATTTTTACCACTATTTTACCTCTAAGGGGAACCCTTGGACTCTGTGCATGCTATTCCTTACTTTGAAATAGCACATACAGAGCCAACTTCCTACATTGGTGGCAGCGGTGGGATACAAGACTTTGCATTTGCTGGACTACTCAGCCAATACCTGATCACACGACAAATTCCAAAATTGTCATTAGAAATTGATTTTTGCAATTTGAAAAGTTTTCTAAATTCTTAAAAGACCTGCTAGGGCCTTGTGTTAGATCCTGTTTAGCATTTCTTTTAGAGTTTAAAAGTTTGTAAAAGTTTGAATTAGATTCTAGAACCAGTTGTAGATTCTTAAAAAGTATTCCAACTTTTAGAAGCAAAATGTCTAGCACAGATGTGACTGTGGTGGAACTCGACACCACACCTTACCTCCATCTTAAGATGAGGGAGCTAAGGTCACTCTGTAAAATAAAGAAAATAACAATGGGCCCCAAACCTACCAAAATACAGCTCCAGGAGCTTCTGGCAGAGTTTGAAAAGGCCAACCCCTCTGAGGGTGGCAACTCAGAGGAAGAGGATAGTGACTTGGAGGAAAATTCCCCCCTACCAGTCCTATCTAGGGAGAACAGGGTCTCTCAAACCCTGACTCCAAAAATAATAGTCAGAGATGCTGGTTCCCTCACAGGAGAGACCAACACCTCTGAAATCACTGAGGATAACTCCAGTGAAGAGGACATCCAGTTAGCCAGGATGGCCAAAAGATTGGCTTTGGAAAGACAGATCCTAGCCATAGAGAGGGAAAGACAAGAGATGGGCCTAGGACCCATCAATGGTGGCAGCAACATAAATAGGGTCAGAGATTCTCCTGACATGTTGAAAATCCCCAAAGGGATTGTAACTAAATATGAAGATGGTGATGACATCACCAAATGGTTCACAGCTTTTGAGAGGGCTTGTGTAACCAGAAAAGTGAACAGATCTCACTGGGGTGCTCTCCTTTGGGAAATGTTCACAGGAAAGTGTAGGGATAGACTCCTCACACTCTCTGGACAAGATGCAGAATCTTATGACCTCATGAAGGGTACCCTGATTGAGGGCTTTGGATTCTCCACTGAGGAGTATAGGATTAGATTCAGGGGGGCTCAAAAATCCTCGAGCCAGACCTGGGTTGACTTTGTAGACTACTCAGTAAAAACACTAGATGGTTGGATTCAAGGCAGTGGTGTAAGTAATTATGATGGGCTGTACAATTTATTTGTGAAAGAACACCTGTTAAGTAATTGTTTCAATGATAAACTGCATCAGCATCTGGTAGACCTAGGACCAATTTCTCCCCAAGAATTGGGAAAGAAGGCGGACCATTGGGTCAAGACTAGGGTGTCCAAAACTTCCACAGGGGGTGACCAAAAGAAAGGGGTCACAAAACCTCCCCAGGGGAAAGGTGGTGAGACAACCAAAAATAAAAATAGTCAAGAGTCTTCTAAAGGCCCCCAAAAACCTGCACAGGAGGGTGGGCCCAGAGCCTCTTCACAAAACAATCCTGGGTACAAGGGTAAAAACTTTGATCCCAAAAAGGCCTGGTGTCGAAACTGTAGTCAGTCTGGACACCAAACTGGAGACAAGGCCTGTCCCAAGAAAAGTTCCACTCCAAACTCCAATCCAGGTAACACTGGAATGGCTAGTCTTCAAGTGGGATCAACAGTGTGCCCAGAGCAAATCAGGGTCCACACTGAAGCTACTCTAGTCTCTGAGGGTGGGGTGGATTTAGCCACACTAGCTGCCTGGCCCCCTAACATGCAAAAATACAGGCAGCAGCTCTTTATTAATGGGACAAGTGTAGAGGGCCTGAGGGATACAGGTGCCAGTGTCACCATGGTGACAGAGAAACTGGTTTCCCCTGGCCAATACCTGACTGGAAAAACTTATACAGTCACCAATGCTGACAATCAAACTAAAGCACATCCCATGGCAATGGTAACTTTAGAATGGGGAGGGGTCAATGGCCTGAAACAGGTGGTGGTCTCCTCAAACATCCCAGTAGACTGTCTGCTTGGAAATGACCTGGAGTCCTCAGCATGGGCTGAGGTAGAACTAAAAACCCATGCAGCCATGCTGGGTATCCCTGAACTGGTGTGTGTAAAAACAAGAGCACAATGCAAGGCACAGGGTGAAAAAGTAGAGCTGGAGTCTGGAAAAATGGCCCAGCCTACCAAGAGAAAAGGAAAGTCAGTTGGGAAACCAACTGCAACACAGTCAGAAAAAGGGAACCTCTCTTCTCAGGAAGAAGTTCTGCCCTCTGAGGGAACTGAGCCTTTGGAGCTTGAACCTTATCAGGTTGAGCTCTTGGGCCCAGGGGGACCCTCAAGGGAGGAGCTGTGTAAGGGACAAGAAACCTGTCCCTCTCTTGAAGGCCTTAGGCAGCAAGCTGCTGAAGAGTCCAAGGGCAAGAAAAATGGAACACATAGGGTCTATTGGGAAGATGGACTCCTGTACACTGAGGCCAGAGATCCCAAACCTGGTGCCACTAGGAGAGTGGTAGTGCCTCAGTCGTTCAGAGAGTTTATTCTGACCTTAGCCCATGATATTCCCCTGGCTGGGCATTTGGGACAAACCAAGACGTGGGAGAGGTTAGTCAACCACTTCTACTGGCCCAATATGTCCCAGAAGGTTAAGGAGTTTTGCCTCTCCTGCCCCACCTGTCAATCCAGTGGTAAGACAGGTGGGCACCCAAAGGCCCCCCTCATTCCACTTCCAGTGGTGGGGGTCCCCTTTGAAAGAGTGGGTGTGGACATAGTTGGTCCACTGGAACCTCCCACAGCCTCAGGAAATATGTACATCCTAGTAGTAGTGGATCATGCTACTAGGTATCCTGAAGCTATTCCCCTTAGGTCGACTACTGCCCCTGCAGTAGCCAAGGCCCTCATTGGTATCTTTACCAGAGTGGGTTTCCCTAAGGAGGTGGTGTCTGACAGAGGTACCAACTTCATGTCAGCATACCTAAAACACATGTGGAATGAGTGTGGAGTGACTTACAAATTCACTACACCATACCATCCACAAACTAATGGCTTAGTTGAGAGATTCAACAAGACATTAAAAGGCATGATCATGGGGCTCCCAGAAAAACTCAAAAGGAGATGGGATGTCCTCTTGCCATGTCTGCTTTTCGCTTACAGAGAGGTGCCACAGAAGGGAGTAGGATTCTCACCCTTTGAACTTCTGTTTGGTCACCCTGTAAGGGGACCACTTGCTCTTGTTAAAGAAGGCTGGGAGAGACCTCTTCATGAGCCTAAACAAGACATAGTGGACTATGTACTTGGCCTTCGCTCTAGAATGGCAGAGTACATGGAAAAGGCAACAAAAAACCTTGAGGCCAGCCAACAGCTCCAGAAGTTTTGGTAGTTTCATTAGCAGGAGGTTACTCCCCAGGGAGCAGCGTTGGAGTGCCATTGAGAGGGAGGCCTTTGCTGTGGTTTGGTCCCTGAAGAAGCTGAGACCATACCTCTTTGGGACTCACTTCCTAGTTCAAACTGACCACAGACCTCTCAAATGGCTGATGCAAATGAAAGGTGAAAATCCTAAACTGTTGAGGTGGTCCATCTCCCTACAGGGAATGGACTTTATAGTGGAACACAGACCTGGGACTGCCCATGCCAATGCAGATGGCCTTTCCAGGTTCTTCCACTTAGAAAATGAAGACTCTCTTGGGAAAGGTTAGTCTCATCCTCTTTCGTTTGGGGGGGGGTTGTGTAAGGAAATGCCTCCTTGGCATGGTTGCCCCCTGACTTTTTGCCTTTGCTGATGCTATGTTTACAATTGAAAGTGTGCTGAGGCCTGCTAACCAGGCCCCAGCACCAGTGTTCTTTCCCTAACCTGTACTTTTGTATCCACAATTGGCAGACCCTGGCATCCAGATAAGTCCCTTGTAACTGGTACTTCTAGTACCAAGGGCCCTGATGCCAAGGAAGGTCTCTAAGGGCTGCAGCATGTCTTATGCCACCCTGGAGACCTCTCACTCAGCACAGACACACTGCTTGCCAGCTTGTGTGTGCTAGTGAGGACAAAACGAGTAAGTCGCATGGCACTCCCCTCAGGGTGCCATGCCAGCCTCTCACTGCCTATGCAGTATAGGTAAGACACCCCTCTAGCAGGCCTTACAGCCCTAAGGCAGGGTGCACTATACCATAGGTGAGGGTACCAGTGCATGAGCATGGTACCCCTACAGTGTCTAAACAAAACCTTAGACATTGTAAGTGCAGGGTAGCCATAAGAGTATATGGTCTGGGAGTTTGTCAAACACGAACTCCACAGCACCATAATGGCTACACTGAAAACTGGGAAGTTTGGTATCAAACTTCTCAGCACAATAAATGCACACTGATGCCAGTGTACATTTTATTGCAAAATACACCCTAGAGGGCACCTTAGAGGTGCCCCCTGAAACTTAACCGACTATCTGTGTAGGCTGACTAGTTCCAGCAGCCTGCCACACTAGAGACATGTTGCTGGCCCCATGGGGAGAGTGCCTTTGTCACTCTGAGGCCAGTAACAAAGCCTGCACTGGGTGGAGATGCTAACACCTCCCCCAGGCAGGAGCTGTAACACCTGGCGGTGAGCCTCAAAGGCTCACCCCTTTGTCACAGCACCGCAGGACACTCCAGCTAGTGGAGTTGCCCGCCCCCTCCGGCCCGGCCCCCACTTTTGGCGGCAAGGCCGGAGAAAATAATGAGAATAACAAGGAGGAGTCACTGGCCAGTCAGGACAGCCCCTAAGGTGTCCTGAGCTGAGGTGACTCTAACTTTTAGAAATCCTCCATCTTGCAGATGGAGGATTCCCCCAATAGGGATAGGAATGTGACCCCCTCCCCTTGGGAGGAGGCGCAAAGAGGGTGTACCCACCCTCAGGGCTAGTAGCCATTGGCTACTAACCCCCCAGACCTAAACACGCCCTTAAATTTAGTATTTAAGGGCTACCCTGAACCCTAGAAAATTAGATTCCTGCGACAACAAGAAGAAGGACTGCCCAGCTGAAAACCCCTGCAGAGGAAGACCAGAAGACGACAACTGCCTTGGCTCCAGAAACTCACCGGCCTGTCTCCTGCCTTCCAAAGAACTCTGCTCCAGCGACGCCTTCCAAAGGGACCAGCGACCTCTGAATCCTCTGAGGACTGCCCTGCTTCGACGACGACCAGAAACTCCCGAGGACAGCGGACCTGCTCCAAAAAGACTGCAACTTTGTTTCAAGGAGCAGCTTTAAAGACCCTGCAATCTCCCCGCAAGAAGCGTGAGACTTGCAACACTGCACCCGGCGACCCCGACTCGGCTGGTGGAGAACCAACACCTCAGGGAGGACCCCCGGACTACTCTACGACTGTGAGTACCAAAACCTGTCCCCCCTGAGCCCCCACAGCGCCGCCTGCAGAGGGAATCCCGAGGCTTCCCCTGACCGCGACTCTCTGAAACCTAAGTCCCGACGCCTGGAAAAGACCCTGCACCCGCAGCCCCCAGGACCTGAAGGACCGGACTTTCACTGGAGAAGTGACCCCCAGGAGTCCCTCTCCCTTGCCCAAGTGGAGGTTTCCCCGAGGAAGCCCCCCCTTGCCTGCCTGCAGCGCTGAAGAGATCCGTTGATCTCTCATAGACTAACATTGCGAACCCGACGCTTGTTTCTACACTGCACCCGGCCGCCCCCGCGCTGCTGAGGGTGAAATTTCTGTGTGGGCTTGTGTCCCCCCCGGTGCCCTACAAAACCCCCCTGGTCTGCCCTCCGAAGACGCGGGTACTTACCTGCAAGCAGACCGGAACCGGGGCACCCCCTTCTCTCCATTCTAGCCTATGCGTTTTGGGCACCACTTTGAACTCTGCACCTGACCGGCCCTGAGCTGCTGGTGTGGTGACTTTGGGGTTGCTCTGAACCCCCAACGGTGGGCTACCTTGGACCAAGAACTGAACCCTGTAAGTGTCTTACTTACCTGGTAAAACTAACAAAAACTTACCTCCCCCAGGAACTGTGAAAATTGCACTGTGTCCACTTTTGAAATAGCTATTTGTCAATAACTTGAAAAGTATACATGCAATTGAAATGATTCAAAGTTCCTAATGTACTTACCTGCAATACCTTTCAAACAAGATATTACATGTTAAATTTGAACCTGTGGTTCTTAAAATAAACTAAGAAAAGATATTTTTCTATAACAAAACCTATTGGCTGGATTTGTCTCTGAGTGTGTGTACCTCATTTATTGTCTGTGTGTATGTACAACAAATGCTTAACACTACTCCTTGGATAAGCCTACTGCTCGACCACACTACCACAAAATAGAGCATTAGTATTATCTATTTTTACCACTATTTTACCTCTAAGGGGAACCCTTGGACTCTGTGCATGCTATTCCTTACTTTGAAATAGCACATACAGAGCCACCTTCCTACATTGGTGGCAGCGGTGGGATACAAGACTTTGCATTTGCTGGACTACTCAGCCAATACCTGATCACACGACAAATTCCAAAATTGTCATTAGAAATTGATTTTTGCAATTTGAAAAGTTTTCTAAATTCTTAAAAGACCTGCTAGGGCCTTGTGTTAGATCCTGTTTAGCATTTCTTTTAGAGTTTAAAAGTTTGTAAAAGTTTGAATTAGATTCTAGAACCAGTTGTAGATTCTTAAAAAGTATTCCAACTTTTAGAAGCAAAATGTCTAGCACAGATGTGACTGTGGTGGAACTCGACACCACACCTTACCTCCATCTTAAGATGAGGGAGCTAAGGTCACTCTGTAAAATAAAGAAAATAACAATGGGCCCCAAACCTCCCAAAATACAGCTCCAGGAGCTTCTGGCAGAGTTTGAAAAGGCCAACCCCTCTGAGGGTGGCAACTCAGAGGAAGAGGATAGTGACTTGGAGGAAAATTCCCCCCTACCAGTCCTATCTAGGGAGAACAGGGTCTCTCAAACCTGACTCCAAAAATAATAGTCAGAGATGCTGGTTCCCTCACAGGAGAGACCAACACCTCTGAAATCACTGAGGATAACTCCAGTGAAGAGGACATCCAGTTAGCCAGGATGGCCAAAAGATTGGCTTTGGAAAGACAGATCCTAGCCATAGAGAGGGAAAGACAAGAGATGGGCCTAGGACCCATCAATGGTGGCAGCAACATAAATAGGGTCAGAGATTCTCCTGACATGTTGAAAATCCCTAAAGGGATTGTAACTAAATATGAAGATGGTGATGACATCACCAAATGGTTCACAGCTTTTGAGAGGGCTTGTGTAACCAGAAAAGTGAACAGATCTCACTGGGGTGCTCTCCTTTGGGAAATGTTCACAGGAAAGTGTAGGGATAGACTCCTCACACTCTCTGGACAAGATGCAGAATCTTATGACCTCATGAAGGGTACCCTGATTGAGGGCTTTGGATTCTCCACTGAGGAGTATAGGATTAGATTCAGGGGGGCTCAAAAATCCTCGAGCCAGACCTGGGTTGACTTTGTAGACTACTCAGTAAAAACACTAGATGGTTGGATTCAAGGCAGTGGTGTAAGTAATTATGATGGGCTGTACAATTTATTTGTGAAAGAACACCTGTTAAGTAATTGTTTCAATGATAAACTGCATCAGCATCTGGTAGACCTAGGACCAATTTCTCCCCAAGAATTGGGAAAGAAGGCGGACCATTGGGTCAAGACTAGGGTGTCCAAAACTTCCACAGGGGGTGTCCAAAAGAAAGGGGTCACAAAACCTCCCCAGGGGAAAGGTGGTGAGACAACCAAAAATAAAAATAGTCAAGAGTCTTCTAAAGGCCCCCAAAAACCTGCACAGGAGGGTGGGCCCAGAGCCTCTTCACAAAACAATCCTGGGTTCAAGGGTAAAAACTTTGATCCCAAAAAGGCCTGGTGTCGAAACTGTAGTCAGTCTGGACACCAAACTGGAGACAAGGCCTGTCCCAAGAAAAGTTCCACTCCAAACTCCAATCCAGGTAACACTGGAATGGCTAGTCTTCAAGTGGGATCAACAGTGTGCCCAGAGCAAATCAGGGTCCACACTTAAGCTACTCTAGTCTCTGAGGGTGGGGTGGATTTAGCCACACTAGCTGCCTGGCCCCCTAACATGCAAAAATACAGGCAGCAGCTCTTTATTAATGGGACAAGTGTAGAGGGCCTGAGGGATACAGGTGCCAGTGTCACCATGGTGACAGAGAAACTGGTTTCCCCTGGCCAATACCTGACTGGAAAAACTTATACAGTCACCAATGCTGACAATCAAACTAAAGCACATCCCATGGCAATGGTAACTTTAGAATGGGGAGGGGTCAATGGCCTGAAACAGGTGGTGGTCTCCTCAAACATCCCAGTAGACTGTCTGCTTGGAAATGACCTGGAGTCCTCAGCATGGGCTGAGGTAGAACTAAAAACCCATGCAGCCATGCTGGGTATCCCTGAACTGGTGTGTGTAAAAACAAGAGCACAATGCAAGGCACAGGGTGAAAAAGTAGAGCTGGAGTCTGGAAAAATGGCCCAGCCTACCAAGAGAAAAGGAAAGTCAGTTGGGAAACCAACTGCAACACAGTCAGAAAAAGGGAACCTCTCTTCTCAGGAAGAAGTTCTGCCCTCTGAGGGAACTGAGCCTTTGGAGCTTGAACCTTATCAGGTTGAGCTCTTGGGCCCAGGGGGACCCTCAAGGGAGGAGCTGTGTAAGGGACAAGAAACCTGTCCCTCTCTTGAAGGCCTTAGGCAGCAAGCTGCTGAAGAGTCCAAGGGCAAGAAAAATGGAACACATAGGGTCTATTGGGAAGATGGACTCCTGTACACTGAGGCCAGAGACCCCAAACCTGGTGCCACTAGGAGAGTGGTAGTGCCTCAGTCGTTCAGAGAGTTTATTCTGACCTTAGCCCATGATATTCCCCTGGCTGGGCATTTGGGACAAACCAAGACGTGGGAGAGGTTAGTCAACCACTTCTACTGGCCCAATATGTCCCAGAAGGTTAAGGAGTTTTGCCTCTCCTGCCCCACCTGTCAATCCAGTGGTAAGACAGGTGGGCACCCAAAGGCCCCCCTCATTCCACTTCCAGTGGTGGGGGTCCCCTTTGAAAGAGTGGGTGTGGACATAGTTGGTCCACTGGAACCTCCCACAGCCTCAGGAAATATGTACATCCTAGTAGTAGTGGATCATGCTACTAGGTATCCTGAAGCTATTCCCCTTAGGTCGACTACTGCCCCTGCAGTAGCCAAGGCCCTCATTGGTATCTTTACCAGAGTGGGTTTCCCTAAGGAGGTGGTGTCTGACAGAGGTACCAACTTCATGTCAGCATACCTAAAACACATGTGGAATGAGTGTGGAGTGACTTACAAATTCACTACACCATACCATCCACAAACTAATGGCTTAGTTGAGAGATTCAACAAGACATTAAAAGGCATGATCATGGGGCTCCCAGAAAAACTCAAAAGGAGATGGGATGTCCTCTTGCCATGTCTGCTTTTCGCTTACAGAGAGGTGCCACAGAAGGGAGTAGGATTCTCACCCTTTGAACTTCTGTTTGGTCACCCTGTAAGGGGACCACTTGCTCTTGTTAAAGAAGGCTGGGAGAGACCTCTTCATGAGCCTAAACAAGACATAGTGGACTATGTACTTGGCCTTCGCTCTAGAATGGCAGAGTACATGGAAAAGGCAACAAAAAACCTTGAGGCCAGCCAACAGCTCCAGAAGTTTTGGTAGTTTCATTAGCAGGAGGTTACTCCCCAGGGAGCAGCGTTGGAGTGCCATTGAGAGGGAGGCCTTTGCTGTGGTTTGGTCCCTGAAGAAGCTGAGACCATACCTCTTTGGGACTCACTTCCTAGTTCAAACTGACCACAGACCTCTCAAATGGCTGATGCAAATGAAAGGTGAAAATCCTAAACTGTTGAGGTGGTCCATCTCCCTACAGGGAATGGACTTTATAGTGGAACACAGACCTGGGACTGCCCATGACAATGCAGATGGCCTTTCCAGGTTCTTCCACTTAGAAAATGAAGACTCTCTTGGGAAAGGTTAGTCTCATCCTCTTTCGTTTGGGGGGGGGTTGTGTAAGGAAATGCCTCCTTGGCATGGTTGCCCCCTGACTTTTTGCCTTTGCTGATGCTATGTTTACAATTGAAAGTGTGCTGAGGCCTGCTAACCAGGCCCCAGCACCAGTGTTCTTTCCCTAACCTGTACTTTTGTATCCACAATTGGCAGACCCTGGCATCCAGATAAGTCCCTTGTAACTGGTACTTCTAGTACCAAGGGCCCTGATGCCAAGGAAGGTCTCTAAGGGCTGCAGCATGTCTTATGCCACCCTGGAGACCTCTCACTCAGCACAGACACACTGCTTGCCAGCTTGTGTGTGCTAGTGAGGACAAAACGAGTAAGTCGCATGGCACTCCCCTCAGGGTGCCATGCCAGCCTCTCACTGCCTATGCAGTATAGGTAAGACACCCCTCTAGCAGGCCTTACAGCCCTAAGGCAGGGTGCACTATACCATAGGTGAGGGTACCAGTGCATGAGCATGGTACCCCTACAGTGTCTAAACAAAACCTTAGTCATTGTAAGTGCAGGGTAGCCATAAGAGTATATGGTCTGGGAGTTTGTCAAACACGAACTCCACAGCACCATAATGGCTACACTGAAAACTGGGAAGTTTGGTATCAAACTTCTCAGCACAATAAATGCACACTGATGCCAGTGTACATTTTATTGCAAAATACACCCCAGAGGGCACCTTAGAGGTGCCCCCTGAAACTTAACCGACTATCTGTGTAGGCTGACTAGTTCCAGCAGCCTGCCACACTAGAGACATGTTGCTGGCCCCATGGGGAGAGTGCCTTTGTCACTCTGAGGCCAGTAACAAAGCCTGCACTGGGTGGAGATGCTAACACCTCCCCCAGGCAGGAGCTGTAACACCTGGCGGTGAGCCTCAAAGGCTCACCCCTTTGTCACAGCACCGCAGGACACTCCAGCTAGTGGAGTTGCCCGCCCCCTCCGGCCCGGCCCCCACTTTTGGCGGCAAGGCCGGAGAAAATAATGAGAATAACAAGGAGGAGTCACTGGCCAGTCAGGACAGCCCCTAAGGTGTCCTGAGCTGAGGTGACTCTAACTTTTAGAAATCCTCCATCTTGCAGATGGAGGATTCCCCCAATAGGGATAGGAATGTGACCCCCTCCCCTTGGGAGGAGGCGCAAAGAGGGTGTACCCACCCTCAGGGCTAGTAGCCATTGGCTACTAACCCCCCAGACCTAAACACGCCCTTAAATTTAGTATTTAAGGGCTACCCTGAACCCTAGAAAATTAGATTCCTGCGACAACAAGAAGAAGGACTGCCCAGCTGAAAACCCCTGCAGAGGAAGACCAGAAGACGACAACTGCCTTGGCTCCAGAAACTCACCGGCCTGTCTCCTGCCTTCCAAAGAACTCTGCTCCAGCGACGCCTTCCAAAGGGACCAGCGACCTCTGAATCCTCTGAGGACTGCCCTGCTTCGACGACGACCAGAAACTCCCGAGGACAGCGGACCTGCTCCAAAAAGACTGCAACTTTGTTTCAAGGAGCAGCTTTAAAGACCCTGCAATCTCCCCGCAAGAAGCGTGAGACTTGCAACACTGCACCCGGCGACCCCGACTCGGCTGGTGGAGAACCAACACCTCAGGGAGGACCCCCGGACTACTCTACGACTGTGAGTACCAAAACCTGTCCCCCCTGAGCCCCCACAGCGCCGCCTGCAGAGGGAATCCCGAGGCTTCCCCTGACCGCGACTCTCTGAAACCTAAGTCCCGACGCCTGGAAAAGACCCTGCACCCGCAGCCCCCAGGACCTGAAGGACCGGACTTTCACTGGAGAAGTGACCCCCAGGAGTCCCTCTCCCTTGCCCAAGTGGAGGTTTCCCCGAGGAAGCCCCCCCTTGCCTGCCTGCAGCGCTGAAGAGATCCGTTGATCTCTCATAGACTAACATTGCGAACCCGACGCTTGTTTCTACACTGCACCCGGCCGCCCCCGCGCTGCTGAGGGTGAAATTTCTGTGTGGGCTTGTGTCCCCCCCGGTGCCCTACAAAACCCCCCTGGTCTGCCCTCCGAAGACGCGGGTACTTACCTGCAAGCAGACCGGAACCGGGGCACCCCCTTCTCTCCATTCTAGCCTATGCGTTTTGGGCACCACTTTGAACTCTGCACCTGACCGGCCCTGAGCTGCTGGTGTGGTGACTTTGGGGTTGCTCTGAACCCCCAACGGTGGGCTACCTTGGACCAAGAACTGAACCCTGTAAGTGTCTTACTTACCTGGTAAAACTAACAAAAACTTACCTCCCCCAGGAACTGTGAAAATTGCACTGTGTCCACTTTTGAAATAGCTATTTGTCAATAACTTGAAAAGTATACATGCAATTGAAATGATTCAAAGTTCCTAATGTACTTACCTGCAATACCTTTCAAACAAGATATTACATGTTAAATTTGAACCTGTGGTTCTTAAAATAAACTAAGAAAAGATATTTTTCTATAACAAAACCTATTGGCTGGATTTGTCTCTGAGTGTGTGTACCTCATTTATTGTCTGTGTGTATGTACAACAAATGCTTAACACTACTCCTTGGATAAGCCTACTGCTCGACCACACTACCACAAAATAGAGCATTAGTATTATCTATTTTTACCACTATTTTACCTCTAAGGGGAACCCTTGGACTCTGTGCATGCTATTCCTTACTTTGAAATAGCACATACAGAGCCAACTTCCTACAGGTCCTGAAAGAACACAAAAAACGAATGGTTAAAAAACAAAAAACACTGAAATTCACAGGGCATAGATTAGTGAGATAACTAGAACTTCCACCTCCACAGCGCACTGCTTATCACCTCCCACAATACAACACTCATGACACGTTAAATGACAATATTGATGACATCACACATAACATCACTGATAACACCATAGTCATATAGAGCATAGAATTATTTTGTGATTAGGTGTGCATACATAGGTGGTCATTACAACCCTGGCGGACGGTGTTCAAGCGGCGGTAAGACCGCCAAAAGGCCGGCGAAAAAAAGTGGAATTATAACCGTGGCGGAAACCGCCAACAAAGACAGCCACTTTAACACCCCGACCGCCACGGCGGTACAAACAAACAGCATGGTGGTCACCGCCAACAGACAGGCGGAAGACAATGTACCGCACACAGTATCACAACCTACCAATCCGCCACCTTTTCCGGGGCGGATTCACCGCAAACAAAAATACGGTGGAAACAGGACTTCGAAGGGAAAACGCTCACCTCTACACATCCCACGAAAAACCAGGACGCCATGGAACCAGAGCTGCACATATTCCCTGCCCTTATCTTCTTGCTCCTCTACCAGGAGCACGAACGCCAGCGGCGAAGACCACGTGAGTACTGCACCTACGACACAGGGAAGGGGGAGGGAAAAAACAGGTACACACCCACGCAACACCCCCACCCCTACCCTCACCCACTACAACACACACACCAATACAGCATGATACATTACAGTTACACCCCCCAAACCCTCCGGAAGAATGCAAAGACAAAAGAAAATGAGTGTAACCATTGTAATCTATTAAAATCCAGTACGCAAAAATATATATACATTATTAACAAATATATACACCAAGAATAGTAGTCCAGGTATAGCTCCATTGAAGTCCGTGGAACACTGGGCCCACACGGCATGGGCGAGGCCCACACTCAATACCCGAACATGACGGAGAGAACACTGCAGGGGCATCATATAGCAATAAAACAGGCACCCCAGGGGGAAGGGAAAGGGGCGGCACCTCAGCCGGTTGAGTGCACGACGCCAAATCCACGAGGGGGCCCCATGCCCACTGTTCAATCCTGGGGAGTGCAAAGCCACTGTCTCTCAAGTCTCTACAAGGGGTGGGTTGCCCACTGTTCAATCCTGGGGAGTGCAAAGCCACAATCTCTCAAGTGGATAACAGTCTCCACTGGTTCTGGAGGGTGCTTTGTGCCCAGAGTGCTTCATCCTGCCAAGGACTGAGGTAGTGGATGTAAATCTCGACTGGTTCAGGAGGGGGCTTTGTGCCCAAAGTGCTTCATCCTGCCAAGGACAGAGGTAGTGGAGGTAAATCTCCACTGGTTCTGGAGGGGGCTTTGGGCCCAGAGTGCTTCATCCTGACAAGGACAGAGGTAGTGGCTGCCTTTCTCCACTGGTTCCTGGGTGGGCTTTGTGCCCAGAGTGCTTTATCCTGCCAAGGACTGAGGTAGTGGATGCCTTTCTCCACTGGTTCTGGAGGGGGCTTTGTGCCCAGAGTGCTTCATCCTGCCAAGGACTCAGGTAGTGGATGCCTTTCTCCACTGGTTCTGGAGGGGGCTTTGTGCCCAGAGTGCTTCATCCTGCCAAGGACTGAGGTAGTGGATGCCTTTCTACACTGGTTCTGGAGGGGGCTTTGTGCCCAGAGTGCTTCATCCTCGTGGCGGACACAGTAGCGTCAGTGCCCTTTGCGCTCATGGGCCAGTGGTGCTTGTGGCGGCGGTGTCCTGTTCAGCGATGCTTGTGGCGGTGGTTTCCTGTTCAGCTGTGCTTGTGGCAGCGGTGTCCTGTTCAGCGGTGCTTGTTGCAGCGGGGTCCTTGGCAGCGACTCAGCTGCTGGCGGTCCTTTCTGGCCCAGCGGGGCTGGTGCTGGCGGTCCTTTCTGGCCCAGGGGGGCTGGTGCTGGTGGTCCTTTCTGGCCCAGCGGGGCTGGGGCTGGCGGTCCTGCCTGGCCCAGCGGTGCTGTTGCTGGCAGTTCTTTCCGGCCCAGCGGGGCTGGTGCTGGTGGTCCTGTCTGGCCCAGCGGGGCTGGTGGTCCTGTCTGGCCCAGCGGGGATGATGGCGGTGGCCTCCTGGGCAGCGGGGATGATGGTGGTGGCCTCCTGGGCAGCGGGGATGATGGCGGTTGCCTCCCGGGCAGCAGGGCTGATGGTGGTCTTCTCCGCCGTGCTGCTCTTCCCAGACTTGCTGAGTTTGTGGTGCCCCTTCCCCACCATGGAAGGTGTCACATCTGACTCCACACTCCCACCTGTATCCCTGGGAGCAGCTTTGGTGGCTGGAGTCTTCCCCCTCTCCCGCCGGGCACTGGCCAACTTTTGATGCTTGACAGGTGGGGGACTGTCCGTGCTATGGCTCCTTGCAACACTGGCTGCCCTGCTGCCTGGTGCACTCCAGAATCCGGTGACTGCTGGCACCACTGGGCCCGGAGATGTTGTGGCTGAGGTGCTAGGTTGGGACCTGGAGAGTCAGGCCCTAGGAGACTGACGGGGTGGGGGAGGTGAGGGAAAGAGGTCAAGGGTGGACAGGAAAAGTTTCTTGGGAACACTGGGACGGGTAGCTGGAGGGGGTTTGGGAGTGGAGAAAGAGAATGTGGTTGTAGGAGGTGTTCGTTTGGTGACTTTGGTTGAAGGTGCATGCGCTGGAGGCTGTCGTGAGGTGGATGGCTGTTGGGTGGGTCGGTGTCTGCGTTTGTGTATCTTGGGAGGTGGCGTCACAGACACACTAGGAGAGGACACAGGGGACGTGTGAATGGTAGTGGGGGTGGTGACTGCACGTGAGCGGGATGTGGTGGTGTGTGCTGGTGATGGAAGTAGTGGCTGCAGATGTAGTGCATGCAGGTGTGAGTGGAGACGAGACTGGGAGGGAGGAGGGAGACAAGGATGTGGGGGACACAGTGGAGGCAGTGGATGTTGGTGTGTCTGCATGTATGTGATGCTTGCGTGAGTGCCTGTGGGATGTGCCTGACCAGAATTAATGCCCTCCAGGAATGCATTTGTTTGTTGCAACTGCCTCTCTACACCCTGGATGTCACTCAAAATGGTAGACTGCCCAACAGTGAGGGACCTGAGGAGGTCAATGGCCTCCTCACTGAGGGCAGTAGGGGTGACTGGGGCAGGGCCTGAGGTGCCTGGGGGGAAGGTGATGCCCACCCTCCTGGGTGAGCGGGCACGGGGCAAAGGCTGAGGGGCTGCTAGGAGGGTGGTGCTGGAAGGGGGGGGTGGCGGCTATACCTGTAGATAATGAGGGCACAGATGTGGCCACCACCACAAGGGAGCTCCCATCAGAGGACGAGTCCGTATCACTGGTGTCAGCTCCTGTCCCCGCCGTGGAGCTCCCCTCACCCTCCGTCCCACTGATGAAGTCCCAGTCCGTAGTGTGGCCCTCTATGGCCATGTGGAATGCAGCTCCCTCCTGCTCCGGTGCCACTGCTCCTCCGCCTGATGATGCTAATGCACACAAGAACAGGGAGACCACAAAAAGGGGGACGACGACAGCAGAAAGACATGTTGAGTGCATGCATTACCGCTACCGTTGGTGGACACGACAGACACAGAAGCCCCCTGCACTATGCCGCGCACTTGGGGTCCACTGTTCAATCCCTGGGACATGCCCTACAAGGCTGTGGCTGACATCTGCACACATGGATGTCACAGGAGCCTGACTAGGTGTAATTGGCACTGTACACAGGTGGGGTCGGGTGGCACAGGGTCTGCCAGAAGAAGGGGACCTAACTAGCACACTCGCCCTGGCCTAGGGAAACCCACAGCCCACCTCCCCCACCGAGACACCTCCACTGCGCGCTGAATCAGCTGAATGAGAGTGTACTCACCCCCTTGTGGCTGCTGTGATGTCCTCAAGCGCCCATCCAACTCCGGGTACGCCACCGCCAGGATCCTGAACACCAGGGGGGTCATGGTGCGACTGGCACCCCTCCCACGTTGGGAGGCCATCCCCAGCTGGGCCTCCGCCGTCTTCTTGCTCCAGCGACGGATGTCCTCCCATCTCTTACGGCAGTGGGTGCTCCGTCTGTGATAGACCCCCAGGGAAGGAAAAAGGAAAAGTCATTACCAACTGCACCGTCACAGTCATTGGCCCCCATCCCTACCCGTACCATGTGGCTCATGCACTCACCGTCGTTTCATGCACGCCTCAATCTCCCCCCCCCCATCTTTCATCCACCCCACTCCACACAGGCATAGCCCATAGAGCATGCTCCCAGTGTACTTACTTGTTTGTCTGGAGGACCGTAGAGTAGCGTGTACTGGGGGAGGACCCCATCCACGAGTTTCTCAAACTCCTCCGATGTGAAGGCAGGGGCCCTTTCCCCAGACGCACGAGCCAATGTCTCTTCCAGACTGAGGTCACAGCAGCACTTGCAGTGTAGGTCCTCTCCTGTCGAAGATCAGGTATTGAGTGATTGAACAGATAGAAAATGGCAGTCACGTCCGTGGCGGTGCGTACTGTCACCACCGGCGTACATCGTCATTGGCTCCTGGGACCCATAGGGTCCAATGTTAACAAATGCAGAATTGCGCCGCGGTCTTTGACCGCCTACCGCGGCGGTGTATAACGCCAGCGCAGTTACCTCCCATCCCATTGTCCCACTTTACAGGTCAGGAGGCCGCCATTTCAGGGGCCCAGATGGCTTAATTTTTAACTGCGTCACACATACCTAGGCCTTGCCTCAACACTCATGCATGCTTATTTCGGATTATGAATCGTGTTCTGGGTAAGCTGTGGGTACATACCTCTGAGTTGGTTGACTCTGTGCTCGCTGTTGTCCTTCATAGGCACTGTCCGCTGGGACCTGTGAGGAGATGGCGGCATCCTCCGGTGTACAGACCGCTGGTGGACCTGTCGACAATGTAGGAAAGACATGTGATCATCACCTACAGGCTTGATCGGGCCACAATCCTGGAACTGTGTGCCCAGTTGGAGCCAGACCTGATGTCAGCTCATCCCCATCCCACGGGAATCCCCCCCTAGTGCAGGTGCTGTCAGTACTCCATTTCCTTGCAAGTGGGTCATTTCAAACAACAGTGGCCATAGCATCAGGGATGTCCCAGCCTATGTTTTCCAACGTGTTGTCCAGAGTGTTGTCTGCCCTGCTGAAACACAGGCGGAGCTACATTTTTTTCCCTCAGGTGGAGGATGTGCCTACAGTGAAAGGTGATTTCTATGCCCTGGGACATATCCCCAAAATCATAGGTGCCATTGATGGGACACATGTGGCTTTGGTACCCCCCCGCAGGAATGAACAGGTGTACAGAAACCGGAAGAGTTATCATTCGAATGTGCAGATGGTTTGTTTGGCCGACCAGTACATCTCCCATGTTAAGGCCAAATTCCCTGGCTCAGTGCATGACGCTTACATTTTGAGGAATAGCAGCATCCCTTATGTGATAGGGCAACTCCAGAGGCACTGTGTGTGGCTATTAGGTGAGCACCTGGAAGCAAGTCAGTGGGAATGGTTGTCTGGGTCTGGGGATATCCCTACAGGTTAGTGTGTGTTTAACAGTTGTCCCTCGCCATTTGCAGGTGACTCTGGTTACCCTAACCTGTCATGGCTACTGACCCCAGTGAGGAATCCCAGGACAAGGGCAGAGGAACACTACAATGAGGCCCATGGGCGAACTCGGAGGATTATAGAGCGGATCTTCGGCCTCCTGAAGGCCAGGTTCAGGTGCCTCCATATGACAGGTGGATCCCTATTCTACGCACCAAAGAAGGTGTGCCAGATCATCGTGGCCTGCTGTATGCTTCACAACTTAGCTTTGCGACGACAGGTGCCTTTTCTGCAGGAGGATGGTCCAGATGGAGGTTTTGTGGCAGATGTGGAGCCTGTGGACTGTGAAGACGAGGAAGCAGAAGAAGAGGACATCGACAACAGGAACTCGGTGATCCTGCAATACTTCCAGTGAGACACAGGTAAGAATACAAACCTGCCTACTACATGTACTTTAACACTACTACATCTCTACTGTCGGTCGTTTTCACCCAGTGTATGGTCACTGAGTTGTCACTTTCCCTTACGATTTCACAGATGTGGGTCCCGCTGTGTAACATCTGCTTTGTTTCCTCATGGACTAGAGCTGTGTGACATAGGTATGTTGATATTACAATTGAAAGAGCATTTTGACACTGTAATTGCTAATACACTATTTTGAAATCACAGACGGACTCTAGATTGTTTTGTGCTTTAAGGGTGTTTATTTAAGTGCTCAATATTGGAGGGTGCTGTAAAATGGTGAGGGGTGATGGTGGAGGAATGTCCATGGCAGAGTCCAGTCTATTAGTCTCACAGGTGCATTGCCCAAATGGGCATAGGAAGTGGAGCTGGGGCAGTTTGAGGATGGACAGGGTGACAAGGTGGGACAGAAGGATGACAATCAGGGTGGTCTCATTTCTTGGCTGGGGTCTTGGCATCGTTCTCCGTCTTTGTCCTGGATCTCAGGGACCGTTTGCGGGGTGGTTCTCCCTCTGCAGGGGGTGGGGTGCTGATGTGGTGGTCCTGTGGCAGTGCCTCCTGTCCACTAGCGCCGGCGGAGGTGGTGGGCAGTTCATCGTCCAGGCTAGTGTCAGGGGCCCCTTGTTGTGCCACAGTGTCCCTCCTGGTGTTGAGGACTTCCTTCAGCACCCCTACGATGGTGCCCAGGGTGGAATTGATGGATCTGAGTTCCTCCCTGAAGCCCAAATACTGTTCCTCCTGCAGCCGCTGGGTCTCCTGAAACTTGGCCAGTACCGTTGCCATCGTCTCCTGGGAATGGTTGTATGCTCCCATGATGTTGGAGAGGGCCTCGTGGAGAGTGGGTTCCCTGGGCCTGTCATTCCCCCTGTCACACAGCAGCCCTCCCAGTTCCCCTGTGTTCCTGGGCCTCTGTTCCCTGGACTGTGTGCCCATTGCCACTGCCCCCAGGTCCCTGTTGTTGGTGGGATGGTGGGTTAGCCTGGGTTCCCTGTAGTGGTGGACACACTGCTGATTGACGTGTCCTGGGGACAGAGGTATGGGCCCGCTGGGTGGGTGCTGTGCTGGTGTTTCCAGAGGGGGGAAGCTCTGTGGTGGCCTGTGCCAGTGTGAGGGGAACAGACTGTCCCGAGGTCTCAGATGGGCCGGGCTTGTCATCTAGATCCAGTTGGACAGAGCTGCTGCATCACTGTGGGCCTCTTCTGTTGGTGGTGTGGACATCTGTGGACCCTCTTCTGCGGTGACGTTGGGTAGGGGTCCTGCAGGGGTATAAAAGGATGTTTATTGCATCTGTGCGTGCCATGGTGTGCAATGGGTGGGTGACCGTGTACCCCAGTGCTTGCATTCCTGTGTGGGACCTTGTGTGATGGTGGTTTCGGGGGTGTATGGGTATGTGCAGTGGCCATGCTTTGGTGATGGGTGTCCATGCTTTGTTGCTGCATGGAGGGCTTGGTGTTGGGATGTGTGGTTTGTGATATTGGGACATTTGTGAGGAGTTGGAGTGATGGGGGTGAGGACGAGGGTGGGGGCATGTGATGGCATGCAGGTAGGGTGGGGGATGTAATAGTTAAGATTTGACTTACCAGAGTCCATTCCTCCATCTACTCCTGCGAGGCCCTCAGGATGCAGAATCGCCAAGACTTGCTCCTCCCATGTTGTTAGTTGTGGGGTCCGCTGAACCGCAAGGTGGTGTCTTGAGACCACGGAAAGCACCTTCCCCCGTAGGTCATTCCACCTCTTCCTAATGTCATCCCTATTTCTTGGGTGCTCCTCCCACTGCGTTAACCCTGTCCACTATTCTGCGCCATAGCTCCATCTTCCTAGCTATGGAGGTGTGCTGCACCTGTGATCCGAATAGCTGTGGCTCTACCCGGACGATTTCCTCCACCAAGACCCTGAGCTCCTCCTCAGAGAACCTAGGGTGTCTTTGCCGTGCCATGGGGGGGTGTGGGTGATGTGTGGGGTGGTGTGTGTAGTGATGTGTGGGGTGATATTGAGTGGTGTGTTGTGTGAGGTGCGTGGAAGTTATGGGGGTGATGGTATTGTGTGCCTGTGGATGCTTGGTAGTAGTTTGTATTGTCTCTCTCTGGCCTTCTTTCAGTATTTTGGTCATAGGGGTTTGTGGGTGATGTGGGTGTGAGTTTTATATTGTAATGGGTGTGTGGGAGTGGTGTGCTTATGTGTATCAGGTGTGTGTATTTCGAATTGTCCAATGTGGCAGTGTTTTGTAAATGTGTGTGTATTTTGAGCGTGGCGGTGTGTACCGTCAATGGAATACCGCGGTTGAAAGACCGCCGCGTGGATTCGTGGGTCGTGATAGTGTGGGCGTATTTCTGTTGGCGCGACGGTGGAGGTTTTGATTTTGCCACTTTATCACTTGTGCACGGCGGTAAGTGGCTTTTACTGCAAATGTTGTAATGAGGGCCTTAGTATGGAAATAGTTTAAGTCATGGCGGCAATTGTGGTTATGCATGGTGAAAGTTATATGGTATACAGTTTATAACTTACTAAAATTTGGGGTGTAACAATAACTCCATGTTAAACAAGGTAAAAGATGAGCATACCTGATGTTGGTTACAGAGGTATATTTCAAGGTAAGTTGTGCAATAAAGCCAAAGCCTCTTTGAAGGGCCAAAGCTTCCTTTGACAATAGACTATCCATCAGTGCCTATCGGGGTACCTGTCCATTTTAAATAGTTTTGATATAGTGTTATAGGCAAATTCTTTATAGCAAGGACAAACTTTTTACAGCAAGGATGTTTATATGGTGTGCATCTTTATTTCCAGAACTTTGCAGAAGATTTTATGAGATTGCAGATTGTAGTATAATTTAGAACGTTGTCCCACCCACAAGTGCCACAGGGTCATGGTGTTCCTGCCATACTGCCTTATACCACTTTTAAAAACAACTTCAGGGCACTGGGGCTTTGTTCCCAGAGTGCTTCATCCTGCCAAGGAATGAGGTAGTGGATGCCTTTCTCCACTGGTTCAGGAGGGGGCTTTGTGCTCAGAGTGCTTCATCTTGCCAAGGACTGAGGTAGTGGATGCCTTTCTCCACTGGTTATGGAGGGGGGTTTGTGCCCAGAGTGCTTCATCCTGCCAAGGACTGAGGTAGTGGATGAGATACTCCACTGGTTCTGGAGGTGGCTTTGTGCCCAGAGTGCTTCATCCTGCCAAGGGCTGAGGTAGTGGATGCCTTTCTCCACTGGTTCTGGAGGGGGCTTTGCACCCAGAGTGCTTCATCCTACCAAGGACTGAAGTAGTGGATGAGATATCCTACTGGTTCTGGAGGGGGCTTTGTGCCCAGAGTGCTTCATCCTGCCAAGGACTAAGGTAGTGGATGCCTTTGTCCACTGGTTCTGGAGGGGGGGTTTGTGCTAAGAGTGTTCCACGTGCATTGTGGCCGGAACAATACACTTGCCTGGGTGTGTGTGCCACGAGATTTCTGAGGTACAGGTAAGATGATACGCCATGGAGGCAGAGACATACCCCACACTGCTGCGGCTTCGCATTCCATATGCAGGTGACAACTGTGATGACAGTGATGTTTCATGGAAGCTGCCCAGGGTCCTGGAACTCACCACCAGTCTCGGGTGACTGACCACTGGGGATGGTAGCCATGTCTGCGGTGGTGCCACTGTCTGAGGATGTCGCGGGCCGCTGGCGGTGCTTGCGGCGGTGTCAGTCGTAGCAGTGCTGGCTGCGGGGTCTGTGGTGGCAGTGCTGGCTGTGGGGTCTGTGGCGGCGGTGCTTGTGGCGATGTCAGTTGCGGCGGTGCTGGCTGCGGGGTCTGTGGTGGTGGTGCTGGCGGTGGGGTCTGTGGCGGCAGTGCTGGCTGCAGGGTCTGTGGCAGCGGTGTTGGCAGCAGGGTCCATGGCAGAGTCCAGTCTATTTGTTTCACAGGTGCATTGTCCAAAGGGGCATAGGAAGTGGAGCAATGGCAGTTGAAGGATGGACAGGGTGACAAAATGGGACAGAAGGGTGACATTCAGGGGGGTCTCATTTCCTGGTGGGGGTCTTGGCAATGTTCTCTGTCTTGTTCCTGGATCTCAGGGACCGTTTGCGGGGTGGTTCTCCATCAGCAGCGGGTGGTGTGCTGGTGTTGTGTTCCTGTGGCGGTGCCTCCTGTCCACTAGCGCCGGCGGAGGTGGAGGGCTGTTCATCGTCACAGGCTAGTGTCAGGGGCCCCTTGTTGTGCCACAGTGCACCTCCTGGTGTTGACAAGGTCTTGCAGCACCCCTGCAATGGTGACCAAGGTGTTGTTAATGGACTTCAGGTCCTCCCTGATCCTCAGATAGTGTTCCTCCTGCAGCCGCTGGGTCTCCTGAAACTTGGCCAGTACCGTTGCCATGGTCTCCTGGGAATGATGGTAAGCTCCCAGGATGTTGGAGAGGGCCTCGTGGAGAGTGGGTTCCCTGGGCCTGTCCTCCCCCTGTCGCACAGCAGTCCTCCCAGTTTCCCTGTTTTCCTGAGCCTCTGTCCCCTGAACCGTGTGCCCACTGCCACTGCCCCCAGGTCCCTGATTTTCTTGGGTTAGTGGGTTTGCCTGGGTTCCCTGTAGTGGTGGACACACTGCTGATTGACGTGTCCTGGGGACAGAGGGATGGGCCCGCTGGGTGGGTGCTGTGCTGGTGTTTCCTGAGGGGGAGGGTCTTTGGTGGCTTGTGCCAGTGTCAGGGGAACAGACTGTCCCGACGTCCCTGATGGGCCGGGCTGGTAATCTTGATTCAGTTGTGCAGAGCTGCTGTCATCACTGTGGGTCTCTTCTGTGGGGGGACTGGATATGTCTGGTACCTCCTGTCCAGTGACGTTGGGTTGGGGTCCTTCAGGAGTGTAAAAGCATGATTATTGCATCTGTGTTTGCCATTGTGTGCAATGGGTGAGTGACCCTGTACTCCAGTGCTTGCATTCTTGTCTTGGTCCTTGTGTGATATTTGGTTTGGGGTCTGTGTGGGTATCTGTAGTGGACATGCTTTGGTGATGGGTGTCCATTCTTTGGTGTTGCATGCAGGGCTTGGTGTTGGGATTGGTGGGTTGTGATAGTGGGGCATATGTGAGGTGTTGGAGTGAGGGTCGTGAGGGTGGGAGTATGTGATGGCATGCAGGTAGGGTGGGGGATCTAATAGTAAAGCTTTGACTGACCAGAGTCCAGTCCTCCTGCTACTCCTGCGAGGCCCTCAGGATGCAGTATTGCCAATACCTGCTCCTCCCATGTTGTTAGTTGTTGGGGAGGAGGTGGGGGTCCACCGCCAGTCCTCTGTACAGCAATCTAGTGTCTGGAGACCACGGAACGCACCTTCCCCTGTAAGTCGATCCACCTCTTCCTGATGTCATCCAGTGTTCTGGGGTGCTGTCCCACTGCGTTCACCCTGTCGACGATTCTGCGCCATAGCTCCATCTTCCTTGTAATGGAGGTGTGCTGCACCTGTGATCCGAATAGCTGTGGCTCTACCCGGACGATTTCCTCCACCATGAACCTGAGCTCCTCCTCAGAGAACTTGGGATGTCGTTGAGGTGCCATGATGTGGTGTGGGTGATGTGTGAGGTGGTGTGTGTTGTGATGTGTGATGGGATGTGTTGTTGTGTGTTGTTTGAGGTGCGTGGATGTTCTGTAAGTGATGGTGTTGTGTGTCTGTGGATGCTGGTGTTGTTTATGGTGGTGTCTCTCTCTGGCGTGGTATCAGAATTCTGGTAGTAAGGGTTTGTGGGTGATGTGTGTGTGTGTGTTTTATATTGGATTGGGTGTGTGGGTGTGGTGTGTGTATGTGTGTCAGGTGTGTGTGTTTCAAATTGTCCAATGTGGTTGTGTTTTGTAAATGTGTGTGTATTTTGAGCACGGCGGTGTGTACCGCCAATGGAATACCGTGGTTGAAAGACCGCCACGTGGATTTGTGGGTCATGATAGTGTGGGCGTATTCCTGTTGGCGTGACGGTGTTGGTTTTGTTATCGCCCGTTTATCAATGACCTTTGGTGTGGCGGACTTGTGTGGGTGTCTGTATTATGGCAGATTCCGAGCTGTGGGTCGTAATAGCTGTAGCGGAATTCCGCTGCCGCAGCGGTATGTTGGCAGTCTTCTGCACGGCGTTAAGCGGCATTTACCGTCAGGGTTGTAATGAGGGCCAACATCCCTTACACATAAGGCAGGGCATTTCTAAAATGTAATCCTATGAGAAGGCAGCACTCACAGCAGTGACACCAAGTGGTTGTTTGTCACTACCAGGACAGGCCACACAACATTGCACACACAGGCCCTGTGCTAGGAGGCCTGAGATAGGTTTGAGAGGCTACTTCAGTGGGTGGCGCAATCAGCGATGCAGGCCCACTAGTAGCATTTAATTTGCAGGCCCTGGGTATAGGGATACCACTTTACAAGGGACGTATAGGTAAATTAAATATGCCAATTAGGTATAAGCCAATCATACCAATTTTACAAGGGAGAGCACTTGCACTTTAGCACTGGTTAGCAGTGAAAAAGTCCTCAGAATCATAATGTCAGCCACCAAAGGTCGGAAAAATAAGGAGGCAGAAGGCAAAAAGTCTGGGGAATTACCCTGTAAAAGGACAAGGTTCAACACAGTGTAATTCTGTTCAGCAGTTATTTCTGTGTCAGAGAACAAAGTTTTACATGGGAATTAACATGGTAAATTAACTTTTTGAGACGCACCCCTGCCTTCTTTTTCGTGGCCCCTGCTTGAAGGAACAGTGCAAAAACTTTCAGGAAAGTGTTCAAGGTAAATGAACTTTTTTTTAAATAAAGTTTCATTCAGATTTGTTAAATAGTGCCAAAGTTATTATCAAAACAAAACAAGCTCTTCCTATGGAAGCTCTAACCTAAATACTACATAGTAGCAATCACATTGTGGTAACAATATATATTTACAATATACACTCATGGCTTCTAAATAGACATATATATATTTATATTTATCATACCAATGTGTACGTCATGACAATGTGTGTGATTTCAGAAGTCTCATCATCGTATACCCTCTGTTTTCAAATCGAAACTTCCCTTTGTCCATCTCCTTCACTCTCTCCATGTTAAGGACCCATTCAGAACAGCCCCTGTTTTTAAATCTAGATAACATAACGTTTGTTCGTTCAAGTGGGTCTCCTCTGTGTTGCAGTCTCTTTTTGCCCTCAGCAGTTCACTAAAAGGAGTACTCCACTTAAGCTTTTCCGGGTGGCTGCTGACGTACAACAACTAATCCAGTTCAGTACAGAGAGTTATCCAAAGGAGCATTCCTAACTGTAATCCCAACTTCAGTAACTTGATAGGTGACAGATAATTGTGATATCGCAAAGTGCGATACCTTAGGTACACGTTGGTACACAATGATGTACCTATAACTAAGAGGGCTGGATAACTTGGTTTGAATGATTACTTCCCCTGTGGTAAATGCATGTCGTGTAAGAACAGTTGCAGCAAAAAAGAATGTGAGATCCCCTATGGCAAAGGGAGTAGAGAGATTGTGCAATTTCTGACATGCAGTACCCAATATGTGGTGTATATAATGGTATACTCATGCAACAGAAGATATTTGGGAAATACTGTTCATGCAGTAAAAAAACTGTTTTTGGAACAAATGCAAGCATTTGAGAATAAGGACCTCGTTACCATGTAGTGAAACACTTCAATGAGGTACATTGTGGGGATAGACCCAAGTTGACGTACTATGCTGTTGAACAAGTACCATTCAATTTCAGGGGAGGCAACAGAACATTGACACTTAATAGAAAAGAGTTGAGACATATTATTGATTTAGAAAACTAAGGGCCATATGTAGCAAAGGTTTTTACCCATTCTGTGTCTATGGGAAAAAGTGTTCGTACATATGGCCCTAAATGTCCAGAAGGTCTCAATACTGAAGAAGATGTTAGGGTACATTTAGGTGATTACTAATCTGTGGTACTTTGCTTTCTTTGTACTGATTTGCAGCTCCTGTTTTGGTTTTAACATGCACATATGTTTGATTTTATTCTAGGAGGAAAGGAAGAGGATCTCAAATTATCGTAGTGGAGTGTCTGGACTGGAATCCCCCACCCTTTTTTCTGTTTTACTTTTGAGTGTCTGCACAAAACGTTACAGAAGTTTTTTTCTTTCTTCCTATATGTTTGGCACAACTGGGTATATATGCTTGAATATTTATATGTCATATGCATTATTTCAGCTACACACTCAGCATGCACTTACTTACAGGGACAGTGCTTCCATGTATGATTTGCCCACTAGGGCTTGATGTATTACTGTCCATCATGCACTTATTTACAGGGATTGTGCGTCCATGTATGGTTTGCCCACTTGGGCTTGATTTATTACTGTCTACCTTGGCATATATAGATTATTGAATGTATGTGTGTGTACCTGTATCTCAGGTATTGTTTAACTTTTCAGTTGCTAACTAATTTGCTGACTTCATTTACAGTATACACTCATGGCTTCTGAATAGACAGCATTATTTAGTTTCAGACTAATTTCCTACATACACTTTATGATGCAATGTAATCATTAAGTCAATGCCGGTCCTGTTGGAGTCATCTGTTTGTATTATATAACAGTCCTGTCTCAGTGTAATTACTTGCACTTGTTCTGGCTCCAGTTTGGAAAGGTTTTACGATAAGATGTATATTATCACATGGGAGCTTCCTTATGTACAGAGTCATCGATTTTTTATACCAAGGGTGATTGGTTTATTTTGTGTACTTGTTTTTGTGCCTTCCCACAGGATACTATGAGGGTCATTCCGACCCTGGCGGTCCAAGACCGCCAGGGCCGGGGACCACGGAAGCACCGCCAACAGGCTGGCGGTGCTTCCCAGCCCATTCTGACCGCGGCGGTAAAGCTGCGGTCAGAAAAGGGAATCCGGCGGTTTCCCGCCGGATTTCCCCTGCATGGGCTGAATCTCCATGGCGGCGCTGCAAGCAGCGCCGCCATGGAGATTCTGACCCCCTTCCCGCCACCCTGTTTCTGGCGGTTTTTACCGCCAGGAACAGGATGGCGGGAACGGGTGTCGTGGGGCCCCTGGGGGCCCCTGCACTGCCCATGCCACTGGCATGGGCAGTGCAGGGGCCCCCTAACAGGGCCCCATAAAGATTTTCACTGTCTGCATTGCAGACAGTGAAAATTGCGACGGGTGCAACTGCACCCGTCGCACCCCTGCAACTCCACCGGCTCCATTCGGAGCCGGCTTCATTGTTGCAGGGCCTTTCCCGCTGGGCCGGCGGGCGCTCCTTTGGCGGGCGCCCGCCGGCCCAGCGGGAAAGCCAGAATGACCGCTGCGGTCTTTCGGCGGCCTGATTTTGGCGGGCGAATGAGGGCCTTAGTGCTTTCTGTATGTCACTATCATTTACATGGTCAATGGTCTGCCACTCTCTCTCCATTCTTTGGCTGAAACGCGTCATGAGATGTTAAGAAATAAACACGTTTTTTTATCCTGAGGAAAATCTCTGAGAGAGCATGTATTATGTGTTTATGTTCCTGATTGCACTATTGATGTGCTCACGGTATAACATACATACATCCACAGTCAATGGGTATGTCAGCCGGCACCAAAAACGCCGGGGGTGCATGGAAGTCTGCTTGCACCCGAGCGTGGAGATATGTTCAGTCCTGCTCCCCAATAGCTTAAAAAACAAGAGTGGCACTTCTGGTGGTGTAGTAACGATGTCCTTTATGCAAGAAAATGGAAACCCTGGCAGGGGCAGAAAGTATACTTTTTGCCACCTTCTTGAATAAAGGGCATTGTTAATAAACCGTCAGGAATGCCGCTCTTGTTCTTCAGACTATTGGAAAGAAGGATTGAACATATATATATATATATATATATATATATATAAAATAGATAGATAGATAGATAGATAGATAGATAGATAGATAGATAGATAGATAGATAGATAGATAGATAGATAACCTTCTAGTGGTCACATTAGGACCAAATTTCCATATGAAAAGCATTTTTTGACTTGGCTATATCTTTGTCACCGTTTGATGAATCTTCATGAAATTTTCCAAAACATGTGTCTTCTTGGGTATTGTTGTTCATGAAAAGTTTCAGGGCGATTCATCAAGCAGGGGCAGAGAAAAAAAAGGTGGGTGGAGGGGTCAAAAAAGTGTGTTTCCCTTATTAATTCTCATGGAGATTTCCGACACAACTGCAGCATGAACCACTAGACGGAATTACACCAAATTTGGCAGAAAAGTAGCTCTTGGTCCATGAACACCTTTTTTGTTATTTGGTGTAAATCCATTCAGTAGTTTTCGAGAAATTAATGGAAAAATACATTTGTATATCTAAGCGCCACCTAAGCACAGATCTCATGGTGAGATTTGATTGGCTGTTAGCACTTCATCCAGAAAGGTATGGCAGCCATCTTGAGACCGATATACCTGATAGCATCCCATTGAAATGCATTGTAGTGATTGGTAGGTTTTGAGGTCACAAAAAGGAGAACGTATAAAGGATGATAACACATTTCAGTTACAATATAAGTCACTTGTTTATGGTACCATGCTACTTTTAGGAATTGTGGTGATTTTACCCTGCTGGGATTTCATGAATCATATTTGAAAGAAAACTGTTTTCTCATGATTTTCCCATAGAAGTTATGGAAGGTGCTCTAGAAGCTAGAATGACAGGGTATTTTCTGTAAATTCACATTATCTTTCTCAGCCATATGAGAATGAAGTCGGACATTCTCAGTAAAACATGTACTTCTAAGAGGAGCGGCCTGTCAGTTGTTTCCTCTGTGTTCTACTGCAGCCTCCCTGACTGTTCTAAAGAACAACTAGAGCACTAACAGTCAAACTTATGACAAAACGATGACACACCTAAAGCGGTTGTATGATGGAATTATGCATGCCTAAACCATGCATGCCTGAACAACGCAGTCTCAACAGTGACCGTGTCTTTACCACTCATGCCTTTACCATGCATGCCTTTACAATAAATGTCATTGTAAAAGCATATTTTATAAAGGAACATGCGTGGTAAATTCTTCACTGTTCTGACCCCTTACACCTGATACATATTTCACCCCACCCCAGCCCTTAAAACTTCCCCTCCCGCCCTGACTCTGAGCACTAAACTTTCCCGCCCTGAGCCCTAAAAGTAACCCACCCTATGCTAAAAACTACCCCGACCCTTGTGCTCTGAGGCCTAAAACCTGGTCCACGCCCTAAAAACTACCCTGACCCCCCACCGCACTGAACCCTAAACCTGACCCACCCTGTCCTGAAAACTACCTTGTACCCCTGCCCTGCTCTCAACCCTAAAACCTACCCTGTCCTGTCCTAACACGACCCCAGACCCCACCCTGAACCTTAAAACTGTCCCTGCCCTGTCCTAAAACTACCCCGACCTCCTGCCCCCAAGTGCACTCTAAAACCTACCCCACCTTGTCCTAAAAACTACCCTGACCCCCCCCACCCCAACCCTGAATCCTAAAACTGACCCTGTCCTGCCCTAAAATCTACCCCAATCTCCCCAGCTGGCCCTGAGGGCTACAACTCTCTCAACTGTCCTAAGAACTACCCGACCCCCAACCATGAACCCTAAAACCAACCCCACCCTGTCCCAAAAACTACCCGACTCCCCAACCCAACCCTGAACCCTAGCACTGTCCCCGCCCTGTCCTAAAAACGACCCAGATCCCCATTTAATTTAGAAAGGAACAACATGAGGGGTTTAATTTTGTCATAGAAATTATGGTTAGTGCTGTACAAAGAAAAATTAGGACACATTTTAAGAGAGTTCTAAAATAGCTTCCTCTTCTATTTCATTAAAACATTCTGACATGTAGACTGAGACATGCACTTTCAACACCAGCAGCAGACTGCCAGCTAACTCCCTGCTGATCAGCAGTTTACATCAATGTTCTAATGAGCAAATAGTGTGGTAACATTCTGAATTTATGCCAAACATCTGACTGCCATCTTGATGGAATTGAAGTGGAAAAGTGAAATTATTTTCTGCTGAGGATACTGCAGTAACTGAGAATAAGGAGCTTTATAACAAATAAGTCTCCCAGAATGGCCACCAAAGAAAAAGGAGCCCAAATGTAGTAGAAATATCACCTAAATGTAGCCCAAGCATAGCCTAGTGATAGAAGTGTGCAAAAGACTTATATAGCACAGACCTTACCCAACAGTATTTTGAGTGCTTTCATGAGCACCAGTTACATTAAAAAGGGGCACATTCCTTTTGTCCTTTAGGTATGGGGAGATTAAGTGATTTGCCCAGAATCTAAATGATTTCCCAGAATCACAGGATGTTGAGCTGACGCAGAAACTCAAACCTAGTTCCCCAGTTGCAAAGTCTGCAGCTCTTGCCATACATCACATCCTCTCCCCTGAGTGAAACATATAATCAAGTGATCACCTGGATAAAAAAACATAAAGATAGCAAATAATGTAAATGTTCTTTGTCATTATTTGAGAACTCAGAAAAGACATCCTCATTTTAGTTTTTTAGAATACTAACCATCATTTCTATGGTAATAAGACCCTCACATTTTCATAATTTCCAAAGAAAATGCTTTAGATATTACAATTTTGATTACATCAAGATGACGCCAGGCTTCCCACACTTTTGCAATAATTACAGAATGTTATCAATCTAATTGTTCGTTTAAATACTGTGGAGAGGCAGAGGTCAGGGGCACGGACTCAGATAATTGAGGGCAGGGAGGCGGATGCAGAGGCAACAAGTTGACTATGCTGGGCAGGTGGGAGGGAAAGTGGCAGCACAACTGACCATGAAGGTTAGGAGAAAGGGGAGCAAGGGCAACAAACCAACCATTCAGGATAGGCAAGAGAGGCTGTGGCAATGTAACAGAGCATTAAGTACAGAAGGAAGGGTCAGTGGCAGTACAACCATACATGCCAACAGAGCCAATTCAGGCAGGAGACTCCTGATGTTTTTAAGCCCAAAAGAGCTTAATTTTATTTGTCTCCGGCCTAAAATCTATTTTTCAATGTAAGTCAATGGGAAAAATCAATTCCCCAGTTCTTTTTTCAAAATCTCCCTCTTATCAAATTATAAATGTTGGCAAGACTGATAAATTGGATCACGGAAGGCAGGAGGAATGGCGTAGGGACATGGACTTGGATAACAGAGGGCAGGAGGGAGATGAGCAGGGACACCAAATTGACATTACAGGACAGGAGTCAAGGGTTGTGGCAGCACAATACACCACACAGGACAAGCAGGATGCCAGTGCAGCACAACAGACCATGGAATGCAATTGGGAGGGGACAGGGTCATGCACATGGACATCAGATAGCAGAGGGGAAAGAGGCAAGGGTAGGAAGCTGACCATACCAGACAGACAGGAGGGACAGTTACAGCATAACGGACCATGAAGGGCAGGAGGGTGGCAGGGGCATGGCAACAGACCAGAGAAGGCAGGAGGGAGGGTATACAGGCCTGCACATAGAAAAACAGGGGGCAAGGGGCAGTGCAGAACCAGCAAGCTCACCATGCAGGGCAGGCAGCGGGATGGGCACTGGAAGCACAGCACACCTTGGAGGGCAACAGTGAGACTATAATGGCATACACGCAGACAATGGAGGGAAGGTGGGAGGGGATCAGGGGCAGCAGGCTGACCACACAGGGCAGGTGGGAGGGGCTGTGGCAGCACAGAAGACCATGCATGGAAAGTGGGAATAGCAGTAGCAGCACAACAGCCATGATGGGCAAGAGGGAGCTGGCAGGGGCCTGCACAAAGGACCATGGAGGGCAGAAGGGAGGGGTAGGGGCTGGACAAAGACAAGAGGGGGCAGTGGAATGGGCTTCACAACAGATCACGCAGAGCAGGCAGAAGGAGCAGTTGCAGCACAACAGAGCATAGAGGGCAGAAGGGGGAGGTAGCAAAATGGACCATGGAGGACAGGAGGGAGGGGATAGGGGCATGTAACTCAGACAGGCAGGGTAGCGGTGGCAGGGGCAGCTGGCAGCCATCTGACCATGTTAGGCAGGTGGGACGGGCAGTGACAGCTCAACAGGTCACTCAGGTTAGTGGCAGGTCCATGGTACATGGTGGTAAAAAGGAGGGACAAGGGGCATGCACATAGACATCGAAGAACAAGGGCAGGAGGGTAGAGGCAGTGAGGTAATCATAGAGGCTAAGCAGGAGGGCAATGATTGGGCATAGAAATGGGCAAGAGGGCAGAAGGAGTGGACAGGGACCGCAAGCTAAATTGGGGGCATCAGCTGTACATTGGACCAGGCATGGCAGGAGAGAGGGGGCTGGTGCATGGACTTGGGCAAATGATGGTAGGGAGGAGGTAGATGGGGAAGTAAGCTAACTGCTCATGGCAGGTGGGAAGAGCAGTGGCAGAACAACGTCCACACAGGGTTGTAATGAGGGAGCAGGGGCATGAACTTGGACAATGGATGGCAAGGAGGAGCAGGTAGCAGGAAGTGTTGGCAGCCATGGTGGGACTCGGTTTCAGCTGAGCCCCAGAAAAAATGCTAAAAAATACAAAGGGAGCCAGGATAGAGACACCCTAGCCCCTTAGCTCTGGAGCTGGGGTCCCAGATCCCCCACCCCAGTTAAAAAACATTTTTTCAAAAAAATATTGCCACAAATTTGCAGCAAAAAAAACCAAGTGCAGGCTCCCACACTTGCTTTTTGTTTAAGCCCCCGTGTGGGCCAGGTCTCAGGGGCATTTATAATTTGAATGTGTTGGGGGGCTTCCTGGCCCCTTCATGCCCTGCTGGATCACCACGCTCCCTGGGACAAAACCCTTTTTATGTGAGAGGGAGGCCCGATGGCCTCCCCCACAGCCCGGGGACAGTCATCTCCCCGGGCTAGAGTTTAAAATATGTGCAGGGGGACGACACAGCCCCCACACTGCCCCAGGAGCCCCCCACCCCCTGGGGTATTCATAATTATTAATGCAGGGGAGTCGTTCAGCCCCCCGGCTGCCTTAGGGACTGCCACCCCTGGTGCATTCAGTATTAGCAATACAGGGGCCGCCGGCCACCCATGCATCTCTAGGGTCCACCACCACCCGGGGGCACAAATTACTATGAAGTGTGGGTGGGTGCACGGCTTCCCTGAAGCCCCAGGGACCACCGCCTCCCCTGGGCAAGTAGTAATAAAAATGCAAAGGGGGTCTTCCCGAAGGCTATACACAAAATATGTGAGGTGGGGGCCACGCAGCCCCCCCCACTGCTCTCAGGACTGCCACCCCAGGGCATTCAGTAGAAGTAAAGTGGGGGACCACACAGCCAGCCCCCCCCTCCACAGCCATGGGGACCACCACCTCCCTAGGGCACAAATGTCAATGAAGTGTGGTTGGGCGCACAGCCTCCCTGAAGCCCCAGGGACCAACGCCTCCCCTGGGCAAATAGTAAAAAAAAAATTATGGGGGTCCTCCTGAGGGCTATTAATAAAATATGTGAGGTGAGGGCCACACAGCCATCCCACTGCTCTCAGGACTGCCACCCCAGGGCATTTAGTAAAAGTAATGTGGGGGGGGGGCACGCAGCCCATCACCCGGCAGCCATGGGGACCACCACCTCCCTAGGGCACAAATTACAATGAAGTGTGGGGGGTGCACATCCTACAGCATCCCCGCAGCCCCAGGGATCACCACCTCCCCAAGGTAAATAGTAAAAAAAATCTAAATGGGGTCAGTTTTGGCCACCCTGAATCCCAGGGACCACCACCTCCCCTTTGAGGAGGCACCCCCCAGGGCTAGCTCCTGCTATGTCCCAGGATGATATGCATGCAGGGAAAACTGATGAAAACATTACTCCGGAAAGCAGGTGGCTGCTATGAGAAGCAGCTACCTGCTTGCTGGAGCAATACCGTCTCACGCAGGAGGTGGGAGCCAGCTGGAACCATGGGGAAGGCCTTGAGGCTCCCCCCGCAGTCCCAGATAGCCCATGATGGGCAGAAAAATGAAAGAAAAATAATCTGGTGGGGCTGCTGGGAAGGCCTTGAGGGTCCTCCTGCGGCCCTAAATAGCCCGTAAAGGGCAAAAGAAAATGTAATTGAAAAATTGACAGGGGCTCCCAGGGAGGCCTTGAGGCTCCACCCCCTCCCCAGCAGTCCCAAATAGCACATAAAGGGCAAGAAAAAAATAGACAAAAAAAAACTCTGTGCAGCTTAATGGTGAAGGTCCCAGACCTTCACGCTGAGAGTTAAGGGTTCCACTTCAGGTGTATCTGTAGTCATTTTCCTCCTTTAACCCCTTAGCTGCTGGGCCTTTTCCCCCCCAGTGCTGAGCCCTTTTTTGGCTATTTGGGGTAGTTCGCGCTTAGGGCTTCATAACTTTTTGTCCACATAAGCTAACCACGCCAAATTTGCGTCCTTTTTTTCCAACATCCTAGGGATTCTAATGGTACCCAGAGTTGGTGGTTTCCCCTGGAGGAGACCAAGAAAATAGCCAAAATACAGTGAAAATTTAGTTTTTTCCAAAAAAAATGGGAAAAAAGGGCTGCCGAAGAAGGCTTGTGGTTTTTTCCCTGAAAATGCCATCAACAAGGGGTTTCTGGTGCTGAAATCACTATCTTCCCACCTTTCAGGAACGGGCAGACTTGAATCAGAAAACCAAATTTTTCAACACAAATTTGGCATTTTACTGGGAAATACCCCATTTCTACTATATTTGGTGCTTTCAGCCTCCTTCCAGTTAGTGACAGGAATGGGTGTGAAACCAATGCTGGATCCCGGAATGCTAAACATTTCTGAAAACTAGACAAAATTCTGAATTCAGCAAGGGGTCATTTGTGTAGATCCTACAAGGTTTTCCTACAGAAAATAACAGCTGAAATAAAAAAATATTGAAATTGAGCTGAAAACAACAGCCATTTTTCTTTATGTTTTACTCTGTAACTTTTTCCTGCGATGTTAGATTTCTGAAAGCAATATATCATTTTGTCTGCTGGACTCTTCTGGTTGCGGGGATATAAAGGGCTTGTAGGTTCATCAAGAACCCTAGGTACCCAGAGCCAATGAATGAGCTGCACCCTGCAGTTGGTTTTCATTCTATACTGGGTATACAGCAATTCATTTGCTGAAATATGAAGAGTGAAAAAGAGGTATCAAGAAAACCTTTGCATTTCCAAAATGGGATCAAGATAAGGTTTTGAGGAGCAGTGGTTATTTGCACATCGCTGAATTCCGAGGTGCCCATACTAGCATGTGAATTGCAGGGCATTTCTCAAATAGACGTCTTTTTTACACACTCTCTTATATTTGGAAGGAAAAAATGTAGAGAAAGATAAGGGGCAATAACACTTGTTTTGCTATTCTATGTTCCCCCAAGTCTCCCGATAAAAATGATACCTCACTTGTGTGGGTAGGCCTAGTGCCCGCGACAGGAAATGCCCCAAAACACAACATGGACACATCCTATTTTTTTTATAGAAAACACAGCTGTTTTTTCCAAAGTGCCTACCTGTAGATTTTGGCCTCTAGCTCAGCCGGCACCTAGGGAAACCTACCAAACCTGTGCATTTCTGAAAACTAGAGACCTAGGGGAATCCAAGGAGGGGTGACTTGCGGGGCTCGGACCAGGTTCTGTTACCCAGAATCCTTTGCAAACCTCAAAAAGTGGCTAAAAAAACAAGTTTTCCTCACATTTCGGTGACAGAAAGTTCTGGAATCTGAGAGGAGCCACAAATTTCCTTCCACCCGGCGTTCCCCCAAGTCTCCCGATAAAAATGATACCTCACTTGTGTGGGTAGGCCTAGCGCCCGCGACAGGAAACGCCCCAAAGCGCAACGTGGACACATCCAAATTTTTGGAAGAAAACAGAGGTGTTTTTTGAGAAGTGCCTACCTGTAGATTTTGGCCCCTAGCTCAGCCGGCACCTAGGGAAACCTACCAAACCTGTGCATTTCTGAAAACTAGAGACCTAGGGGAATCCAAGGAGGGGTGACTTGCGGGGCTCGGACCAGGTTCTGTTACCCAGAATCCTTTGCAAACCTCAAAAAGTGGCTAAAAAAACAAGTTTTCCTCACATTTCGGTGACAGAAAGTTCTGGAATCTGAGAGGAGCCACAAATTTCCTTCCACCCGGCGTTCCCCCAAGTCTCCCGATAAAAATGATACCTCACTTGTGTGGGTAGGCCTAGCGCCCGCGACAGGAAACGCCCCAAAGCGCAACCTGGACACATCCAAATTTTTTGAAGAAAACAGAGGTGTTTTTTGAGAAGTGCCTACCTGTAGATTTTGGCCTCTAGCTCAGCCGGCACATAGGGAAACCTAGCAAACCTGTGCATTTCTGAAAACTAGAGACCTAGGGGAATCCAAGGAGGGGTGACTTGCGGGGCTCGGACCAGGTTCTGTTACCCAGAATCCTTTGCAAACCTCAAAAAGTGGCTAAAAAAACAAGTTTTCCTCACATTTCGGTGACAGAAAGTTCTGGAATCAGAGAAAATCCTAAAATTTCCTTCCTCCCAGCGTTCCCCCAAGTCTCCCGATAAAAATGATACCTCACTTGTGTGGGTAGGCCTAGCGCCCGCGACAGGAAACGCCCCAAAGCGCAACGTTGACACATCCAAATTTTTTGAAGAAAACAGAGGTGTTTTTTGCGAAGTGCCTACCTGTGGATTTTGGCCTCTAGCTCAGCCGGCACCTGGGGAAACCTAGCAAACCAGCACATTTTTGAAAACTAGAAACCCAGGGGAATCCAAGATGAGGTGACTTGTGGGGCTCGGACCAGGTTCTGTTACCCAGAATCCTTTGCAAACCTCAAAATGTGGCTAAAATAACACGTTTTCCTCACATTTCGGTGACAGAAAGTTCTGGAATCTGAGAGGAGCCACAAATTTCCTTCCACCCAGCGTTCCCCCAAGTCTCCCGATAAATATGATACCTCACTTGTGTGGTTAGGCCTGGTGCCTGCGACAGGAATAGATCACACAACGGTCAATGTTGGTCCTTACGTGAGGCAGCTGTTGACCCTGGGGTGATCCATTCCTGACACAGGCACTAGGTGTAGGCACTCAAGTGGGGTAGTGTTTTTATCAGGACAGGTGAGGAGTCACTGGGTGGTAGGAATGTTGTGGATCCCAGCATATTCATGTAGTTTGCGTGACAGAAATGCGAGAAAAATATAGTTTTTTTTAAACATTTCAGCTTTGCAGGGTATTCTGGGTAAGAAAACTTTGGGGAATCCACACAAGTCACACCTCTGTGGACTCCCCCGAATGTCTAGTTTCCAGAAATGTTTGGGTTTAGTGTGTTTCTCTATATGGCCGCCGAATCCAGGACCAAAAACACAGGTGCCTGCCTTACAAAACCAGTTTGTTTTGCCATAGACAATTTTGATGTCTCCACAATATGATTTGGGTGGTGGAATTTGGGGCTGAACTAAATTTGGGAGCTCCCAAGAGAGCACTCTCTCTCTGCTTGCCACCGCATTCAACTGCTCTCTGGGTTGGCCTAACCCACTATTACCCAGTTGCACGAACAGCTTGCGAAGGGACAGCAGGACTGTCCTCATCACCTCCCTCATAATGTACTGGAAGAGGAGTTTTCGAATGGGACTCCTCTGACTGAAAAATCACTCCCAGAGTCTGCGCCATTGTCCTATCCCTAGGATGCTGTTTCAGTATCTGATGTCTCAGTCTCTGATCCTATGTCAGAGCGGTCCTCTATAACCCGAGTGCAGGCAGCAGTCATCCATCAAGATGCCATCTCTGCTATTGGCTAAACTGTTGCTCTAAAACACTAGCCTACGTAGACAGTCACAAAATCGATGGTGTGTGTGAGATACGTGCACTAGTAGAGGCCACCTTACCTGCGCTTCTTCCCTCAATCAGCACGTACTTTCAAGACACTCAAAAAACACCTTGTCACATACCATTCGTCACAGTCTTTAGCACCTCCTGCGCCCAGTCCAACAATCATTATTGGTGCTCCCACTCCCTCCTCCTCGGATTCCCTCATTACCACCCAGCAAAAGTGCCCTTCATCTCTCCATAGACTTTACTAATGTACTCAGCTATTTACATAAAATACAGATGTGCTCTTTGCAGTAGGCATATAAACCTTCTGCGCTTCTTTATGGCACTAAAACTGCCACTAGACAAGTCGGACCCTTTTCCCCCCAGGGAAACCACACACATATTGACAAAAGTGATATATATATATGACAGCCAACCACCTGAAACTCAACTCAAGCAAAACCGAAATAATCCTCTTTGGCCCACACAAAAACACCTGGGACCCCCCATGGTGGCCCCCCATGGTGGCCCACCACGCTAGGCCCTGCACCCACCCCCGCCAACCACGCACGCAACCTCAGCATCATCCTAGACTCCTCCCTCTCGATGACCCAACAAATCAACGCTCTTACCTCCTCATGCTTCAACAAACTCCGTATACTGAAAAACATTCAAATGGATCCCCACAGAGACCAGAAAAACTGTCACTCACGCACTCATCAGCAGCAGGCTTGATCACGGAAACGCCCTCTACGCCGGCACCACTCTAAAACTCAAGCGCAAACTACACGCATCCAGAACTCAGCAGCACGACTCATCCTCGACATCCGCCGACACGAACACATCTCTCCACACCTCAAATCCCTCCACTGGCTCCCCATTGACAAAAGGATCACCTTCAAGATCCTCATCCTCGCACACAAATCACTCCACAACACAGGCCCTGCCTACCTCAACGAGAGTCACCTTCCACACCCCCACACGAAACATCCGCTCAGCTGACCTCTCTCTCGCCTCTGTCCCCCGCATCAAACACACCACCACCGGGGGCAGATCCTTCTCCTACCTTGCACCCAAAACCTGGAACGCACTCACAACCCACCTTCGCAAGACCCAAAACCTACTTCTTTTCAGGAAGGGCCTCAAAACCTGGCTTTTTGAACAGTGAACATCCCAGCCCCTTTCCCTCCCCCCGCCCCCCCCCCCCCCCCAGCGCCTTGAGACCCTCACAGGTGAGTAGCGCGCTTTATAAATCTCTTTGATACAGATCTACCTCTATATATATATATATATATATATATATATATATATATATATATATATATATCTACATAGATATATCTATAGATATATCCATGTACCTAGATATATCTATCTACATAGATATATATATACATATATTTTTTTTTAGTTGTTGTATGGTTTCCTTGGGGGCCAAAATGGCCCCCAGGGAAACCCTACAACATCTAAAGAAAAATTGCCCCCACAGGGGATCACCCTGCCGCCGGGCGACCCCCTGTCATTTCATTTTTTTTTTAATTCTTTTTTTTTTTTTTTTTTTTTTAAATCCCCTGGGGGTGGGGCGCGATCGCGCCCCCCCCCCCCCCCCCCCCCCAGGGGGCACCTACCTACCTTTTCGCTGTGCTGCGATCGGGGGCCAGGAAACACTTTCAGGAAGGCCTCGTAAGAAAGGGGAGACTCTCCCCTTTCTTACGAGGCCTTCCCGAACGTGGAAAAGGCCGTTTTCCCCATCAAAGCAGGAAGCGGCCGCAAGGCTGCTTCCTGCTTTGATGGGGAAAACACCTTTGAAACGTCAGCGCGGGCGGGCGGGGGGACACACAGTAGCTTCCGTGTCTCCCGGGGGAGTACAAAAAATAATAATAAATCCTCGGGTGCGACACACCCGAGGATTTATTAATACCCTTCCTGGTGTCGGCCACTGGTCGTGACCCGCACCAGGGAGGGTGTGTGGGCGTCGGCCAGTGGCCGACGCCCGCACCAAAGCGGTTAATTTCTTTTCAACTGTAAATGTTTGAGGCTCATGCTGAAAGGTGATCTTACTCTTTTTAATTGACAAATACATTTTTATTTTCAATTTGTGCAGAAATGTCTCATTCTAAGTATATCATCCCTCAAAGCCTAAAAAACTCTCTTTCTCTCTCTGTCAATCTCTTTCTCTCTCTCCCTCTTTTGATCTCTTTCTCCCACTCACACACCCACTCAGAGTCATACGTACCCACTCACAGACCCAGTCAGATACTCACTAACCCATTCACAGCCCTCTCCGACCCTCATGCAACCCCTCAGAGCCCCAGTCAGACCCTCACGTATCTGTTCACAGGCCCACTCACACACCAATGCACCCACTCATAGTCTCACTCAGACTCTCACACACCCACTCATGGACCCACTGATACCCTCATGCACCCACTCACAGACCTGCACTGAATCTGACGCACCCACTAAGACACTGATAATTGCACTCTCACACCCAGAGACTATCACAGCCACTGTCTCCCCCAGATACACCCTCTTTCATCTATTCTCACACCCCGAGAGGTAGGCTGCAGCCAACTGCCACTGCACACAGCCAAAGGGCCATGTGCAGAGTAGTGTTGGGTGGTTAAGTGGGTCAGGCCTTGCGGACAACCCCTGCTGCGCACGGGCGAAGGCCATGCACAGTGCAAGGTTTGGTCCTTGTAGGGGGTTGGTGTCAGGGCCTGGCCAAAGGCCAGGCCTAGTGGCCAACTGCCGCCGTGCATGGGTGATGGCCGTGTGCGACACTGGTTGATCTAATGTATAGTAATGAAAATTACTCTATGTTAAAAAAACATAGAAATTCACTGAAAAAAACAAAGGTTACAGGTACATTATAGTTAGGAAATAGAAATAAAAAACATAGAAATTCACTGAAAACACGAAGATTACAGGGACGCACCGTGGTCTGCAAATTACCCCACAAATTACAGCACTCATGACAGCTTTGATAACATCATTGATAATATCAATGTAATATTTGCAGTAAAAAAAAAAATGAAAAAAAATCTGCAATGCGAGGGCGCAATTTATAGTTACCTTAGGGTGCAAGTTATAGTTACTTGAGATAACTCTAACTATAACAGGTGAATTTCTATGGTTTTCTATGTTTAAATTGTGAGCCTAACTATAACATCTCTGAAACCTTTGATCAGTGAATATATATATACACATACATACATAGGTGCATACATATATGCATGGCCTTGTAAATCATAACCAATCAAAAGAACAATCTAAACGGGCAAGGCAGTGCAAAAAGCAGTCAAAGTTCCAACTATGGAGCCAACAAAGACTGATTTGTGAACCAACAAGACTTAGGGCCTGATTTAGATATTGGCGGATGAGTTACTCCATCATAACGGTGACGGATATGCCATCCGCCAAAATCTAAATCCCATTATATCCTATGAGATTTAGATTTTTGCGGATGGAATGTCCATCATCGTTGTGACATAGTAACTTATCCATCAATAACTAATTCAGGCCCTCTGACTTCATTAACCTTTTATGTGATAACATTCAAGATGGCTACTGATTCCAAAATCTTGTTACCATGAGATTCAAGTTAGTTTTGTTTTGTTTGCAGTATTGACAGCTGCACACACCACCTTTTCTATGATTCTGACTAATATCATTTCTAGCACTCCAACCAGGGTAAGCATGCAGCAAATACCTTTTAAATTTGTTATTTCTTCTAACTCTAAGATTCCTGACACCTCTGTGTCATGTAATCATGACAGGTAAGGAGGATTGACGTCCTGACTCAAGATGGCAGCAGCATCAGGAGGAGCAGTGTCCCTGGCTAGACAGTGGGTAAAGGAACTGTGACTGTAGAAGCTCCTTCATCATTGTCGCGTTTCTGCCTGGCAGATTGGCTACCTTGTGTAGCAAGACCTCTTTTGCCTGAGGTATCAAAAGAATAATTCTTGGCAGTTCCTCTGGTGAAATCTCAATGACAGATCTTGCCTGTTGCAATTTGAGACTTTTTTCACCCAAAAACTTTAAGAAAAAAATGCCGGGAGACACTGCGGTATGAATCTTCCCCACTGCCATGCAAAGAGGGTAGCTAACGACATTAGCCAATGAGATGATGTCTCACTCTGCGTCACAGGTACCACAGTACTAAATTTAGGTACCAAGGTATCAAGAGACTTAAAAATGAAGACATTTAAAAAAAACTTCAAGACATCATGCTTAATTGCCCCTGTGAGGAAAGGTCAAAACTCAAAGTCAAATTAAATCACAGTCACCTCTTCATAGTAAATGCAACTTTTCAAAAAGGTTTTTCCAAGGTCCCATGTTACTCCAGCGGACCAGTAATTGGAAGCAAAATCAATGCAGGATTGCTGCAGGACTCTCTGATTGGTGCTATAAATCCTGCGAGAGTATGGTAGTATCTTATGGGAGATCAAAAAAACATAAATAAAAGCAGCCATTTGATTGGCCACTCAGGAGACACTATTCAGAAATGCCCAAACCCTTGAAAAACAACCTAAAATGATTTTGATATCAACCATTACTGTATTGGTGTTTAACAGAGACTGTTTGCAGGAAATGCAATCCAAAGCCAACATGGACTTAAACAAAGCTGGAGACCAGCAGACAACAACTGCATCATCGCCATCTATATAGAAAGTACACTAACAGAAGATTATGAGGTCAACACTCTCCCAAGCACTTCTGTGCTGGTATAGTTAGGTATGTTAATAAGGTCTTTCTTTTAATTAAAACAACCATATAAGCTCACTGACAAAACAAAGGTTAGGGGAAGTTATAGTTAGGCATAGTAATAAGATTTTACTGTATGTTAATAAAACCTCAGAAATCCACTGAAAGAAGCAAAGCTTAAAGTCACATTAGCTCTAGGTATGGTAATACAATTTTAACTTACATAAATCCCATAGAAATTAAAAATGAAAAACACATGCTAAAGTGATTGTATAGTTAGGTCTTAAAATAAGGTAAAAAACAAAAAACTATGAAAGTCACCACATACAGTTTACTGATTTAATAATAACTTGTGCCCCACCATATCCTGTTATTACCTCACATATTTAATCACTCATGATGTGTTAAATTACATCATTGATAGCATCACTTATGGCATCTTACAATCATAATGACACTATCCTATAAGGTTTATGGCCTTTAAGTAATTCAACACACTACAGCAGTGGACAATTTTCTATTCACCTTAATCAGATTAACTACTTAAGGGCTTCACATGACCTGGAATTTTAAGTCGGGAGATTGACAGGTATATATTTGCCACTGAAAAGACACTTCTGTGAGGCCCTGAGGACAATCCTATATAGTTTAGTAAAATACACTACACATGCTCCTTGATCTTAGCATATGTTAAGATTAACAGAAATTCACTGAAAAACATAGGTTAAACTGACATTATAGTTAGATGTTGAAATTATGTAAGAACTAATGTTTAACAATTAAATAATCACTACATTTCACCAGTTATATTTCAGTGAACTAACTATAACTTGTGCCCCATCTTCCACTGCTTATGTCCTCACATATTACACCCTTCATGACATTTTAAATGACACCATTGATGACATCACTTATGCCATCTAAAATTACATGGTGGATAACATATTGATGGCATCATCTTCTCATTATGACAGTGTGAGAGGGACAGCCAGAAATATGGCTTTGGAGGCTTCCTTGTTTTGTGTAGATTGATATTTTATTGGCACAATGGATGTACATTGAACAGTGAACATTGGGAGGTTGGTTCAGGGTTGCAGGTTGGTGGTCATCCTCTCGGCCCAAAAGGACATAGTGATATTGTTCTTTTCTCTGTCCACAGTCTTCAAAGGATTGTTGCCACTGCCAGATCCCTCGAAAGAAGGTGGAAAACGCGGTAAGTATATTGGTCTCTTTACAATGTAACTCTCCCAGCATCAACACCTAAGCTTGAAGATCATGTGGCTTTTCTTTACCCTCTGCTTTCTCCAACCAGAAAACCAGTGAAAAAAGATGGATTTGATAGAGCAAAAAGAAAACCACATGAAGTGAAAGGGAGACAATGAAACTCAGGAGTGGAATCCCCCATAGTTGTGAAGATCCCCTGATGAAAATGACGCTCTTCCCATACCGATTTCTCTCTGGGTACAGCAGAGTGTAATCAAAGTATGACTCCTATTAAGGATTGCAAGGGCCCTTGAAACTGCCCCTTGTCAAATTCCTAATAAGGGTAGCAGGATAGGTATCAGTGTACAATCTGAGCTCAAGGTGGCACGCTGGCGCCCGTAACACAGTTGCAGTCCCCCAAATAAAAGGGTCCAGATCCCCTCCCTCCTTCTTGGTTTGGGCATGTTCCCCAGTCACTCACCACAGAAGCCACAACTCTCCTGAGTTGTGGCAGGCTGTTGCACTTCGTCTAGCAGCATCCACCAATCTTCCCACCAAGAGTTCTGGGGGTCCTTGATAGCAATGGTCTCACCGAGTCTCTCTCCCAACCTGTCTGTGTCACAATACATGTCTTCCCCATCCTCCAGCTCTTCTACTCTACTGAGGATACCTTGCATGTTCCTTCAGTGTCCTTGTACTCAAGATTGCTTCAGGAGTCTGCTACAAGTACCCACCTCCTTTTTCTTTTGTATCGCCCCACCCTTATTGTCCTGTAAATAGAAGTAATATTAGTGTTGTCGGCGATTTCTCCACCTGTAGCCCTTCCTCTAATTTGATGTTCTTTTGTCTTCTTTTCAGGCATTTGCATTGTTGCACGAGGATCGAGGGAGAATCCTTGGAGAGCACATTAGGCATGGGGGGAAGGGTTCTCCTTCACAGACAGTCACATCACATATAAGGTTTGACTATAGGGTTTAGCGTGCTGAAGTGCCCAATTGTCTATCACAAATCAAGTGATAAGAGAAATAATCTTTGACCACATGTAGGGCACATTGCATCTGTGTCAAGTCACTCATATTTAGTGGATAGGACCCTCTGCCCCTCCATACGTCAACAATGGTAATAAAAAGCATATTATACTCTCCACAACTGGGTTTATCAAATTGCATTTTATCATGTGTATTGTTTTAACAAATATATTTCTGCAAAACCAGGGTACATGGGGTGAATTATGCAGCAAGAGAATATCACACTGAAGAGATATTGTTACTGTTAGGAGCGTTGTTTCTCTTCATAAAGTAATTGTTACTTGAAATCTCTGAGGCACTAAAAAGTGTTTTTCTTATGTCACTTTTGCTGTACCTTCTGACAGAATTTACTCTTCATTATGCAGCCCAGCCACCAGCTAAAATCTGAAACCCAAGAGATCCATGCAGATGGTGCACCTTCTTCCACCCTTCAGTAGAGATGCTACGAAGGAGAAAGACGAAAGTAAATGAGAAATGAATGTCAGTGCACATCTTTAGCCTTCCAGGTCCTGCACTGACAGCAAGAGCTGTGTAGCAGAGTGCAAGGAGCTTGGGGAGCAAAGTCAAGAGCATGTAGCAGTGTTGAAATACAAAAGTACTTTATAACGTACTTGTAAGATGTGAGTTTCTGGAAGGATCCCACAGTTTGGTAAATTTGAAAAATGTACTCCTGGAAATGTCTTTCTAAGACAGGTACTCTAAACAACCAACAAGACCTTGAATTGCACATGTCATTGTCATGTGGTTGTATATATTTTGTAATCAGATTGTTTTCCTTAACTGACACAGCACTTTTAATGTAGAGCCAAATACATGAAAAGGCTACATAGTAGCATTATAGTTTTTCCACATTAACGTCTTAGATGTAGAAAAGTAAACTTGCAAAAACTGATTTCAGGTCTTATCTCTTCCTCTCTTTGGATGTGTTTCTTAAAGGAAGGATGATATGGACAATCGTTTACTGATGCCACCTTGCCTTTCCTTAATTACCCCGGAGATAAACAAAGAGGATGCAGAGCAAGGTGTCAATATAAAAGAAGAAGAATAAGTCCTCAAAGGAACCCACTTCATTGACAACTTAGAAATGAAAAAGCACTGGCCACAAAACATCTGGCAACAAAAAATAGAGAGTCAAGTGAGAACAAAATTAAAGAAATTAGCAAACAGAAACAAGTTAATATAATGAACATAAAACATGATGACTTAGAAATCCCTGAATGTTGCAATTCAAAGGAGATTCAACACACTTACCTTACATTGTGTTCATGGATGGCACTTCCTGTGAAGCCCCGGAAGTGCTCTTACACCACCTTCAGTTGGGATAGTCCATATGTCTTGAAATCTTGGAATTTGTGTAGTAATATTTGTTCAGAGGAGGTGTCATAGTCTTGCACGTAGACAAATACAGGAGAAATAAGTTTTTGTATTTACTGAAATGTATGTGCTGCTAGACAACATCTCTCAAACATTCATGACATCAGCCCCCAGCAATACCGGGTCCAAGGCCAGATAAATAAAGGTCCATTGTGACCCTATGAGAGAAGCACTTGTCTCCTGCTCAAAACTTCTTTGATGGTTAGAGAGTGTGCAGCACTCCTGCCCCTAATTAGCCTTTTAGGATGTTATCATGCGGGAATGGCAGAGTGGCCAGAGAAAGAGAGGGTTCACTTGTGCGGCATACCACGAATAGCAAAATATGCTTCAATCCCAGAGTGGCTCAGAAGGGTTCACAGCAAAAATATTGCCCAATGGACAGAAGTTGGGTATTGGTGTATTAATCCCATGATGAAATTCAGTTACTAAATCATTCATTGCCTTGTTTTAAGAACATGGTTGTAATTAGTGTTAAAATGAAAGGCCTTCATGATAGATGTTTTTTAACTATACTATACATCACGCATACCCTAGTCTTTAAAAACATTTATAGCTAACATCACATACATTTTTCTTAAAAAGCAAGGAAAGCAAGGAAATGGCCCTTCAAATGAGGCTTTCTTAAGCGAATTACTCACTTTATGTAGGTGGTTAGGATCTTAGGCAAATCAAGAGGGTAGTCTGCCACACGGAAATTAATTGCTGCCACTTCCAGACATTCTGCCATTGAGTGGAAATGTCTTTTGGAGGTATCACTGACATAATATTGATGCATACAATATAGAAAAACAAAAATATTGGAAAATTAATACAGTTACGAAAAATGTTGACTTCCTATACTTAACTAATAAAACTAAAAAAATGAGAACACAAATATCATTTTTTTAAATATTGATTTTTACTTATAATGAAAACACAAATATTGGAAACAAAAATATCGTCACATTTAAATATCAATTCACACAATATTGACTACAATAAGATCGCCAAAATTATTACCATTAATAAATTTAAGAAAAAAGTTTTTATGGAAACATTTTTTAAACATAAAACATTTTATACACATTTTTAAAATAAATATATATTACATCACCAAAATATTTACAATTTTCCCCAATAAAATGTATCACTAAAATAATAGCAATATAACCAAAATAAAATATTTGCATGAACTATAATCATTTACGCAACAACCTAAACATTAACAAATACATTAATATCTATCTATCCATCTATCTACACATATAAATAGTGTAAGATTCAAACCTATATGTCAGACATTATAAATAAACCTATATTAGAGTTTACCGTAGAAGGACATAACTGCTAAAAAAACACACTAAAAACTAAACTAACTAATGCAATCAAACTATAAACAACCTTCACCAATAAAATCAGACAAACAATGAAATCAACATTATAAAAGGCACACTAATTCTGCCAGATTCTCAAGCTAGATCCTTGAAGAAGAAATATATACATGCCAACAACTACCTTACCAAGTAAGTAAAACTTACATTTAAACTAAACCTTACTTGTAAATAAACATAAACTTGTAAAATAGCAAATAATTAACAAAACACTCTCCAACTTCTATCTCTTTACATGTAGTTCCTAAAATAAACATTATGACTTCAAAAAGTGATAAGCTGCCACAAAAAAGAACTATAACTTCCAACAGCACTTGTTCCACAGTAGAACACAGCCAAAGGGGAAAGCTGCAAAACAGTGTGAGACATCTAAAAATAATAAACATGTGAGAACAAAAAATAGAAGGAGATGCATAATTTTAAATGTAAATAACAAACGTATAAACTTTAAAAATTAACATTACTTTCTCCAAGTATACAACAACAGAGAAAGAAAAGCAGTTACTAAGGCACAAGGCCTCCATTTACAACCAAGAAAGTGCATCAACAGAAAATGTGAATTGGAAATGTACCACCTATTATTCTAATGCATGCTATGGGAGGGCCACTGCAAAAGATAATGTTGGAATCCATGTAACAGAACACCTCCCCCCCCAAATGTGACAGAAATATAAGTAAGGGAGGTATTGAGGGATACACAAGAGGCAAGCACTAGCTCCTAGGAACCCACAACCAAAATCCTAAAATATATATTGCCAAAAGTACCTCAACACGTCACAAGCCAACTACCACTTATACCTACTTAAAAACTGTTAATTGCACAAACTAAAAAAGCCTATAATGGTGCTCTTCCTGCTGCTAGAAGATACCAAGACATAGAAATACCTGAACATTTAACAATGACACATACTGAGGATCCTATCCTTTTATCTGACAACCTAAACTATGATAAAGTAATCCTTAGAGTCTCCACAGCAGATAACTTATTAAAACTAAGCCATTGTCAACCCTAGAGGAACAATTGGACCTTCAAAATACTCCCCAAACCATTCACTCAGATATTCACCATACATGGTGAATATCAAAACACAAATATCCCTTTTATATATGCCCTATTACCAAATAAACAAAGCAGCCCCTACGGACACCTCGTAAGCCACAATAAACATAAAGCCAAACTCTTCACAAACAACAAAGAAGTAGATTATTTAGAAATACTAGCCAAAAGCTTATTATAAAATAAATAGTATCCTACAAAGGTTGCAAAAACACTATTATAAAATCTAAACCAACATCACAAGTCATTTATATAAATATTAAACATAATATTTTGCTAAATCAGTATAAACATTAAATAAAACTCCAATATTAAAAAAGACTGAGATAATAAAATAATATATAAATTATTTACACAAAAAATATAAACCTAGCCAACCAAAAAGCTCACAGAACAAACTCAATTCATCATGTAAAATAAATACAACACATAACCCACACATTTTCAAACAACAATCACATACGGCCTCATTGCGAGTTTGGCAGCCTGTGGACCACTATGGCTGCGGCAGTCTGATGGCTGTTGGGTTGGCGGTCAGATCGCATATTACGAGTCATGCTAGTTTATGGAACAAAGACTGCCGTGGCACTGCCAGGCAGCACAGACCATCAAAATCACAGGGCTACACAAACAGGCCGGTGGAGCCTGTGCTGCCACCGTACACATTATGAAGTTGCACACTGCCAATGTGACAGTGGCCGTCCAACTACCACGTAACAGCAGGCAGAAACAGGGACTATAAAGAGAGACACTTACATGCAGGCAGCCTTACAGGTCCAGTGCCACCATGGAGCCCATCACACACGTCCTGCTGCTGATGATGATCCTCGAAGGTGCATAAAATCAATGACGCAGTGGGTGCAAATGACCATAAGTACACTCGCCTACCTCTGTCATTAACTGTACCAACAGATTGTTGCGCCGTCGTCCATGTGACATGGGAGTCATGCTTTGGGCACCAAGTACACGTGTCATTTGTCCTGGCTTAGAATTATACACAAAGAAGGACACATTCACAGTTATAATACGCCTCCTCCCTTTGGGCAGGTCACTCACACTGCACCTCAACACTACACAAAAACACACGTCTGCTCATCTCAGGCACAGGGACAGTGAAGTGTACACAACACTGTCTGACACAACATCAACAACACACCAACATCATATATACAAATACAACTCACACACTCACATTGCACACATGCCATGGGCTGTCGTTCATTCAACACACATATGTATGGATGTGGTATGGAGCACAAACAACACTCCCACTAAACATCCCTGCAGTGGACACAAACATCTCCCAAATTGCAACACAATGGAAGTACAATGGGATTTACATTAGTTAGACAAAGAGACAAATATACAAACCTCACTATGCAAACAATACCTGCACATTTGGGATGGGGGCCAGGTGGAGACGTGTGGCACAATGGTTAGAGCAGCAGATCTCTGATGCAGAGATCTGGCCCAGGACCCCAGTTCAATTCCCACCTTGGCAGGTCTTGGGCTCAATTTCCTTGGACCAGATAATTCTTACCTTGGTGCCTAATCTAATTAATGTGTCCCACTCTGTAACTCTGGGCAATAGCTTGCTTAATCTCCACAACAGCCCTCACAGCACTTGGATGTCTGGCTTCACCCTGGGGCTGTCCAGGAGTTAGTGCCTCACAGGGAAAAGCCAGGAGGGGTTCCACAGTGGTATGTGTATAGCGCCTTGAGACCCTAACGGGTGAGTAGTGCGCTATCCAAGTGTGAAGTTTACAGTTTTATAGGAACACCCAGGAAAGGAAGCTACACTGGGCCATATATAACCTTGTAACTGCCCATGAAACAACTATTACACAAGAACTGACCCTTCAAGTATCTCTGGGACAAACAATACTAGACCCAAATGACATGCCTATTTGCATAATGTGGAAGCGCAAGTCAAAATAGCACATATAAAACCAACTACATGAGACATACCTCTACATGAAGTAGATGCAAGGTGTACACAGCTAAATGGACACGCGCACAGTCTAATGCAAACAAAGCTAGCACAATTAAACACATTCCATGTCTGCACAAACAAAACTCAAGTTGACACAGATCAGATGAATATATAATCCATATCTGGGGACAAGTCTAACATAGTACATGCTCACATTGGACAACACAAGATGAAATACTTACCATACTAAAGAGTACACTCTGCTATGACACCACAAATGCATTTACACCCACATATCCATGCACTCAAAATATAACTTTGTCTTGAGGGGACACCAGCATTGCCAACAAAGTCAGATACTGCAAACAACAGAAAATTGATCAGCAAGCAGGCTAAAACACACTCAACTGTAGGCAGACTACATAGGTTACTCAGGAACAACATAAAGGTAGAAAAGGAATTGTAGGACAAATGTGTACCCAAAAATCCAACAATTTGGGTTTATCAAATTGAAATTCAAAATGTCCAAGGCCATTGGCCCGTCCATACTCAATGGGTAATGCACATCACTGGGCCCACACTTGACTCCTAACTGCTAAGGAACCTCCATAGGAAGGGGCATCAAGTGGGCAGACAGGTACCTCAGGGATCATCTTTGGGGGGGAGTGGCTTTGGGAGAGGGGTTTGGTCTTGGGTTTGGGAGGGGGGGTCTGCTGTTTGGGAGGGGTGGGCTTCTTCTTGGCCGGGGAGAGGTATGGGTTCTTGTAGAGGGGCATGGGAGGCCTCCGAGGTGGAAGGGAAGGACTGGGAGGTGAGTGGGGACCTCTTGGGTTTGGGACAGTGGGTGAATGGAACAGGGGAAAGGTCAAGGTCAAAAACAAAACTTTCTTAGGGACAAGGGGACTGTTAGTAGAAGGGATGGGGATTTGGAGGTCGAGGCAGTGGTTCTCTGCTGTGTTGGTGTGGATGTTGTAGGTAAGTGCTTCTGAGAGGTCAGCATGTGTTTGGTTGGTGTCTGTTGGGTGAGTGAGTGAGTGCATTTGTGTGTCTTGGGGGTCTGGGAGATGGAGGTGCTGAAAAATGGAGTGGAGGATGCATGTGTGTCTGTTGGGGTGGTGACTGCAGGTATGCAGGATGTCGTGGATGTCTGTGTGGTGTCTGCAGGTGTGGTACTTGTGGTGGATGATGGGTGTCTGTTGGTGTGGTGCCTGCGGGTATACCGGGTGTGGTGGGTGTGTCACTGACTGTTGGTGTCATGCCCGTGGGTATGTTTGATGTTGTGTGTGTAATGCTAGGGTGGTAGGGGTGTCTGGGGAAATGGTGACTGTTGTTTTGTCTGTGGGTGTTTGTTGTTTGGTTCTGTGCCATGTGTTTTGTGGTGCTTGTGCCTGTGTATGCTGCTCTTGTGTGTTGATGTGGGTGCCTGCTGATCAGTCTGTGTGCTTGGGATAGGTGGGGGAAGCGGGGATTTGGAATGGGAAGAGGGAAGTGTGTGGGGTACAGAAGGTGGGGGGATGACTGGCTGCCAACAGTGAGAAAGTCAGAGCCTTAAGAAATCTCTGTAGGCTAGCCATTGCACCATGAATGCCATCCAGGATTGCATTTGTTTGTTGTAGTTGGGTTACCAATCCCAGGATGGCATTCACAATGGCTGACTGACTCACAGAGATACTTCTCAGGAGGTCAATAGACTCCTCACTTAGGGTATCAGGTGTAACATGGACTGGGGCAGAGGTGCCTGGGTCAAAGGAAACACCCACCCTCTTGTGTGAGCTGGCACGGCCAACTGGGTGGGTAGCAACAGGGAGGGCGGTGATAGAACAGGGGGTGGTGGACAATGATGGTAGAGAGGGATGCCCCAATGGGTTCACCACCACTAGGGGGTGTCCACTGGAGGAAGAATCCGATGATGACAAGGATGTTCCAGTCTCCCCCTCACCCACATGGTCACTGGGTCCCTCTGTGTCTCTGATGTCTTGACCAGACGTCCTGTGGCCAGATGCTTCCCCACTCAGCTGTGCCCCAGCTGCTTCACTTGCCAGTGCTGATGCTACAAATACAAAGAGAAATAGGGTCATCACATGTCCATGATCACACTTGAATAACAGCTCTGAGCAAACATTACCATGATATCAAGTAGGTCCCAACAACAACTGCCCATTGGAAATTCAGGATCTCAGACAACTATGATTACTTACCTAAAGTTGTGCAATCACAATAACCATTTAAGAAGTAGGAGACCCATCATCCTCAAAGCCTTGCCCCATGAAGCAGACCTCAATTACCTGTTGTCATACACTAGTAGGCCAATGCCAAATGTATTCCCACAGATCCCACACAAGATCATGCGCACATCTATTTGTCACATACATAATGATCCAATAATAAGAATGATGCTCCAAAATCCTGCCATGTGGCTGATAAAAGTACAATAGCAGGTCTACTGTACACACTTCACCAAGTGATATTCGTTCCAATTGAGTCAGGGAGGTAGTATTGATGATGCTCAGATAGGACACATATGTGGCATGGAAACGGACTCTGTAAACATTATGTGTAATATGTCAAGGAGAGATGTCCCCATAATCCACCACTCAATATACCAGCATGCCCCATGGTAATCACCACTAATGTCTGGCACCCCTTACAATGACATACTCTGAGTTCATCAGTAGACGACATTAATCCCTTGGATGTTGGAGAGGCCCAGAGATTTGCAAGTACTTGTTGAAGGTCCTCAACATGTTGCCCAGTTGGAAGCCACGTCATTGTCTCCATTATGGTCATGCATACCCTGATGTCTGTCTGTGGATGAATGCTTGTACCCAAACACATGTGATTTCAATAGCTGCAAGTCACTCCATGATGCATGCCAACCATGAGGTTACAAACCTTACCCATTTCACATGTGCAGTGCACTCTTCCACATGATGCCACAACAAGGGTATCGATGTTCACATTGTGCCTCAAAACTCTAGGCCTACCTTTCATGTCCCTCATTGCCACTGCAGTTGTACATGCCAAATGACATGCTATGATTCATGAGGGAATGTGTCACCCAATAGACAATGGTTACACACTCCTGTATGTGGCACAGCATGAAATGTACCCCCATTGTAAATGTCCTATTCGACACACAGTTTGCCCTGGCCATGTATGTGAGACAGACATGTATACAGACATCATCCCGTCAACATAGGTAGATCATGCATGAAACAGCAGCTTACAAATGTTTTTCAAAAGAGAAAGGGACACATGCTGACATGTAGGATCAAGGAATGTTGGAAACATTGATGTCACATACATTATGTTAATCGACATTCCCCACTTACCAAGGGAAAGTATTGTTCTATAGCTGCACCCAAAGTACAATGTAGGCTATGTTACATGTGTAATCGGCATCTTCATATTACAGACTGCAGTGAGGCACCAGCACCCATCATACACTGAAGACAACTAGCCTCTGGGTGGCAGATGCCAATATATTCATTTACCCAGACACATGGCTGAGGACAGTGATCCATCAATTACTTACCTTTGGCCTGTAACATTGAAGAGTACTGGTATGTTGCATAGAATTTACACACACTACAACAAACAGTACTTGATTGATCACTGCACACAGCCATATGTTGTCCCTGGAAAGTAAGTGGTCTGTGGATTGTACACAGTTATGTTGTAGGTCCCTGGTCCAATAGGCAAGGCAATCACTCATCTACTGTGTGACACATGGCTCATCCCTAATTGTCAGGGACAGCTGTGAGAATCTAACACATTCAGTTGGCAATTTGATTTGAAGAAAAATGCCCAGTACTCACCCCTTTGTAGCTGAGGTGCTGCCCTCAATCTCCCATCAAACTCTGGACACGCCACTGCTAGGATGCGGGACATTAGGGAGGTCATGGTATTACAGGCACCCCACCCATGTTGGGAGAACATCCCTACCTAGACCTCAGCGATCTTTCGGGCCAAGCATCTCAGGTCTTTCCACCTTTTCCTGCAGTGGGTGTTCCGCCAGCTGTGGAACCCCAGGGTCTGCACTTTCTGGGCAATGGCTCTCCATAATCCCTTCTTGTGATAGGTGTTGACCTGCATGGATGGAAAAAATAAGTAAAGAGATCATGATCACAAGTTTCATTATAATTGTTGAGTCACATACATATCAGTAACGTCAAGCTAGGACTTTGCTATTTGTCAATACTCCCCAAGTGACAAGGTCAAGCCAATAAGTACAGGACGTGACTACAGACATGTATTTTTTCTTCTGCAGACTTACTGACATCATGTAGCCCATGCTCTAGCAACCTATACAGTGACATGAGCCACTATGAAACACATCACATATATGTGGCTTCTGAAGGGTAAACGCCTTAGGCATTTATGGACCAGAGCTGGTCACATTCACATTCAGTGAGAATGGCTCACTGCATACAGCCCCTACAGGCAACTGTCAGAGTACAAACACAAAAATTACACATGCGTAACAATGAAGGGACTGGCATGGTGGGTACAAAAAGTGTCTTCACTGTCGATGTGCGGACATGTGCAATAACATATGCAGACACATGCCACTTCAGGGGGTGGGGTTCTGTGCACATGTACCTGTACCACAGAACACTCCTTTCGACATATGTGCCCATCCTACAGAGATGGCATCCAACAAACAAAGGCATGCGTTGTACAGTTTCTGCTATGTGACCAAGCTACTGAGTCACATATCATGGCCTCCCAGGAATCAACACACTGTCTGCACTGTGGGACTGTTATTTATGCAATACGCCTGTACAGGACAAATATGACATGTGGGAAGGTGACACCAGAGCTGTGGGAGAAAGAGACACACACATTGACAATGATGCTAAGTGCACACATGGCTTACAGTAATGACTTACCTCTGTACCCATTGCTAAATTAGTCAAAGGATTGAGGCACTCTGGGCAGGATTTGCCACCAGAGCCTCATATTGGCCACATGCCAGGATCTGCTGGGGTCAAGGGGGTGGGCACAGTACCACAGCAGCATAGCCACAGTGACTTTCCCACAGCCTAGAATAAGTCCCATACTGTGAATTACATTTGACAGTTTTGTTCCTCCCACTCCCTCTAATATACATGGGTCAGAGTAGTGTTTTTATAACAAAACAACTGATGTTCCAAGAAAGGGTCCCCACGTAAGAGTGTGTATGTTTCTATGAACACTAAAGACAAAGCGTACCACATTTGCCTGCAACCTATCTTACTGCAGCCTTGAGAAAAGCACAGAGTGAAAGAAATGTCTTGTTTAAGAACACAGTGCCGGCCTAGGCAAAGAACACCTAGACAGAAAAAATAAAACAAGACCGCACATGTGGCTATTGTTGAAATAATAAGACAAAGCTGAATAAAATATGTCTAGGTTAAAGTCCACAGCAGAAGGCCTAGTTCTCTAAAAGAACGTGTATGAAGCTGTAACTAAAATGGCTACATAACATCCTCCCCTTGCAGGTTCAAAAATGGTTCAAAGTCTCATCATATATAAAAGCTACTAAATTTCAACCTATGGCATATATATAAGAATGTCAATAATGACAAGTCAAAAGACACTTGAGCATGTGTTAAAAGGACAATTTAAAATATTAACTGTGGCGTTAAAAAGGCCGAATTTCAAGAGTTAGAGCCATTTTGGAAGTTGCCAATCAAATCAGGGATGATTGAAGACAGGAAATCTTCCACTTTGGCAGGTGGTAAAGTAGGAAGTTCATTGCCAAGGAAAACCAAGGAGCATTTGTGGTACAAAGCCTGAGCTCCAGCCAAGTCAGTAGCATTCTGAAGTGTGCCCAACAATGAGTTTAGAGCTGCATCCTTCATGAAGGGGTACTCATAAGCAGCTTCGCCATAGCAAACGCACCTTCAACGCGCATGTCTAGTAATGAGCCCTCAGCAAGAACATCAATAGATCAATCAGCGCCCAATGAAAGCAAGCGCTGCGTAGAAAGATAAACTTTCAGTGCATGTTCGAATGAGCACCAGAGTCACCAAAACACAGGCTACACACAATGCAAAACCGGTCTGAATGGCAGGGACCAGTCACACTCCAATTGCTCCATGAGTGATGCTCCAAATCACTGCATCATGCGTTCACCACACAGCTGCGCTGGTGGAAGCGCTTTCAGTACTCCTTGTTGCGGTGGGACAGCCGTTGCGCAGACAAAGTAGCAACAGTAAAATGCCACCTATTATGGCCAAAGTTATTCGAAATCCCCTGAAAATACTGGAGAATATTGAATGGATGGCTGATGGCTGATGGTATTAAGCCAAATATAGAGGTGAAAGTGTGAATGAAACCAGAACCAACAGCCTTAAAGAAATTTGCTATTCCAGTAGTACTGGACGCATTAAATATTCGTCCCACAAGCTCACTAAAGTGTCTCGGAAAGTTGGTACTTAAGGGACTGTATCTCTGCTGATGACCTTGCAACCTGAAGTGCATAGGTCTCGCGTGTAGATGTGAGCAACACATGTTTTTGAAACAATAGCCTTGAGTCTATTAAACATGCCAAAATTTGCATTTGAAGTAACGATATGGGGCCAAATCTCAGCTACTTCCCTCTGTTGTGTAGCCCGCAGCATGTAACAATCTTAGAGACCGAAACAACACAAACTATTCCAGCTCACATCTCACAACAGTTCTCACTATTGAGGAGGACATTGCTGCCATTTGAGAGCACCTGGAATGCAGGTCTACACACCCGATACAAGGACAGCTGTCTCACATTCACTACCGCTAAGAAAGACCTCTTTCATGCCACTGATACATTTGTAAGAGAAGGATAGCTCCCACATCTCATGGATGTAACTATCGCCTAGCCTTTCATATCCGCCTACTGGAATGTGTTTTAAGCAGGACGTGAATTGAAGTGTTGAAATAGCCATATTAATGACCCCGTGTATTAACCACTCAGCAGATGGTATTTCAGCCACAGTAAAAGAAAAATTTTCAATATTTAATATGACATAAGTCGCTTCTTTCTTTGCCATTTGTTTTGTTCTCATGTTAAAATAAATGTGGAAAATATGTCCCTTGCGCTAACATGTTGGCAGGCAACGTGACTTGCCTTCAGCATTTGTAGTGTCCAACCCAACTGCATGATGGACCTTAGTTGACTCTGTCCATGTTGTAAAGAGGACATATCACTTTGTATTATGTCTATTGCAGAAGAAACAATGCTGTGTAAGGTGCATATCCGGTCGGACAGGGTATTAATTCCATTATCTACAACAGCTAATGCCTTCCTCAAGTTTTCCTGATCTATTTGCCTTAACCAGGCAGCAGCTTCTTGTTGAGAAAGCTTCCAAATGTCATTATAGACTGCATATGAGAAGCGCTTTCTGCAATGTTTTCTGGGGCCCAACAGGAAATCCTATAAGTCAGTGTTATTAGACAGGAGACCGAGGTGTTCTCTAATAGCATCTAATGAGGAACTCTTCAAATATTGCTGGCATAGTTTTCCAACACTGTATGTCGTTACTATACCCGCATGTTCAGATGACACATAGCGGGGGTCTGGCCTACTTGTTCTAAAAACCCCGTGGAGTTTAGAAAACATTTATGACACCCATTGGTATCTATTGACGCAATAACCACCCACCAGGACGTGAAAGTGAAGCATTAAATGTGCCATTCTGGACCCATTCATCGTGCTGATCTTCAGTTGCATTTATATACTTTTGACATTTGTAAACTTTTGCAGGAGCAGGAATACTTGGCGCATTCAATGCCTTGATTTTTGGAAGCCTAAACAACTTGTCTGTTGTACAGTTTCATTTAAAAATATCATTTAAACAGATATCAGGCATGCTCTAAATAAAGCTTCCTTTCCCCTTATTTGCCAGTTTCTTGTTCCCCACACACTTTTTAAGTCAATCGACTTCATCCAATATTCATAGCCTTCTATAGCCAACCGGGAAACAAAGGAATCCAAATAAATGAATTTTGTACCTATCAATAATATTTGTACATTTTCCATCAATGACAATTTGAAATAATATGAGTCAGCATGTTTAACATTGTGCCCAGAAAAGTATGCAAATATTTCAGAATACTTTTTAGAACTCCCTTGTGGTAGAGTTGGACAATGTTCCCATTGTGTGTAATTAAAAATAGTCTTTGGGCTACTTGCTCTGTGAATGAAATGTCCATAATAATTATAGTAAACCATGTCACCGTAATTCTCTTTAGATTGATAAACATCCGCACTTTCAAATACAGTCAAATACTGCAATTCAGTCATCATAGAATCAACTGTTTTTACATCCCAGTCAACAGAAACAACTCCGGGTATTATCACATCATTCATTGAAAGTTTAAACACATATGGTATTTGAATGACCTCTGTAGAGCAATATATATCAAACGTGACTTTATCCCAAAAAATCCCATCAGGAAGTGGTATAGCAGAAATGTTCACGAAAGACAAGTCTCTGCGGACCTTGTGAGAAGAAAAATTGGGTTTTAGGACCTCATCCACCAGTTCAACTGTTGATCTTTCAGGAAGGTAATGACCATGTATTAATAGAAAGAAAGTTATGACAAAGCCAATACAAAGGAGGAAAGCTAATACAGTCAAGGAAAGCCACAGATAGTTCCAGAGGAAAATAAAGTAATTTGTTTTAAGCCAGTTTATTAGCTTAGGGCTTTTGGCAGTTCAGGTGTAGAAGAGGCAAATGAGTCGGAGAAAATGTTGTTGATATCGGCAAAGTATCCAGAAGCAGTTCGTGTAAAGCTGGAGCCGTATTTGTAGGAGGAGAACTGGTTGGGGTCTCCCGCGGTGGTTCACAGCAAATAATGCCATCCGTCTGTGTAGAAGTTGTGCCAAATCGATCAGTAATTTCTATATCGTTTGTTGTAACAGATGTTAGTGGAACTAATGCAAGATCATTATCCACCGTCCCCAAGCTCGGAGAGGTGTCAGCGTTGCTGCTCAAAACTTGTAGAGGGACATCTCGGCCAGTAGTGAGAGGGATTTGGGAACTACTGGCTGCTCTTCTTGGTCTGCTGTGCAGGATCAGCCACATGGTAAACTTGACATTGTCGATAGATGCAAAGCGGTTTTATTTAGCGGCAGGCAGCGGTGGAAGAATGACAGTTCTGGTACCGTGTATTCCCAAGACTGGGACTGGTGCTCAATAAGAAGGACTGAACTCCTTTTCACAGTAACTTTTTCACATACTAGATCCCCAGCCTTTGGAATCCAGCCGGTAGATGTTATTGGTACATCCTTAATTCCTGTGGAGGCAGCACTGTAAGAAGCGTTATCATTACGGAACTGTTGTAATTCCTGTAAGACAGTGACACGTTCATTTATGTCAAAAGGTGTTTCTACCGCCTCCACCCCAGGACCATCAAGATTTCAAACATACCTTTGAATTCCAAACAGGCACTCATATGAAGTACAATCCCCCAGGGACCTTCTAGGCAGATTATTAAGTGCTCTCTGGACTCCATACAGGTGATTAAACCAACTACGACCTGTACCTAATACTCTGGCTGTTAAGGACTGCTTTAAATCACCGTTTTGTCACACCACAACACTATTTCCTTCTGGATGAAATGGAGACAAGTAATGGAGTTGGACCCCTAACGAAGCCATGGCGTCCCTGAATGCCCTTGAGGCAAAAGCAGGGCCTTGGTCCGAGCGGAATGTCACAACTCCACATATGCCAATAAAGACTTGCAAATCTTTAATAACAGTCCGAGCATCAGCCGAGCATTGTGGCCACACCCATAGAAATCTGGAGCAAGAGTCAACAGCGACTAAAATGCATTTGTATTCACTGTCCGTCAGTGTTCCAAGTACACACATTGTAAAGGTTTGTTGGAAATTAAGAGGGGTTTCTGCAGTGGGCCTTTGACGGTGCAACCCTTAATTTGTTGGCAGATATCACAACAAAGGACATACTGCTTGGTCTGTTTGTATAGACCTGCCCACCAATAATGTGCTTGCAATACTGATATTGTAGCCGCCACACCAGCATGGGCAGATGCAACCCCCTCATGTGCTGCTTTAATCAGCCCTGGTCTTACGTCTTTATTGGGAATTCATCGAACTTCCACACCTGGTATTTTTACTTCTGAGTCAAGGAAGCCTTCCACTTGGTAGGAATATTTAGTGGAAAATGCTTTTGGATAGGGCATTCCTTGAGCCGTAGCTTTCACAGCAGCCCATATGTCACCACACGGTTTTGTTCCAGAACGAGTTACTGCAGCAACAAAAGCTGTGGCTACTGCTGATTTGGCTGCTTCATCAGCCAGTGTATTTCCAGCAACGTGTATTCCAACGCGCTTGTGTCTAAGTGTATGTACAGATCTGCTATTTTCCACCACAGAAGCTTGTGTTTGATGGTGTTGCCTTTAGAATCTCTGAACCCATTCTGGCACCAGTAAAGCAGGTATTCATTAAAGGACTGGACACAATAGTATGAATCACAGGCAATCAGTGTTAGCTGTGCAGGATCCATATGTTCCTGTGCCATTACCAGAGCCTTTAGCTCTTCTAGTTGTGCTGTGCAATCCCCTGGGGTTTGCGTTAATATACGTTGGGGACAAAATTTATTACCCTCGATATAGCCACTTACAACTGCACAAGCAGTGGAATATTAATGCTTTGTGCCAATTGCAAGTTGTGTCCTGAGCCATCGGTCTACATGACTCTTTGATATTGATCAATAGGCAGTGTATTTGCTGGAACTGGGTATTCCAATTCATATTGCAAAAATTATTGAGTTTATAACTTTGGGTCGAAGATGTAGTCAACATCAGTGGCTGTCAAAGATGTTTCCCATTGAATCCAACGTGGATGTAATGCTTTAGCATTTGGAATGCTGGCTTTGGTAACAGTCTCAAGGGCTGGAATTGAAGTTACAACAATAATGCGTTTCGTCTGGGCCAGTGGTCTTTCTTTAATGACAGCCATCTGTACAGCAGTGTGAATTTTCTCAGTGGGAGCAAAGCGCTGTTCTGCTGCTGAATACAAATGTGATTTGTATGCAATCGGGACTGTCTCACCCTCATTGAAAGTTATATAGGTGAAACCAATGGCACCAGCAACTACTTTGCTAACCAGATGTGCAAGCATATCTGTTTGCAAAGCTCTCAGAATGCGTTCGTGTTCGACTGTCCAGAATTTACTGGAGAAGTCAGGACGTATTAAGTCATAAAATGGTTTTATATGTGATGCGTAATCTGGAATGTAAGTTCTGCCAAAATTTAGGAAACCCAATAGTGATTGGAGTTTTTTAATGGTATTTGGAGGTTGTAACTGTGTGCATTTTTATAAGAATTGTGGCGCTGGGCTCTTTCTTTCACTTGATAACTCATATCCTAAAAACAGGACGCTTAGGAAGGCTATTTTTGTTTTCTTGAAGTTGAATTTATAGCCAAATTCTTCAAATCCTACAAACAATCTGGGCTACCCGTCTTAGATGTTGCAGTAATTTATCATCCGTAAGATAGATATCATCTACATAGGTCAATGCTTCAGGGTTAATGTCGTGCAATATTGAAGTCACACGAGCCGCAAACAGTCCTGGACTGTTCTTGGACCCCTGGGGTAAACAACAGAATTTTTTCTGGGATCCTAGTGCGCTGAAACTTGTTAAGTCTCTACTCTCAGGCACTATATTTTGGCAGAAGAAACCATTGGAAATATCCAGTGTTGTTTTGTATTTTTTGCCCACTATGTAGTTCATGAGTGCTGTGCTATGAGAGTTTTGTATAGCATATGTGCGTGTATGACTGTTTAAATGTCTGTAGTCTAAATCTATTCTGTACGAATGGTCTGGTTTAGCTACTGGGAATAAGGGATTATTAATTGGTGAGACGCAGGGTTCGATTATGCCCTGGTACTCCAGTTGTGTGAGGATTTCCCTCACGGGTGCTTTAGCATCATGTTTTATTGGATACTGGGGTTGAGGTTGAGGTTGATTTTTAATTGGAATTACATGATAGGGGGAATCTTTATCCCACCCTACGTGGTTGCGATATAATGCGGGTGCCTGCACCAATGCCCAATCGTTGGCGTAGGATTCTGCAAGCTCATCAGGAACAAGGGGCGAGAAAGAAGGTTTGATAACATCTTCCCCATATGGGCAAGTACGGACGAATTCAGGTGACCAATCCCTTTTGGCCAGTAGAATATCATATATGTTTACGATGCGGTCCCATAGTTTGCATCTACTGTACATTCAATATCTCCTTCTAACTGTAGCGTTACTTTGTACACCCTATCAGGTGTGGAGACACGCATGTCCGCAGTTTCAACTTGTAAGACGTCATCAGTTGTTTTCACCTCCAGATCCTCTTGAAGATTCTGGCAAACGATTGTGACCTCTGCTGTGCTGTCTAGCAGCGCTAATGCCCACTTCTTGTTCTTCAGTAGAGCCCTCTTCTTGAGTGGCATGATGAATCGCAACTGCTGCCACTTTTTTCTCTTTAAATTGAGTTTTTGTTGGGGAAGTTTCTCTTCTTTTTTAACAGAAACTTCTGTAGAACGATTTGATTCTTGTCTTGGTTTCATGTACTCAGTTATTCCCTCTGACCGCTCACCTCTCTCACTGCGTTTTCCCAGTGAGTCCTGAACGGAACGAGATTGGTGTGTATTAGTATATTATTATCTGTTAGGCGTTTTTATATTATCTCTATTTCTGAGATTATATCTATTCTGTGGGGTCTCCGTCTGTGGAGATTCTCCTTTTTCTTTTTAGGTGTTTGTTGTTTTTTATACCAGCGTTTCTCAGAACCCTCAGGAGCTTGCTTGGTAGAACACATGTTGGGTTTGTATTTCATGTTTGCATTACAAACTGTACTAATCGTCTGTATATTGCCGTAAGTTCAGCATATAAGCGACAGACTTCAGCTATTGTTAAATTTGTTGCAGCAGGGTGAGGTGTATAAGTGGCCAATAAAGGCCAGGTAGGACCATCATTACTTAGAGAACCTAACCTAATGTGTAGAATTGTATGGGGTAGGGTGCCATCAAGCCAATTATTATGTTCTTGATAAGATAGAGGTATTTCTAGATTTGCATATGCTCTATATTGTGCAGGTACGTTTGCAGGTGAATAGTGATGAAATGTATTTGTGTTCCCATTAGCTGTTGGAAATGTGACCCAAGAATAAAAAAATTATGTTCTATAGGCTGGATGAGCCTCAACAACAAATGTATATCGATCCCCCGGGCCATTAGGCCATGAGCCAATAAATGTGCAGTAAGGGGTGGTCGCATATTGACTGCAATTGCTACCTTTTGTGGGCTTGCCATGATGAATGGTAAACAATTTTCAGAGATAAGCACACCAAATGGGGAGAGTTCAAGCTTGAACAACGTACAGAATTAGTTAGGTACTCCCTACTTAGCTGAGGAGTAAAATCCTCAATACCACGGATGGCTCCGTATATAGTCTGAGGTGTTTTGAGACAGAGATACTCAGGAGGATCCAAAATTAGAGCCTGACCAAACGTTAGGCGCCATGTCGCATAGGCTCTCGTTATTCTAATGAGACTACTGGATTTGGGCAGCAGAATCACTTGCACTGTGGGGAAGTGAGTCTGAACCCACTACAGGTGACACCTGTTGGCCTAATCTGGGTTTTGCTCCGGTTGACTAGCGGTGCCTCATCTCCACCCAGGAGCAGGGATGATTGGGCAACCGAGCGCATGACATAATTGACAACTCAGGAAAATTGTGGTCACTCAGATCTCATCAGTTTCTCTCAGTCACATTCATCTTACATATACAAGGACAATCGGAGGCAGAATATATTTCAATAAGGTTTTATTAAAGTTACTGCATGTTAGATAATAAAGCATGTACTGCAATAACTAGGATGATGAAGCATGACAGGGTTAAAATTGTGACAAGGAAAGTGAAGCATAAAAATAACGCTACCATATTGTCACTAGAATCATTAAAATAGCTCCTACTTTGGCTATGTTAGAGCATATTTCCTTTTTTATCAAATTTCAGTTTTTACCTAATCCAGAAATGTTTTCACTTCTTAACGCTTCCATGACCCTGATCAACTCCCCATCACCCTCCAGAGCATTCCTCCATTCTTGTTCTGAAATGGCCCCAAAAGTAATTTCACACAAATCTTCATACACTTCACACACATTCTCTTCTACCATAGGTATATCCATACCACCTTCAATCCTTTTAACTCCCATTAATCTAGATAAACAATCTGCACTCACGTTCGTAGCGCCAGGCACATACATAACTTTGAAATTGAATTCTTGTAAACAAATAATCCGTCTTCTAATCCTGGAAGAAATGCAATTCAAACCTTTGCTGTCAAAAACCTCCACCAAAGGTTTATGATCAGTCAGAACAACAAAGTCTATTCCCCAAAGAAAATGCCTACATTTTATTTTGTGCCCAGAAAATAGCTAAAGATTCTCTCTCAATGACAAAATATTTTTTTGCCACCTCACCCAATGATTTTGACGCACAAGCAATCAATACTTTCTTCTGACTGTTGCCTTGCAATAGTAAAGCTCCCAGACCCTTGGCACTAGCATCCGGGACAACAAATGTCTGACTCCCAGGTTTAAACGCTTGTAAGCCTGGCGCCTCATCCAATTTTTTCTTTTTATCCACAAACTCCTTTTCACACTGGACATCCCAAATAAACTCTCTCCCTTGCTTAAGCAAACTTCTCATGTTTACTGACTTTTCCGCCAAGTTCTTGATGTATCTCCCATAATACTCTACCATTCCAAGGAAATAACTCACCTCTTCCTTGGTCTGAGGAGACACCAAATTCTTAATAGTGTTAACCAAGTCTGGTTTGGGTCTTACTCCATCTCCTGAAATTAAATGCCCCAGGTACTCAACTTCAGTCACACCAAAACAACACTTTTTCCTCTTAAGTGTAAGACCTGCCCGACTTAAACATTCCAAAACCTTATTTACTCGATCCACATTTTCATATCACCAAAGACTAATACATCATCCTGATAACATTTTACCCCCTTCACTCCCTTTAACACTTTGCTCCTTATACGTTGAACAACTGACGCTACTGACACAAGTCCAAAAGGTATTCTTTTAAATTTGTATGCACCAAACGGCGTTATAAAGGCAGTGAGCTCTTATGAACTTTCTTCTAGTTCTACTTGGTGATATGCGGATGCAAGATCCAGAGTGGAGAAATATTTTGCTCCACCTATCACAGAGACTATCTCCTCTATACTAGGAAGAGGAAACCTGTCTACCACAATCTCCCTATTCAAAGCTCTCAGATCCACACACAACCTGATGTTACCATCACCCTTCCTTGCAACCACAATGGGTGCCAACCATTCTGTAGCCTCCACCTCCTCAGTCACCCCTGACATCTCAAGTTTCTTAAGTTCCACCTCAGCTGACTCCTGCAACACCAACGGAATTCTCCTCACCTTTGCCACAACTTGCACAGTATCATCCTTCAGTCATATCTTGTGTTTGTACCCTTTCAGACAACCCAAAACATCAGAAAGTACTTCTGGAAATATCTCTACCAGATCACTCTCCCAATTGCCTACCTCTTGGACTTGTACCTGTGGCTGTGCATTTGGATTAAGTATCACACCCAACAACTTCTGATGAGTCCACTCTAACAAATCAACACCTTTACTTGAGACATACATTTTTCCCACTATATGACTCCAAATGTCCTTAAAAAAACTACATCTTGATAGGTTGGCCACCATATCTGCCTGGACAGACATCCATTTTCTTTAATTTCTTCCTTACTGTGCAAACAGCATCAAAACTGCGTTTTGAAATGATGGTCAGGTGTGAACAAGAATCAAAACGAATCAGCAATTTGACCCCATCAACCAGCACAGTCTCACTAGGAGGTTCACTTCCGCAATTATGCATGTCCACCTGAAAGACAATTTCTTGTGACACTTCCTTCACCTCTCTTAGGATGTTATTATTGTTCCCCTTCCTTTTGTTGCGACAACACTTGTAAAAATGACCTCTCTTTCCACATCAATTGCACACTGCACCTAACGCCGGACAATTACTTGCATTCGCTTTGTGTCCACTGTTTCCACACCTGAAACATTGTCCTTTGAATTTCACTAGATCTTCTTTTATCTTTCCACTTACTGCTTCCTTGGCTTTCACATCACACACAACCTCTTCAATTTTCCTATTCTCACCTAAATCTTTATTTTCCATATGTTCAACCCTTTTTGCCACCATAATGACCTCTTCCAATGGCAGCTCATCCTTCAATCACAACTCTTCCCTAATCTTGTCACTACTACGCCTCAACACAAGTTGATCACCAATTCTCTTATCCATCAAACTCCCAAACTTGCACGAGGCTGCCAACTTCCTCAAACTTGTTATGTACTCCTCAACTGACTCATCTTTAACCTGCTCTCTATTCCCAAAATAATACCTTTCCATAATTGTACTCACTCTAGGCAGATAGTGCTTATCTAACTTCATGATACACATTTCAGATTCATTTAAACTCTGCACCTCTTCACTTCCTAAATCAGGTAAATTCTCCAACACCACCTGTCCTTCCCCACCAAGACAATGCATTAGTAAAGCATGCTTCCTCTCTGCACTTAACGTGGGACCACACACTCTAGCATAGTGCATAAACATCTTCTTCCATTTAGTCCAGAGAAAAAACAGTTCTCCAGGACTACTCAGGAAGAATGGTGGAGGGGTTACATTCTGCATTTTAATCAAAACTGTTCTCCTTTCTAACCTACAGAAAAACAATGTAGTGCAATTATTACCAAACAACAACAAAATAACAGTACAAACTGTTCCCCATAGTCTAAAATCTGCCAACTTTCAGACCCATATCTCTTTGCAACAAGAGGCCAAGGTGTGCCTGTCACCGTGTTCTCTCCATCTTGTATTTATATCTTCTTACAACAACAGGCACAGGTGTGCCTGTAATTGTCGTCTTTAAATCTCCAACGGTGTTCTTGCCGTCTTGAGTTTATATCTTCTTACAACAACAGGCAAAGGCGTGCCTATCACTGTTGTCTTTAATTCTCCACACCACAACAGGCAAAGTGTGGCTATCACTGTGCTTTCCACCGTAGTGTTAATGAACTCCACTTCTTCTTTGCTCTATCCCTTTAAGAGCACTCCCGCACGACTGCCCTTTTAAGTCTGACTTTACCCTTAATTTTCCCACGGAAATAGACGGTCCCTTTAAGAGCACACCAGCACAAGACTGCCCCTTTAAGGCTGACATTGCCTTTAATTTTCCTGTCAGCCACATGGAAATAGACGACACCTGTACTTCAAGTACGGTCTGCCACCACCTTCACAAACTTCCTGTCCTCCTGATCAATGCAGCAATTTAGATGAATGCAACAGTAAAATGATGTTAATCCTGCCTGTTGTGTGCTGCGCCACCGAAAGATCCCACGATGAGTCAGCTTTGCCAAACGACCGGAGCTACGATATGAGCTTTGCGTCTGCTTGCCATGTTGAGGTGCTACACCACCACGCACCCTCATCGCCAATGTGAAGATTTCAGGGTGTAAATAATGGATGGCCAACATATTATGCGGTAAGGTAGATTTATTAGATATAAGCGCCTCAACCATCGTCTGCCACCGTGCTCCAACTGTCACTGTTGCTGGCGCGTTTCCATGGTAAATGACTCCATTCGATAATGGAATCATTTACCATGAACACAACACCTCATACCTAAGCAAGAGGCCTGTAGTGTACATAAGCAGCTGCATCGAAGCACTCAGCAATCCGCATACAGTCGTGGTCATCTGGCTAGAATCTCCTCCTAACGTACATAGGTCAAAGTAGTGTTTTTATAGTAAAACAACTGATGTTCCAAGAAAGGATCCCCATTTAAGAGTTTGTATGTTTCTATGAACACTAGAGACAAAGCGTACCACATTTGCCGGCAACCTATCTTACTGCAGCCTTGGGAAAAACACAGAGTGAAAGAAATGTCTTGTTTAAGAATGTAGTGCTAGCCTAGGCAAAGAACAGCTAGATAGAGAAAATAGAACAAGACTGCAAATGTGGCTACTGTTAAAATAAAACAACGCTTAATAAAATATGCCTTGGTTAAAGTGCATAGCAGCAGGCCTAGTTCGCTAAAATAACGTGTATGAAACTGTAACTAAAAAGGCTACCCAACATCAGAATTGCAATTCCTAGCCACAGGGTCCTTCCAACATACAGTGGTCCTATCAGCTAGCATGTCCCAACCTATGTTCAGTCTGGTATTGAAGGATGTCCTCTCAGCAATGTTGACACACCTGAGCTGCTACATCCAGTTTTCCTAACGTCAGGATTTAATCCATGTGAAGGCTGAACTTTATGGTTTTGCATGCATCCCATATGCGGTTCAGGCAATTGATGGCTCACATGTTGACTTGGTCCCACCGCAAGCCAAAGAACAAGCATACTGCAACAGAAAGAACTTTCATCAACGTTCAAGTTGTCTGTTTGGTGGATCTCTACATTTTACAGGTCTGTGCCCATTATCCGGATCCAGACCATGATTCCTTCATAATGCACAACAGCACCATACCCCATTTGATGTCACAACTGTACCCAGAGAAGGCTTGGCTGGTTGGTAAGTCACATTTGTCCTGTTTGTCTGTGTGCAATATCTGGTGCTACAATCAGTAAGTAAGTGACTCATTGTTGCACATATGTCCCATCACTTAACAGAAGACTCTGCTTATCTGAACTGTTCTTGGTTGTTGACACCAATAAGGAATCCAACTATGCCAAGAGAAGTCCACTTCAATGAGGCCAATAAATGAAGAAGGTGGGAAGTGGAGCAGGCTTTTGGGCTCCTGAAGGTCAGATTTCAGTGTCTGGACTGGAATGGTGGAGCCCTCCTCTGCTCACCCAGAAAAGTGTGTCAGATCACTGTGGTGTGCTGCATGCTCCACAACTTCGTCCTGCAAAGGAATATCTCATACATTCCAAAGGAGGGGGAGCTTGCAGTGCCACCGAGTGAGACCCATGAAGTGCCAAATGAGGATGACAGTGGTGACTTGTGGGAAGATCTCGTCAATAGCTACTTTTGATGAGTGTATGTCATGTAATCTAATGACTGTGACTGTACAAAGAACTGTAGTTGTAAGAATGTGTGGAGTTGTGTTTTGGCAAGAACTAGGGAGCTGATAATCTGTAAAATTCAGCCAAAGGGTGCTTGAAGAGTTAATCTTTGACATATCGTCACCTTGATGAAGCTGCTTTGTTTGTGTCAGTCTCAGTTTAATGTAATTTCCTTTCCAGATGCTTGCTATGTGATTTGTGTAACAGGTATGTTTTCAAGCCTATATTCATTGTTCTGTCTTTTGTATATGTACCTTCAATATGACATCCTCGTGTGTGCATTTCAAAGTTGTGACATTGGGAGGCATCTGAAGCTGTTCTGACATACAAAGTAGACATAGATTGTTGAAGGTAATGTAGGTCACAGATTTGAGGTATATGAGACCTGTGCCAAGACAGCTTGCAACGTGTTTGGGTGGAAGCTCAGAAGTGCAGATTGGTCTTGTTCAGTGTGATGTGTTGAGCCGATTGCATCATGTGCGTGATCATGCGGGCATGAAATATGTTGTCATCAATTGCAAGCAAGGCATTCACCCTTCACACAGGCTAAGCGCTACTCTTGTATGACCTGTGTGTAGCTGTTGATATGTTTCAACATTGCAGGCCATAGTGCCTGTGCCACAACAGTGACATATGTTTGTGTCATACCACCAGATGCATGGTCACTAGATTATGATGGGCAAGTGATCAGGGGCCGTTGTACTGCGCTCTGTCTGTACCTTGGTTTATGTGATGTTGGAGTACTTTGGTGTGGTATGTGAAAAGGATCAAGCTGGTGACACCATTCTCTTTTCTGTTTGCCTATTCTACAGGACAATGTCTGACAAGGACTTTCCTTCCATGGTCTGGAAGCTGTATCTTGGTATGTGTACCTTGACACAATATGAGTCTGCCATTCTTGGCTGTGACAGTCCAGACCGATTTCAACAGCCTATGTGCTGTACAGTAATATATAATCAAATGTTTGGTGTGATCAGACATTAGTAGCAATGTGTTTGTGTGTGTTGGTAGTAATCCTAAGCAGGACACTGTAACTGTGACATAGCCCTCCTTTCTTTAGTGTTTTATATCTTCCACATTTGCTTCACATGGTGTTACATCTCTACATAGCAAAATGTGGAACAGAAGGAAACAGACAATGACCTTGTGATAGGTGGATTTATTACAAGTTTGTGCAGAAAATAAAATGGGGGGCATGATGGAACAGAAAAGTAAAGGGATCAGCCGTGGTGGATGAAATCATTGGAGTAGATGCCACACCATTGGAAGTTCAATATACTCCTTCCATTGGAAATGGAAGGTGGTTGAAGAACAGTCAACTGAGTGAATATGTGGCACACAAATGAGGTCATTTTGGAAGAGATCACTTGCTGGCAGTAGGTGTCTTGCCATCTGCACGTCCTGGAGTCCTCGCTGGATGTCCCTGTATTCTTGGTGGGGGGATCTGCTGCTACAGAGCTAGGGTTGTCTGGGGCAGGTTCTTCCTCTGACAGGGCTTCCCCTCCAGTGGCTGGCACAGATGAAGGGTCTATTTTAGATTCACCAAAGGAAGGAGTAGAGTGTTGTTGTTGATCCCTGATCAGGGTGGTGTTAATGTCCCTAAGCACCCCTGTTAAGGAGGCCATGTTGGTATTGTGAGCCTCCCACAGTTTAAGCATTTCCCGATGGAAGTCTGTCTGTATCTGCTTCATGTCCCAGAGTTCAGTAAGTATCTGGCCATCATGCCTTGGGACTCCTGATAAACCCCCAAGACGTGGCTGATGGTGTCCTGGCCTGGGGCAGCCCCAGTGGCCTCACCCTGCTGGCCCATAGCATCCCTCCCACGAACCCTACCTCCACGGCCCTGTGCCCTTGCCACAGGTTGCCCCCTCCCACTGGTTCCCGGACCATCATTGTCAGAGTTGTTGTGCTGCAACTCAAGATCCTGGACTGGGGGGCACAAGATGGTTGACATTGTCCTATGGTCACAGGTTGGTGGGTGCGTGGTTGCCTGTGATATGGAGGCAACCGGGCTGAGAAGTGATGTAGTGGCCACAGTGAGACTCACTGTTGGTGTTTGACCAGGGTGTCCAGATAGGCTACAACCGTCCTCCACGTCCTGAAGGCAAGGAGTATCTTCATCACTGCGGGGTTCATTCATGGGGTAGTGGCAGTCTCTTCTGTAGGCTTTGTGTGGCCAGTGGCAGCTCAACATGTTGAAGTGAAACATATAATGTTACTGGTTATATTGAGACATCTACCTCCAATAGTTTACAGTGACATTTCATACAGAACTTGTACATAGTTGATTTGCAGGTAATCCTATTGTGACAGGTACACATGGCATTGATTGTATTGACATGACATTTGTGGCACATGCCAGATCTCATTGCCTGAAACAGCTGCTGAGATGTGCAAACATTGTCCCTTGGGGGGGGGGGGTGGCCTGAGAATGTCATCTTGCCACCACTGCAGGCTAAACGGTGGCTAGGCAAGCTAGGTTTTTGGCTCATTTTGAAGCCTAGTCGAATGTGATGCAGGCAGACCCAGGAGTTTGTAGTATATGTGACAGGAGTCATCATGTGGTTACTGCAGTGCTAATGTGTGCTGCCAATACCAATTTGGCAATGAAGCTTGAGGCCTTAGGAATACTTGTTGTACACACTGGGTAAGCTGTCCTTCCTATCCTCAATAGTTTCATCTTGGGGTAGCAGGTCAAGAAGGAGCTCGCTAGCCAGACACATCTCCAAGTTGGGCATGATCTGTATCCTGGTCACTCCCAGATGAGTAAATCTCAAATGTGATTTAGCAGGCAAGGGTATTTGATCAAGTGACCAATGATGTGGTGTTTTGAGTTGGGGAAACAGTGTCCCCTGGGAGTTACAGTCACGTTACTGTCTCTACTGCATACACTTGACCATTTTTGTTCTCTCCCGTTGTGTAGAGTTCATTTGGGAGTTCTCTACTGGATGGATGTGGGCAAGTGAAAATGGTTTTGTTGTTGGAATTAGGGAAACAGGGCCAATTGTGATTTGCATTCTGATCACTCCCTCCTCTTCCTAAAATTTTTCATATAGTATCCTCCCTAGTGAGTGTATTTCAATTGGGATTTCACAGACGGGGCTATTTGGGCTTATGGACCCTGGGCCTGTGTATGGAGTGAGATACAGATCCCCCTGGCCTTAGCAGTCATGTCAGTCTCTTTACTACACACACTTTATGAATGTTATCCTCACATCTGAGTAAACTTGCATTGTGATTTGCCAAACTGGGCTCTTTGATCGAATGTACACTGTTCTGGTGTTTGGAGTCAGAGAAACACTGCCTCCTGTGAGTTGCAGTCATGTTATTTCCTCTACTTCACACACTTGACAAATAGTATCCTCCCAGGTGAGTAAACTTCATTTGTGATTTGACAAACAAGGGTCATTGGACAAGGGAACACTGTTCTGGTGTTTGGAGTTAGTGAAAGAGTGCCTCCTGGGATGTGCAATCCTGTCACTCTCTCTACTACACACATTATACAAATGTTATGCCCTCAGGTGAGTATACTTCATTTGTGAGTTACCAAACCAGGGTATTTGTAGAGGAGGGCACTGTGCAGGTGGTTGGGGTAACAGTATCAGAGCCTCCTGGGATTGGCATTCATGTCAGTCCCTTTACTACACCCACCATCCATTTGTCCCTCAACCCCCCGCCCCCGGTGAGTACACTTCATTTGTGAGTTGATAAAGTTATAGCAAGTGCCTATTGGGTTTTGCTGTCATCTGTCATGTCACTCTCTCTACTACACACACTTGACAAATGGTATACTTTAAGGTGAGTAAACTTCACAGTTATTTGGTCAAGGGAACACTGGGCTGGTGTTTGCTTTTGGAGAAATAGGGGTTATTGGGCTTTACAGTCATGTCACTCTGTCTACTTCCCAACAGTTAGACCATGGTATCCTCCCAGGTGAGTACACTTCAATTAGGAGTTGTCAAACAAGGGTGTTTGGAGAAGGAAACACTGGGCTAGTGCTTTGAGTAACAGTAACTGTGCCTCCTGGGAGTTGTAGGCATGTCAGTCCCTGTACTACACACACTTGACAAATGTTATCTGCCCAGGTGAGTACACTTTACTTTTGAGTTGCCAAACAGGGGTCTTTGGACAAATGAACACTGGGCTGGTGAGGGGAATGACAGTAAAGGTAGTAAAAGGTGAGCAGTGAACATGCATGACATAGCATTTTTGTAACAATGTTAGTGTTGACTTACCAGACTCCACTGCTCCAGGTATTCCTGTCAAGCCCTCAGGATGCAGGATGGCCAACACCTTCCCTTCCCAGGTGAAGAGATGTGATGGGGCACTGGGAGGGCCACTGCCAGTCTTCTTGGTCTGCAGCTGGTGCCTGGAGACCAGGGAACAGACCTTGCCCCTAAAGTCGTTCCACCTCTTCCTTGTGTTCTCCTTTGTGCGCTGGTTAGTGTCTACAGCATTCACTCTGTCGACTATACTACCCCACATTTCCATTTCCCTACTGAGAGAGTGTGCTGGACTTGGGCTCCAAACAATTATGGCTCTACTCTTATAATTTATTCCACCATGACTCTCAACCCATCCTTAGAAAAACAAGGATATTTAGAACATAACATGGTGGAAAAGTGGTGCATATTATGTGTGCTGCTGTGGTAAATCAGTCGCTCTGCCTTTTGTGTGTTGCGTTGGTCATGCAGAAGATTGTGGTGTGAGAAGGGGTGTGTTTGTAAGAGGTGTTGGGGTGGATGTCTTGGGTGCATGTTTGTTAAAGGCATGATTGTGGGTGGGTGAGTGAGGGCATTTATGTGTCTTGGGCTGGGGGTGGAGGTGATGGAGGATGCCATGGTGGGTGGGTGGGTGGCAGTCTGTTGGGGTGGTGACTGCAGGTATGGTGGATATGCTGTATGTGGGCATGCTGTGGTTGTGGTATTTGCTGGTATTGCGTCTAGGGTGGATGTCTGAGGGACTGCTGGGGTAGTATCTGTGGGTAGGATAGGTGTGGTGACTGGATCAGTGAACATTGGTGTGGTGTCTGCTGGTGTGTCAGGTGTTATGGCTGTGATGCTGGGGGGGTGGAGGTGTCAGGGCAGGTAGTGACTGTGGCTGTGTATGCAGGTGGATGTTGCTTGTGTGTATGTCGGTGGTGTGTCATATGGTGCTTAGGTTTGTCTGTGCTACCCCTTGGATGTTGAGGTGGATGCATGCCTGTCTGTTTGTGTGCCTTGGTGGGGTTTGGGAAGGGGGTTTTGGATTGGGAAGAGGAAGGTGGAGGGTAGACAAAGTGTGACTCACTGCCGTCAGTGTGTCAATATCACACAATAAAATGATGGACGGAGTGTTGAAACTTTTCAAACACTCCCCCCCAGTCACAGATCTGGGTTTAATCCATCATTATTTTGCTTGCCACGTCACCCCAGTGCGGACCCAGCTATATGCAAATCAGTCTTGACCCTGCTCCAAGTGGGAGCAGCCCAACCCGAACTGCCAAGCCAGGTCCTCCGTGGACAGGATTCAAGCATCCTGGGACCGGTTTCAGGGTATCAACCTTCATCAGCCAGGCTAGCTTGAATCCAGTGGTGCAGCAAGCAAGGGACCCATGTCTGGGCATACCCGTGCCACTTAGGGAGCACAAGGTAATATCACAAATTAAAATGATGGCCAGAGTGTTGAAACTTTTCAAACACTCAACCTCAGTCACAGATCTGGGTTTCATCCATCATTATTTTGCTTGCCACGTCATCCCAGTTCAGACCCAGCTATATGCAAATAAGTCTTGACCCCAGCCTGAACTGCCTAGCCAGGTCCTCCCTGGACATGATTCAAGCATCCTGGGACCGGTTTCAGGGTATCACCCTTCATCAGCCAGGCTAGCTTGAATCCAGTGGCGCAGCAAGCAAGGGACAGTGTGGAGGCCAGAGACTGAAATGATCTCTGTAGGCCAGCCAGTGCACCATGAATGCCCTCCAGGAATGCATTACTCTGTTGAATTTGAGTTGCCAGTCTCTGGATGGCATTCATAATGGTTGACTGACCCACAGTGCTGGACCTCCGGAGGTCAATAGCCTCCTCACTGAGGGCATCAGGGCTAATAGCGGCTGGGGCAAGGAGTCTGCAGCAAACGAGACGCCCACTCTCTTGGATGGGTGGGCAAGGCCAACTGGATAAGGAGCTATAGGGAGGGCGGTGATAGAAGTGGGAGTGGTGGACAGAGATGGTACTGGGGTAATCCCAGATGGGTTTGTCACCCCTCGGGAGTTGCCACTGGAGGATAATACTGATGATGATGTACTGGATCCCATCTCTCCCATGGCACTCCCTTCCCCCTCTGGGCCATTGGGTCCCTCAGTGTTGGTGTTCTCGTGACTAGAGGTCCCATGGCCAGAATCTTCCCCACTCGCCAGTGCCCCATCTCCTTCACCTGCCGATGCTGATGCTGTAAAACTGAAAGTGAGGTATGGTCATCACATACCCTTCTATTATACTCTACACATCAGTAACATTACATCCAGTTGACCAACACCCCCACGTAGTACCAGTGAAGTGCCAACATCATGTCACAACAAGATACAATGTACATCCCTCAATAAAAACATTGCTACACACCAGCTAAGCTAACTATCTCACACCTACAGTACAATGGTATCAGTAGATCTATCACACTGACCATTCCATGACAAGGTCACTTTGCCACATGATATAGGGTCCCTATCCACAGCAACATAATCAAGCACCAATCACTGATTTCCACAATTTAAATAACAAACTCAACACATACTAACAATTAAGCCTGATGTCATATACCAGGCAATGAAACATACTGTATTGTAAACTCCAGACAGCCTGGTGTATACATGCCATTCCCACTTCTTATCACATAGCTGACAACATACACAATGGATATGTGCAATCATGCAACTCCTCTAATTGGCATACTTACAATTGTGGGGTGAAAGAGTCTGACCACATGTCACCTACACATGTACCAATAGTGGTGTATGAAAGGGTTGTTAATACATTGAGGACCAAGACATCTGAATCATTGTCCCCCAGAAAACAAGGAATATCAGTCAAATAAGGGCCTAATAGGCTCAGAGCATTTACTCACACACAACAACAGGTAGAATATCTTCTGTTTCTAATCAATGGACCACTTTCATGTGCATGAAGGTGACAATCAGAATAAACTAATCATGCAATGATTCCATCAATAGCCCAATGACTGGGTGACAACATCACTATGCACTCATCAGACATGACTAGCCTTACATCTGTCTGTGACAAAAATCAGATCAGAGAGACAAACCATTTATGTGATGCTACCATGGCAGTTACACCCACCACAATGCAAGCCAAATGCCTGAATACACATATCATACTGCTCACATGTGTATGTGAACTACCACACCTGCACCACATTGGTGGCAATGCAAACAATAGGTTTTCATACAGCTAGGACTCAGTAAACATATCCTAAAAAGCACCAGAAAGTATGTATATAACTCTTTACAATGTGGAATCATGACAGAACCTTTCAATGTACACATGATGTTGGCAAAAAACTGTTAAGATTGCAACTGTGAAGAAAATATATTTACCTGTTTATCATGGATACAACAGTATGGCTAATGAAAATGTTGTGTTCTAACTTTCAACCTACAGAACATGAACATGGTACTAACATTCTTAACCCTGACACCAATGTGTGTGATCCAATAGGAGTCTAGCAAAACCTCCATGGTTCATAACTTGTAGGATGTCCACATTACAAAGGTCTATGTACATCCCTTCCTTACCAAGGCGGATCATCCTGCAACAGGTCTGAATAAGTTAAGCAAGTATGTCATGTGAAATGTCATATGGACATCACAGCCTCACATGATGCTGTCACTCATTAGATACCTTTAGAAAAGTAGGAATGACTTCAAATTGTTAGACTTAATGTTGCACATTGACATGAATCAAGGGACATTTCAATGATCAGAGAGGACAACTTACCATCATGATATTGACCTGTAGGTGAGAATGAACAACCGCCAGGGTATGAAAAGCTGTATAGTGGGACACATATGACACAGTCACACATGCATCATCATATGCTTTTGTACAGAAGGGACAACATAGGTGAGTAATACACATTTGAATTTGCACACCTGTGTACCATTGTTGGGAACTGTACATCAATGTGTTGACAGGGGATCTTTGAACCTTTGCACTTACCACATTGTCAGAGCTTACAACCTGTCACATCAGACACTAACCAGGTAAAGGGGTGAAATTGTGTTAAGTCTGTACTTACCCCTTTGTTGCTGCTGTGCTGCCCCAAACGCCCATCCAACTCCGGGTAGGCATTGGCAGGAATGAATCATGCTCAAACACATTACTTAAGGGCTAATAGTGGGATTATGCAACAATAATCAGAACCTGAAACTTGCTTTTACATTTGAACGGTGTTTCACATAACACTTCTGCACCTGATCTTATTTGTTTTGTATTTTCTAAAATAACCTCATTAGTTGAACTGGTTTCACAAATAGGTCACTAAATGGGTAAATTGTAGTTTCAAGGTATACAGATGACTCATGTTGGGAAAAAACAACATTAAAACAGGTGCAGAGTTAATCAGGCCTGCATGACTAATCTCCCACTGTTTTCAGGATGACTCATCACAATGCAGTAAACACAGCCTCTCTGCCACGTGTACTCAGAGTGGCTCATCGCACCTATTCTGCCACATGTTTTCAGGATGAGTCATCACAATGCAGTAAACACATACCATGTGTATTCAGGATGACTCATCGCAATGCGGTAGGCAGAGTCTATTTAAACCTGCCCCATCCACAAGCCTTTGCTTTGCATCGCGATTCCTGAACCCAGCCAAGCCTCTTCGGATCCTTGAGACTTCAGGCCATAGGACTTCAGAACATTTACTCACTGCGTATTAAGAATCGGATACTCGCTTTGATCCACAAATAATACGGTACCCTTAAAGAAAGAAAGAGACAAGATTAACTGGTAAAAAGGAGTTGCAGCACTGTACAGCGCGTACATACAGCAAGGAAGGAATTACTTCAAGCGTATTTTATTTATTTTTTTAACTGTATTTGTGCAAGGATGAAAGCAAGCCGGAAGGATATTCAAAGACAGAGACTTATCTTTGAAATCTGGTTGTTTCCTCATATAAAGATTGAAAGAAATTTTATAGAAGTGAAGTAGCTTCCTAGCGTACTGAACACTAAACCCAGGAATTTACTCTTGTAGGAATCGCTCCACCTAGACGGCCCCAAGTGTAATTCTCCACGGCACACCATTTTCTGGTGACATTTTTTCACAACTTCTCATAAGAAGACCTTCCACCATACACAGATACAATTCAAGACACCGTAAGGATAGACAGGGTATAGAATCAGGGAAGGGACAGTGTGAAGGAAATCTATATCCTTAAGACAGGGTCCTACTTAATCATATGCTTGTTATCTCCCAAAGTCGACGATTGAACAAAGACAGAAAGAATATCTTCCTGGAAAGCCCCCCTCCCGGAATCTTACCTGTAATCCCAGACATATCAGCTTCCCAGGCGGTAGGTAGGGAGTTAGGAGACGGGTCCCTATTGTCCCCGCAACGTAATGAACAACTTTTCTTCAGGTAAGAGTTTTCCTTGGAACTTGTACAGATCGTGAAGCCCACGGTTAAAAAACGTTGCCTAGATGATACGGATTCACAGATGACCCTTTAGGATTCGGCGACCATGTTATCCACCATACAAGTAGAAAACTCAGCCATGAAACAAGAAATGGCATCCATTCAGTCCCAATTAGTGCACAGAAATGGAACCACGCCCACAGGGGAGAATTACAAGCACTCAGGGTACCTCAGCTTTCCAGTCCCTCACACATCTCTAAATTGTCACTCTAGTACCCATCCCGGTGCCCCACCGAACAGTTTTATGGGGATAGTAAGAAGTTTGGCATGTTTATGAATCAATGCCATCTGCACTTTATGGCTAGACCTACAGCATTTCCGGATGATGCTTCCAAGGTGGCATTTGACCTTTCCTACTTAGGGGGGATGCTGCATTATGGTCAATACCTTTGGCAGAGCAGGATGACCTAATGTTGTATAATTACAGTCAGTTTAAGGAGGCAATGCGAAGGCTGTTCGCTTCACATGCCTATTCACAAGTTGCAGAAAATGAATGATTAAATCTGAAACTAGGGTCTTCAGACTTGCTACATTACATAACCACCTTTAATCGATTGAATATAGAAGCAAATTGGCCCGAAGATTAGCAAGTGTCTCTTTTCTATAGAGGCCTGAAAGATTACTTTAAACATTTGCTATCGCAACTAGTAGAGCTCTCAGAAGATTGCTCGGAGTTTATAGAGTTCACAGTAAAGCTCAACCATAGATTCCAAGAAAGGAAATCAGAGAAAGGCAAAACTTCAGACCATAAAGAATGAAACCCCTGCAAGGCAATCCAGTGATATGGGGGAACCCATGCAAGTAGGGCTAGTTAGGGGTCCCTTATCAAAAGAGGAAAAAGAAAAGTGTAAAAGATTAAATCAATGTCTATATTGCGGAAAAACTGGGCATTTCGCAAAGGAGTGCTTGGCTCGTCCCCAGAAATCAAAGGTCACAGCAGGGATTTCCTCTTTGGCCTTAACTCAGGACTCAGAACAGTTGGAAAATTAGGAAACTCTATAAGTGAAGAGGTCTGCTTATCGAGGACAACCAAAAAAGCCCCTTACCCCCATCCATGTTCAGCATATCTCCACTTGAATATAAAGATTGTGTTAATATCACCCTCTGGCCAGGTATGGGATACAGAGGCACTAATAGACTGCAGTGCTATTGGCAATTTTATTGATACCCAATTTACAGAGAGTGTAGGCATACGAGTATTATCCAAGCCACACCCAGACGTTTTCGGGCAGTGGTTGGTAAAGACCTCACTTCTGGTCCAATACAATTCAGGACAGAGTTACTCACAATGAAATGTGACAATAAGCATGAAGAGCAAATGTATTTTGCAGTAATTGATGCCCCGCAATTTAGTCTCATTTTAGGATTACCATGGTTGGTAAAACACAACCCTCATATTGATTGGCAAATGCGAATGGTAAAGCTGGAGTCTCCCTTCTGTGCAACGAAACTGGTATGCTTCACCTGAACAACTATCTCCTAGCATTCAGGCAAAGAAAATAATCAGAACAGGATAAAATATTTCCATAACAAATGGCCTGCCAGAAATCTATGCTGATTTGGTGGATGTTTTTGATCAAAAAAGGCCAACACTTTACCTCCCTACTGGGAGTTTGATTGCAGGATAGATCTCACACCAAGAGCCAAATTGCCATGCAGCAAAATATATGCCCTTACCGAATGAGAAAATGAACATCTGCGGCAATATTTAGATATGTATCTTGCAAATGGCTTTATTCGCCATTCAAAATCACCAGTGTCTTCACCTCTTTTTTTGTCTCGAAAAAGGGAGAGAGTTAAGTCCATGTATTGACTATCGCGCACTCAATGACATCACTATCAATAACAGCTATCCCCTTCCACTGATTCCAGAACTACTGGATAAGGCTAAGGATGCAGTAATACATATCAAATTAGACCTCAGGGGAGCCTATCATTCAGTATGAGTTAGACAAGGAGATGAATAGAAAATGGCCTTCCAGACAAAATTTGGTTTATTTGAGTACAAGTAATGCCCTTCAGGCTTTGCAATGCCCCTGCCACTTTCCAATTCTTCATAGATGAAGCACTACGAGAATTCATAGACATTTCCTGTATTGTCAATATCGACGATATTCTTATTTACTCTAAAAGTGAGGACAAACATGAGAAATAAGTGTGAGCCATTCTCCAATAATCGCAAAAATATCAATTGTACCTCAAACTAGAAAAAAGTGAATGCCATAACACAGAAGTAGCCTTTTTAGGGTACGTTTTAGGGCCTAAAGGTGTAAAAATGGATAACAAAAAGGTTGACTCAGTGATGAATTGGCCAGCCCCCACTACCATAAAGCAAAAGTCCAAAGCTTTTTGGGCTTTGCAAATTTTGATCAGTGCTTCATCCATAATTGTTCTGAGATTGTCCATCCCATCATGTGCTTGTTGTGTAAAAATGTTATGTTCCACTGGAACAACGATGCCGAGAAGGCTTTTCAGCAACTGAAAAATAAATTTATTGAAGCACCCATTCTTGCTCACCCAGACACGAGCCGCCCATATATAGTGGAAGCAGATGTGTCTCAAAATGCTATAGGAGGAATTTTTTCACAATGAGATAACATCACAGGTCAGATGCACCCGTTAGCCTAACAGTCTAGGAAACTGCTCCCCGCCGAACAAAATTACCCTATTGCAGATAGAGAATTGTTGGCAATAAATGCAGTTTTTGAGTAGGGGCTGCAATACTTCTTAGGAGCCCGCCACCCCGTAACAATATACACTGAAATATAGAAACCTTCAATTTTTACACTCAGCCCGGTGCCTCACAGCTAGACAATTAAGGTGGACAGTATTCTTTCATGATTACGATTTCATAATCACATACTGACCTGGGAAAGAAAATGTCCGAGCATATGCCTCATCCCAGTTAGGAGATAAAGGGCAATCACCTGTGTGGGAAGAAAGGGGACCTATAATTTCTGCAGAACGTTTCCAAGGAACCGTAGTCTCTTCCAACCTAATTGAAGGCATTAAACAACAAGAAAAGACAAGATCAGAACATGAATGGACTTAGGTAGAGCCCAAGCTAGTACTAACAGATGGATTACTGTTCCATAATGATAAAATGTTTGTACCCAGCAAAAGTTTACAAGAGCAGGCACTCCATTTATTCCATGTCACCACAATTATAGGGCATCCAGGGAAACAGAAAACCCTACAGCTAGTTGGGAGACACATTTGGTGGCCAACCTTACCCAACAACTTACACCAATACGCAATTTGCTGCAGAATTTGTGCCCAAGGGAAAAGGACAACAGGTCCCCCTAGTGGCTTACTACATCCCATTCCCATCCCTCCCAAACCTTGGCACACCATATCCATGGATTTCGTTGTAGAACTTCATAAAACTTCCTCTGTGTATACTACCATTTTGACTATTGTGGATCACCTCTCTAAGGCAGCACACCTAATATCTTTGAAAAAACTCCCAACTGCTCAAGAGTTTGCTCATGTTTTTATGCAAAATGTAGCATGATTACATGGCTTACCTTCAGTATTTATTACCGATCGGGGTTCCCAGTTCATAGCCAAGTTCTCATCAGCTATGTGTACATCATTGAATATAGATTCACAGTTATCATCAAGTTATCACCCACAAACAACGGTCAGGCAGAGAGTCCGAATCAAACCATGCAAAAATTTCTACGCTGTCTTCTACTTACCTGTGATCAAGATTGCTCAGACTTATTGTGGGTGGTAGAATTTGCCTACAATAATTCGGAGCATAGTTTTACCGGCATGTCACCATTTTATTGCTTAACAGGAGAACACCCATGCATGACTCCATGGTTGGACACCACAAGCAGCCCAGTGCCAGCAGTTACAGAGTATTGTGCACACATTAAAAGGCTTATACACACCGCTCAACAACAGCTAGCACAGGCCAAGGAAATATGTAAGTATAATGCAGAAACGCACAGAATATCTGCACCTACATAAAAGGTAGGGGGTAAGGTCTGGTTATCCACAAAAAACTTACCTCGAGCAGGATCAAAAAAACTGTTACCATGCTATATTGATCCATTTGTCATTATCCAGATTATTAACCTGTATCAATGAGACTGACGCTACCCAAACCTTAAAGGTTCTCCCGGTGTTTCTCACATCTCTGCTCAAACCCTGGAGCCCCACAACTAGGATGGACTCCCATCCACCACCAATTTTGGCAGAAGGTCATAACAAGAACGAAGTCCAGAAAATACTTGATTCCAAACCTGTTCATGGAAATTACATTATTTAGTTGACTGGGTAGGTTTTGGCCCTGAAGACAGGTCCTGGGAACTACTTTCTCATGTGACCCATGTGTCCCGTTTACTTTGAAGTTTCCATAGAAACCATCCTGAGAAGCCCAGACCCATTGACACAGTATTGAGATCCCTTCAAAGATGGGAGTACTGTCAGGAATGAATCATGCTTAACCACATTACTAAAGGGTTAATAGTGGGATTATGCAATAATAATCAGAACTGAACTTGGTTTTACATTTGAACTATGTTTCACATAACACCACTGCACTTGATCTTATTTGTTTTAGCTTCTATGCCACACATTTACTAAAATAACCTCATTAGTTGAACTGGTTTCACAAATAAATCACTAAATGGGTAAATTGTAGTTTCAAGGCAAACAGATGACTCATACTGGGAAAAACCAACATTAACACAGGTGAAGAGTTAACCAGGCTGGCATGACTAATCTGCCACTGTTTTCAGGATGACTCATCACAATGCGGTAAACACAGCCCCTCTGCCATGTGTATTCAGAGTGACTCATCACACCTAATCTGCCATCTTTTTTCAGGATGACTCATCACAATGCGGTAAACACAGTCTCCTGCCATGTGTATTCAGGATGACTCATCGCATGGCAGTAGGCAGAGTCTACATAACCCTGTCCCAGCCATAAGCCTTTGCTTCCTATCACGATTCCTGAGCCCGACCAAGCTGCTCCGGATCCGTGAGACCCTAAGCAATAGGACTTCGGAACATTTACTCACCGTGTATGAAGAATAGGATACTCCGCTTCGATCCTCAAACAATACGGTACCTGTAATGAAAGAAAGGGTCCTCAAAGAGTACGGCACCTGTCAAGAAAGAAAGAGACAAGTTAACAGGTAAAAAGGAGCCGCATCGCTGCACAGCAGTGCGCAGTGAATACAGACAACAAGGAAGGAATTACTCCAAGCGCATTTTTTTAAAATTATTTGTGCAAAGATAAAAGTAAGGCACAAGGTTATTCAAAGACAGAGACTTATTTTCTAATTCTTGTTGTTTCTTCATGTAAAGATTGAAAGACATTTTAAAGCTAAGAAGTGAAGTAACTTCCTACCATACTGAACACTAAACCCAGGGAATTGCTCTTGTAGAAATCACTCCATCTACAAGGCCCCCAGTGTAATTGTCCATGGCACACCATTTTCCGGTGACCTTTCTTCACAAATTCTCATAAGAAGACCTTCCGCCATACACAGGTACAATTCAAGACACCATATGGAAAGGACGGGGTATAAAATCAGGACAGGGACAGCGGGAAGGAAATCTATTTTCTTAAGATAGGGCCCTACAAATTCACACTCCCAAGGTCGACGACTGAACAAAGACGGAAAGAACATCTTCCTGGAAGGCTCCCCTCCCAGAATCTCACCTATTACCCCAGACTGAACAGCTTCCCAGACGGTAGGTAGGGAGTTAGGAGGTGGGTCCCTATCATCCCCACAACGTAACAAGTAACTCTTCTTCAGGCAAGAGTGTACCTTGGAACTTGTACAGGCAACCTCCAATATGCAGGCCATTAGGGGATCAAGATCCCACGGGCACCCCGTCCTCCTTGGGAGAACATCCCCCACTGGGCCTCTGCGATCTTCTGGGGCCAGTGTCTCAGGTCCTTCCACCTTTTCTTACAGTAGGTGCTCTGCCGACTGTGGACCCCCAGGGTCCTCACTTTCTTGGCAATGGCATGCCAAATCCCCTTCTTCAGATGGGAATTGACCTGCATCGATGACACAGACAAGAAGAGAATGTCATGTTCGCATGCACCTTAGCTAAAACAGGCAGGGTGAAAAACAAGTTAGTGCAAGTAGCCATAAACAGGCTGTCTTCAACATGAATGATAGATGACCATATGCAGTAAGGCCATGTGTGAGGTTGAAACAGGCATACAACATGCATATCTAGCACCAGGTGTCAACTTTTTACATATGGCCAGACCACAAGCATATCTGTATACATGGTATTCCTGGCACATTGTGTTATACCACCTTCGGTGATCATGTATTGCAGTCAGTAGGTAGGTAAAGGGAAAATACATCACACACTCTATACTTAGAACTCAAAACACATACATACATGCCCATCTACCTACACATATTACCACAACCCTTCATCCTTCCACACTTCCTGGACCTCATCATGAACTTTAGCCATTTGCCATTGCTTGTCATAGCAAAGTATAGATGAGCAAATATACATATGTGCACATGGCACACTTACCTGTTCCTCTGGTGCACCATAGGGCTGTTCAAAAAGGGGTAGGATCTACTCCACCAGTTTTTGCAGCTCCTCCGGGGAGAAGGCAGGGGATCTATCACCTGTAGGACATGGCATGATTGCTCCCAGAGGCAGTACACAGCAGCTCAGGGAGTGGAGGTCTTGCAGGCAGCAGTGTCAGGAGTCAAGTGAGAGATGAAGTATGAGCTGGTGGTCACGTTTGCCATGTAACAGACCGTCACCGCTGGTGGACATTGCCACTGGCACAAGACTGCCAAAGGTGGTAATGTCCACCGTGATTGTATCTGCCTACCACCATGACGACTTCCGCCAGCGGAGTTAGGTAATTTCCTAATGTCCAGTTAAGTAGATCAGGCAGCTGCCATTTTAAGGCTCATAGTTGATTGGTAAAGTTAAATTAAAGGCGTGCCACAAGTTGTGAAACATATCAACAACATTGTGTTTACTACTGGCTTTGAGCAAACATGTAGGAATATGCAGGATTAATGTGCAAATTGTAAACTTGATGAGTTATAAGAACTTTTTGTGCCATAGTTAGCACACCATTGGCAATCTGAAATAAGGTATTTGTGTCCTATAAATGTGAAACATGGTAAGAATGCCATTATCATAGAGACTATCAGTGACATTCTTATCAATTTCTAGATCATGATTGAGGAAAGGGGAGGTGATTGCAGTAATAAGGCATTATTTGCCTTGGTATGTGCAGTGTGTAATGTTTCTACATTTTCATATGGCATGGTTGAGCATTATGTGTGAGATATGTATTATGATACTTACAATGGACAGAATGAGTGATACACATGCATCCTGGTTTTAGCTCACATAGTTACCCTGGCATGGGAAGAGTGAGGGAATCTCTAGTGTACCTTCCACTAGCAGACCTGCAGGCCATGGAGAATCGACATGTCATCCAAATCTACTACCTGGATGGGCAGACAATTATGGACCTCTGTTGTCAGTAGGAGCCAGATCTGATGTCTGCCATTCGTAATCCCTATAGCATAACAACCATTGTACAAGTTACGTCAGTGCTGCTTTTCCTGGCCACAGGCTCCTTTCAACAATACCATGGCCCTAACAGCAGGGATGTCTCAACCTATGTTCAGTCTGGTTTTGAAGGCTATACTGTCTGCATTGTTGAAACACCTGGACAGCTACATCAGATGTCCACAACATGAAGATTTGGCCCATGTGAAGGCTGATGTTCATGCTTTGGCACATATCTCACGTGTGCTGGAAGCCATTGATGGCACCCATGTAGCCTTGGTTCTTCCAAATGCCAATGAACAGGTGTACAGGAACAGGAAAAATGTCCACACCATTAGTGTCCAAGTAGCCTGTTTGGATGACCTATGCATTTCACATGTTGGTGCAAGGTACCCAGAGTCAGTCCATGATGCCTTCATCATTCGAGCAGCAATATCCCACTGCTGATGACACAACAGTACACACAGAGGGCCTGGCTGGATGGTAAGTCATATATGTCATGTGTGCCCGTAACTGTTATCTGCTACCAAATGTGTGGATGCCCAAGATTTATGTTAGTATTTTTGTAACTATTCCTTACATGGGACTCTGGCTACCCAAACTGTCTCTGGTTGCTGACACCTGTGAGGTAGCTAACCATGCCAGAGGAAGTCCACTTGTGTGAGGCCCACGGAAGGACAAGGCGTGTCGTGGAGCAGACTTGTGGACTCCTGAAGGCAATATTCTGCAGCATCGATAAGTCTGGTGGAGCCCTCCTCTACTCAACCACCAAAGTATGTCAAATTATTGTTGCCTGATGCATGCTCCACAACCTCACCATGAGATGTCAAATCCCATATAAACCAGATCAGGGGGAGCCAGCAATTCCAGCGGGTGAGAATGCAGATTTGCCAAGTGAGGATGACTGTGCTGAGGATGAAGCTGGAAACATTGGGGCAGATCTTTTCAATCAGTACTTCATCTGATTGTAGGTATGTGATGTTCTGTAATTTAACTAACTCAGTTAGGTATGGGGGGGTTAGGGATGCTTGATAAAGGTCTTAGTATGACCATCAAACAAGTCATAAGTAACTTCGAAGCACATTACTCAGATGTGCATGCTGAATACTACATTGAGTAGTGTGCAGCTTTTTGATCGCCATAGTCTAAGTATATCACAATGTATAATCAGAGTTACCATTGTAAATAGGACATGGCTGTATGATGTTTTACAATCAATTCCTGGCTATACTTTATGTATGACATTTTCATTTTGCAGATTACTTCACAAGGTCATCCTCATTTGGCAATATCCGACAGTGACACATACAGGTGGGATTTGCAAACTGACATGTGAAGTGAGCATGGATTGAACCAGGTACTGTCAGGCATGGGATTTGTGATGTGTGAGTTCTATACCCAGACTGTAGGACAGTGGGATGGAAGTGTCCTATTTCACATTATAGACCTGTTTGCCATGGGAGGTGGACCCAATGATGCCATGTGTGTGGTCCCCTGTCTCTGACACTTGTCATCCTGAGCAATCCACAACTTCAACCTTCTGAATGGCTTGATTTTGGTAATACCTTATTTGTATATAGCTGTCAGTGTTTTTCTTCATTTTAAGCAACTGTCCATGTGTGTCAGGACTGACATAGGTGAGTAGCATGCCTACTGATACCTGACCATGGTAAGTGGAATGTTTCATGACTGGGGGCATTTGTACTGACCTCTGTCTGTCTTATTATGGGGTGTGCTCATTTGGGAGGGATGGTGTGGGATTTGATAAGGCTTTAGATGATGATACATTGAACCAATCTGTTTGCCTATTTGGATAGTGAAAGACTGACATGTCCCTAACTTCATTAGTCTATGGTTTGCTAGTAATTCACACCTTTGCTGAGTCTCACTTCATTGTGTGATCATTGGCATCTGCTCAACCTACATGTAGGAGAGTGCAATGAAAGTGAATAGAAGCTTGTCCATAAGTATCACCAAAGGCAAATTGTACCCTGATTGAACAGTGCGTGTGAGATGGGACTTTACTAATTTGGTCCATTTGTGCATATCTTTTATGTGCAAGAGGAATTACAGTTGACAGTTACATATGACTGAATAATGACTCTCAACCATGGTATGTGGTTTAGTAGGATTTATTGAGAAGTGTACATTAAAATATGGGAATTGAATCAAATCAGAATCATGTTAGCTGTGAAGGGTTCAGTCACAGTGGATGAAATCATAAGGGTAGCTGCTACAACACTTGGAGTCTCAAGTCCAGTGTTCTTAGACCAGTGGAAAATAAAGATCGGTAGCAGAACAGTCTATAGGGTGTATCAGTGACACACAAGGGTAACCAATCAGTTGAGGTTCACTTCCTGGCAGTGTTTGAAGTCTTGCCATCTGCTCCTCCAGGATGTTGAGGTGGGCATCCATGTTTGCAGGAGGTTCTTCAGCTACGGAGGCAGGAGTGTCTGAGGTATGTCCTTCCCCTAGCAGGACCTCTACTCCACTGGCTTCCACAAATGTGGAAGGGGCAGATGTCACAATGCTAGTGGAAGGGGCCAGCTGTTGTGAACATAACCTAATCATTGTAGTATTAATGTCTCTCACCACCCCTACAATGGCAGCCAAATGGGCATTTTGGGCCTCCCACTGCTGCATAACTTCCTGGTGGATGTCCCACTGCAGCTGTCTCCCCCATCATGGTAAGTACCTGGCCCATCATGCCTTGGGATTGTTTGTAAGCTCCCAAGACTTGGAAGATGGTGTCCTGGCCAGTTGTGTCCCTAGGAGACTTCATCCTCCGGCCCACACCATCCCTCCCACGCACCTTACCTCCATGTACCTGCCCCCTGCCCACTCCCATGGGTGCCAGGTCCATCATTGATTCAAAAGGCCAGGGCACTAGTATGAAATAAGATAAGAGTCTGTACAGTTAGGTTCTTGGTCTTCGGAGAAACAATATATAATCCAAACAGAGTTAAAGTTCAGTGTCTTTATTCTTGTGCGAGGTTTTCATACATGTTCATCACATCAGAAAGATTCCATATGTGGTCATCACAACAACATCCAACGGCCAACACGTGTTTCGTCTCTGAGAAATTAATCTCATTGACTTCCTCAGGACAAGATATAAGTAAGGTGTTAACATGAATAAATGGCTTATCCTAATCAAGTAAAACTCTTCAAGAAAATGTACGATCAGTAGAGAAAGAGTAGTGGGAATCACGTGACGGGGGCAAAACACTATTATCCCCGAGTCTTCGTGAGGGAGTACTCATAAGTCAGCACGTATGGATCCCAAATCTTTTACGGTGCGATCTATAAACAAAACAGTTATTTTGGGTAAATTCTTGTGTTGGGGGGCGCTGTGTCGTGCTCCCCGATAATTAAGCTGGCGTGTATGTAAGCCCTCCGTCTCATCTATAACCGATGTAACAAAGATTATAATCATATGATGCTTCTAAGTTGAGCAACCAGACTCAGCCCCCTCAAAATAAAGTGCAAAATACATAAGTTAACATTAATGTCACCTACCTAGAGGTATAAGGTTTAGAAGAGACACAGAGTAAGGTCTCAGGAGTGTGTGTGAAACTCCTCGGCATGACGAGGGATTGTTTGTAAGCTCCCAAGACTTGGAAGATGGTGTCCTGGCCAGTTGTGTCCCTAGGAGACTTCAACCTCCGGCACCACACCATCCCTCCCACGCACCTTACCTCCATGTACCTGCCCCCCTGCCCACTCCCACGGGTGCCAGGTCCATCATTGTCTGGGTTTGTGACTGGTGACTCAGGTACCTGTACTATGGTGCACACGATGGTTGACACTGTCCTTGGGACATAGGATTAGGGGGCAAATGGTTGCCTGAGATGTTAAATCAACAATTGTTGACTGATCAGGTGTTCCGGATGGGCCAGAGTTGTCCTCAATGTCCACACATCCTGGTGTGATTTTCTCACTGAGGGCTTCATCTAGAGGAGAAGTGGCGGTCTCTGGTGTCCTTTCCATTGTCACAATGGCTAAATTACCTGTAGGAGAAGTGGAACACACAGTTACTGAAAGAAATGCGACAAGTGATATCAAACTTTGACCGATAGACATGCTATGACATGCACAAGGCCTTAACTTGATAACATGATATGACATTGACACCTGCTTCCAAATCTGGGTTACAGCTGTGTGGGAATCAAGGGTACGCCTTGTTACAAGATGTTGGAGTATCTTGGTTGTTATATGTCTGTTCATAGACTCATATCTTGTTTGCTAAATGACTTTACATTTTAAAGTTATCTCTAAGTTAGGTGTATAGCATCTTTGAGTCAACTAACAGCTGCACAATGTACTATGGACACAGAGCTGGCCAACAGAATAGCAGTAACCATTTTACCTGAGCCTCTGTATGAGTGTATCCCAAGTACAACCAGCGTTTTATGTGTGTATGCACCCCGGGTGAGTACATTACATTGTTTGAATAGAGATTTTAAGGTCAGATTAGCAGGGGACACAGCTGTAGCTGTGTGTTTTGTTTGGTGTTGTACTGGCAGATGCCAATTGCATTGTTGTCATTGCCATGGATCATACAAATGTGGAGCCTTCAGGTGGGTTCATTGGTTTATTAGTTTGACATGCAAGGTAATATTAAGTGTAGTATACTGTTCTGGTTTTCTTACAGGTGGAACAGTGCCTTCAGGGAGTTGTAGTGCTTTCAGACCCTATACTACACATGCCATACACTTGCACTGTCTCCCCACGTGAGTTTATTTGACATGTGGGGTGCCAGACAGGGGTATTTAGACAGTTGGATACAGTGCTGGTGAGTGGGTTAGCTGTTAAGATGTCGAAGGGTGATCAGTGGTCATGCATGACAAAACTTGAGGGTGACATTGTTGGTGTAGTGATTTACCTGACTCCACTACCCCTGTGAGGCCTTCGGGATGCAGTATGTCCAAGACCTTCTCCTCCCATGATGTGAAAGTAGGGAAGGAGGTGGGGGCCTGCTGCCTGGCTGCCATGGAATGCACCTTCCCCCTGAGGTCGTTCCTTCTCTTCTTGATGTCCTCGCTTGTGCATGGACAGTTACCTACAGAATTCACTCTCAATAAATCATCTGTGAAACAAGGATGTTTTTGTGGGGAAATGATAGAGGTAGGCTATATGAAAAGGAAAAAATAATAATATGTGATAATTGGTGTTGAGGTGTGGGTGCTGTGATGTGAGTGGGTTGCCGGTGTTGCCTAATGTGTGGGGTACTGTTGGGTTTGTTGTGCAGGTGTATGATGTGTATTACCTGAAATGGTAGGGGTGCCTATTCTATAGAATCTGATTTATGAGTGCAGCCTTTTTTTCCTATTTATGGTGTTCTGGTTGCAGAGGATTGTGGGGTGTGAAGAAGTGTGTTTTATAATGCAGTGTGTGGGTGTGTCAGATGTGTGGATGTGTGTGGGTTGTGGTGTTTTCAAATTATCCAAAGTGGTGTTGTGTATTTCTGTGGTGACTGCGGACCGCCGTGGTTCGCAATGCCATTGGTCTTCCACCATGGAAGAAACGCTTTCATGATTTGTGGGTCGTAATAGGTCGGGTGATTTTTTGGTAGGTTGGCAGTGCTGGTGGTGGGGCTGTCTCTTTCCCACCGTCCAGTGTCATGGCGGTCTCAGAATTTTAGTTGGTTTTTGGCGGACTTCACTGTGTGAGTCATAATACAGCTGTCATATAACCGCCAACATTGCGGTCTTTTGGTGGCTGCCATTACGGCGGTCTTGCCAAAAGACCACCAAACTCGTAGTGAGCTCCTCAATGTTTAAAATGTATAAAAAACTAAACATATTAATTATTTCATTACTAAATACCTAACAACCTTTTTTAATTTATGATTTGACATATTTTTTTACCTTTTGGAAATGTATTTACACATTAAAACTTCAGAAAAAAGTATATATTTCATTTAATTAATTAAAATTAAAGATTTAAATCAAAAATAAGTTTATAGTGCTGTAGTATTTTTTTTATTAAAAATGTAAATAAAAATTAAGGGGGTCATTATGACCCCGGTAGTCGGTGCTAATGTGGCAGTAATACCGCCAAGACGCTGGCGGTACATATCGCCACATTATGACATTGGCAGGTAGGCTGAAGCCAACCCACCAATATACCACTCTGACCGCCATGACGGTAGCAACCGCTGAGCCGGAGATAACAATCTCTAGCCCGACGGCCGCTAATGTACTGCTGGCGGCATTTTGACCCTGCCTACTGCCATGGTTTTCGTGGCATTCATAACGCCATGAAAACCATGGCGGTAGGCCCTACCAGTGACAGGGAAATCCTTCCCTGTCACTGATAGGAGGCTTACCACCCCCCTAAAACTCCCCAGACACCCCGCACCCCCACCCCCATCCATCCACGCTCCCACCTTTCAATCCCCCACACCCCCATATACGCACACTCGCAGATATGCACCACGCATACACACACTCACTCACACAAGCATACACGCATGAATCCATTCATTCTCGCACACATCCGTACCACATTCACACTGACATGCAGACACGCATTCACATTTCCATTCAGACACGCATTCTCACACATGCACACACACACATGCAAACATTTCACACACATTTGCATTCACACTCACACATTCACGCCTACACCCCCCACACACACAACACCCCCCACCCCCTCCCCAACTTACCTGCATCTAGGGGGTCTTCCGGCATGGGACGGGGCACTGCTACCACCAGCAGCACCCGCCAAGAACACCGCCAGGCCGTATTATTTGTCATGTGTGCGAGAATGAATGGATTCATTTAATTAATTAAAATTAAAGATTTAAATCAAAAATAAGTTTATAGTGCTGTAGTATTTTTTTTATTAAAAATGTAAATAAAAATTAAGGGGGTCATTATGACCCCGGCAGTCGGTGCTAATGTGGCAGTAATACCGCCAAGACGCTGGCGGTACATATCGCCACATTATGACATTGGCAGGTAGGCTGAAGCCAACCCACCAATATACCACTCTGACCGCCATGACGGTAGCAACCGCTGAGCCGGAGATAACAATCTCTAGCCCGACGGCCGCTAATGTACTGCTGGCGGCATTTTGACCCTGCCTACTGCCATGGTTTTCGTGGCATTCATAACGCCATGAAAACCATGGCGGTAGGCCCTACCAGTGACAGGGAAATCCTTCCCTGTCACTGATAGGAGGCTTACCCACCCCCCTAAAACTCCCCAGACACCCCGCACCCCCACCCCCATCCATCCACGCTCCCACCTTTCAATCCCCCACACCCCCATATACGCACACTCGCAGATATGCACCACGCATACACACACTCACTCACACAAGCATACACGCACTCATACACGCATGAATCCATTCATTCTCATACACATCCGTACCACATTCACACTGACATGCAGACACGCATTCACATTTCCATTCAGACACGCATTCTCACACATGCACACACACACACGCAAACATTTCACACACATTTGCATTCACACTCACACATTCACGCCTACACCCCCCACACACACAACACCCCCCACCCCCTCCCCAACTTACCTGCATCTAGGGGGTCTTCCGGCATGGGACGGGGCACTGCTACCACCAGCAGCACCCGCCAAGAACACCGCCAGGCCGTATTATTTGTCACAGTACAGCTGGCGGTGGTCTACTGGTGTGGCCCTGCTGGTAGTAGCAGCACCACCTTAACACCATCTGTAAGTATGGCCACAGCCAGATTTCCACCCTTCTTGTGGCGGAAATCCGGCTGTGGTCATAATTTGGCAGACGGATGTTAGCTGCGGCGATGGTCTTTTGGCAGCCATCGCCGCGGCGGTAGGTGGCATTTACTGCCAATCTCAAAATGAGGGCCTAAGTTAATAATGCTGTAGCATTTTATTATTGTGTTCTATATTTGAAATATAAAAAATTAATCTGCATTAATATTTAGCATGAACATATTTTTACTAATGTATTATAAAGTTTAATATGCTTTTTAAATTTTCCCTATTCTTTACCATTGGGAGATCCCCACCCCAACTGTGCAGTCTCCTTATGGTAAGTAAAGGGAAATGTAAAATGTTTATTCAACTAAAAAAAACTAGCAAGAATATTTTTATGCTAAGTATTAATGAGTAAAAGATGGAGCTTGAGTAATTTAACTCTATTTTAGGTCCCTTTTCGGCTGTACTAACTTCAGTAATACAGTTTCTGAATAGCAAAGGGCTTGCTCATTTGTGGGTGGGTGCATGTCTCCACCTCCTTAAACCCCTACCGACTTCTTCCTAAATCCCTCTCATTTAGTATGGCCCCTTTTCCAGCCACTTCCCGGTTCCTCCCACATTTACTACTTTGTAGTAAACTTATATGTATGTGGACATCCCCCCAGAAAAGTAAAGAGGTGAAGATTGAAGCTGGTAGGTTTGTGAATCGCCTTGTGCAGTACTTTTGTAGTACTATTGTAGCACTTCTAAATGTACAACAAAATGCAGTTTGTGAATAGGCCGTGGTTTGCCGTCCTGAACTTTTCACCTTCAAACCAATGCCATACCAGCCTACTCACTGCATTTGACAGGTGAAACTCCCTTTATGGTTCTGTTCATGTGCCTGACAAACAAAATACCTACATAGACTTTCATGAGGGGACTGGTGCTGTTCAAACAGATACCATCATTCAAAAAGTGTTTATTCCTCACTCACCTTAATGGGATCGCCATTTTTAACACTTGACTTCACTCTCAGTTTTGAGTTGAAAGACTGACAGGCATGGAACGTTTTGTATTATTTGTATAACTAATTTAAATATTACATTCCTTTTCTCTTACTTCTGTGTTGGTTCCTTTCTAATTTATTCCCTCCCCCTTATCTGATTGTGCTGTCTCCCGACTGTTTGGAATGTGGAGATAGAAAGGTTCTGGGGTAGTGGTTGGCACTTGGCCCCTGGGAATCAGAGCTCTGGGAGCAATGTATTGCTCTTGATGTTGTTATACAATAAACGTGCTTCCTACAGATTGGTGAGGATCAGTGGTGAAACGTTGTTGCTGCGCAGGGAACAGCTTGAAAGCATCACCCTTGAGGTGATCACGATGCGACTTATGATGAGTCCACAGTGCCCGGAAATGAGTCTGGAGGGCGACTTATAATGAGTCCACAGTGCCTGGTCATGGGTCTGGAGTTCTGCTAAGGTGGAGAACACTATCATTGCTGTCATTCGCAGCACAACACCTGGAATGAGCCTGGACCTACAGGGTGAAACTCCCTCTGAAGTGAGCATACTGCGGCATAAGATAATGTCAATACGCCTGGATTCCCTTTGGAGTTAAAAATTGCAATTTACGGTGGGAATTGCATCACAGTTCCCAGTGCAGTGCCTATGGCGGATAGTATTTAATTTTATCTGTCCTTCAGTCACGTCTAATTGAATTGCGACGGCAGACACGAAGAGACCAATTCCTGCAGAGCGCACATTTTTGCCATTGTGGACGTGCCTGTTTTTCGATGGGAGCATGCCTTTCATGGACATCCATTGGGGGTCGTCAGGGGTCGCAGCTGAGACCTCTGGCTTGCCCCTTGCGACCCCTGGCCGCCGAGGTGTTAAATCAGTGACAGAAACACAGGAGCAGCTACTCCTAATGAACATCAGTTAGGGCTGCAATCTGCTTGTTTTTGTCACTTTTCATCACACTAATGATGAATAATAATTTATTATTTAATAGTAAATATTAACATATTATTCACTATTAGTATAATAGTAATGGAGTACAATTAGTTGGAATATGACCCTCCCTAGCAGTTGAGGTAAGTTCAAAATGCTTTTAAGTGTACGCTGCGTGCATGCGCGTGTTTTGTGAGAGAGTGTATGTGTAAGCACGCGTGCGTGCGCGAATGTAAAGGTTAAATGGCGTGTGATGGCACGTACGCTCCTCCCTGGGCTTTTACCTAAGGTGCTGCCAATCAGGTTGAAAGATGAAGAATTAATTGTTGCCAGATATCGGCGACAGAAACTATGTTAGAGTAGGATCGATATGCAGAGTAGTCACGACTATTAGCCGTAACTTTATCTCACGCTGAGAGCTACACTTTAACCCTGTGCCTTTCTGTTAACAGTATAACAGTATTAATTTCACTGAAGATTCGCCCTCGTGAGCATTCCTGGGTGGGGAGGGTTTTGGGCAGTTTCCACCAGCCTTGTACTTTGAAGTGATGAAGCCGTGTTGGGGTTTATTTCTCTGGCTGTTAGAGTTTTCGGTATACCGAGTGCCGCAGAGACTGTTCTGGGGTGATGTCTTACAATACGTGACAGGCTCCACTTGCTTTTCCTTCATGGCAAGGTGGAGACTGTTTAGGTTGCATTTCTCCCGTCGGAGTTCACATCTCTGCACAATACCGCAGAGAGTGTTTCTGTGCTATTCCTCGCATGGCTGAAGTCTTTATTACACAAAGTACTGCTTTCATTTCTCCACCTCTGAAAAAATTAACTTACTGAAAATATTTTCTTACCTTTTTTTGGTCAGTGACTGATACAAGGCTTATTTTATGCACATAACTATTAATATAATTGCAGTTTTTGGGATATTTAATCTGAAAAAATTGCATTATAAGGTAATCCTTGTTGCATTTCAAATTTTCTATCACAAGGTAAAAACTTAGCAGTAATTACATTTCACTGAAACCTTTGTACCATTTTATATTAACATGGCAGCAGACAGTATGAATCAACCACCTACATTTCTCTTAAATCCTAGTGAACGCTCCTCACTGTGAAAGCAAAGGGTGAGATTTTTGAGTCATATTTAAAGGCTATGTGTGAGAGATGTTTTCACCCATTTGAGGAACAACAAATCCTGTTACATAACCTTGGCATTGAAAGTAGAAAAGGATTTGAAAATCTTTCTGGGTCTATAGCAGAGGGTGCAGGGGAAGGCGAACAATTGTATTTGTCCCAAACTGCATTCCAAAAATGAGAAGAGCATTTTGGAGAAAAGATGAATACAGTCTTGGAGAGCTACACGTTTTAGAAGTAGTAGATTAAATTGCTGTTTTGATAGGGCTACATAACACCAGTGATTTTTGAGAATTATGTGATTCCCTCATAAGAGACCAATTGGTGTGTTATATTAACAATATGAGAATTCAGAAAAACTGTTAGCAAGAAATTGGAGGGTTCAGTTGACATAGCTAAACAAATTTAACATGCATCATATATTTAAAATAAAGGAACAGCTGAAGTATTTAGATATTAGGAAAGGGAAGGAACGTGCCAATAATGGAGAGAAAATGCCTCAAGAAAATAAGTTAAAGTGTTTTAGATGTGGAAAGGTTGGGAATGTAGCTAATAACCATGCTTGTGATGCATAAAATGCACCATGGAGGAAATGTAATAAAATAGGTCATTTTGCTAAGGTGTGCAGGGATTCTGGACCTAAAATTACAACCTTTGTAGAGAACACATTGGAAGAAGAGACGATATGTATTTTTCAATTGAATGGCTGTAAGAATAATTTGAAGTTGCCAAGATGTGAAATTAAATTAGATGAACACAATGTAACGGTTTATGCAGATTAATGCACACCATCCACTTTGATAGACAGTGAAGTTTTCCACTCTGGGTCTGATAAAAGGTTATATGCATTACAAGAACAAGACCTCAACCTGGCTAGGTATAATAAAAGCTTAATACCTGAGAAGATATGATCATGTAGGAAATTTCCTTCAAGGATAAAAACAGTGTAGGAAATGTGTATGTGGCCAAATGTAGCTCCAACCTTTCTTTTAGGTTAGCAGCACCAAATATTCTTGGAATAAGATAAACAACCTGCTGGGAAGAACCAGTATTACTTGTAGAAGGATCAATATGCGGTAAGGAAACTTGTAATGAAATTCTTTTTTTTTCTGATCAACTGGGACAGCTTAAAAACATTCAACATATGATCAAGTTTAAAAATAATGCTGTAGCTTTGACTCACAAATATAGATCAATACTCTCCATGATTAAAAAACCCTTGATGAAAGATCTACATAAACTAACTATAGAAGAAATAATTGAACCCACAGAAAGTTCTGAATGTGCTTCCCCTCCCACCCCTTAGTTATAGCATTAAAACCTGGGGAACAATCAATTATTAAACATTCAATTCAATTATTGAGTTGGTCATTCTGACTACCAAATCCTAAGTTAAAAAGTATGTGTGGGGCTGGGCTTTGTGACATGCAAAAAATAAAAAATAATACAAAAAAAAATTTGGAAAACATCTCAATATGGCCCTAACAAAAATATGTGGTTGGATAACATTGTAGAAAACAGCACAGAACATTATATTTAGCTAACAATACTTCTTACCAGAAACTAAAGCCCATTGTTAAAACTTTCGATGTTTCTCACAAGGAAGTACAGAATGAGCAGAGTGAAAATGCAGTTGATTTCCACTGTGAGCTTTCAATGGATTGTCTAACAAACAATGTTTGCAAAAAGAATTTCAGTAAAGTCAGCATAACATTTCAACATTGTATTTGTGGAAAATGCTAAAACTATGACCTTTTTACTAATGCTATCCAAACCATAATTAATATGTTATTTATCAGTTAATAATAATTGCAAATCATTAGTTTGGTTAATCAATATTAATCATCTTTTATCAGTACAAATGGTTATGATTTATCAAAACACATGTTCACAGTCATTTATTATTTCACATAGAACTCAAGTGGCGGACACCATGTCAACCACATTTCAAACATGCACGTTTTACATCTTTAGCACAAATTTCTCTAATTAGGCCTTTTAACACACATTATTTATTATGTTTTGGTTGCTCATATTTAATTAATAATGTTTGCTCGCTAACAATGGTTCACGTTGAGGTAACTACATATTGACAGCTTGCTATCTGTGGCAGTTCTACTGCCCCCACCCTCCAGTGTCTACGAGAAGCTGCTTTTACCACTGCATGCAAGAGAAAATGTCCTGGGAGTAAGTCGTTCCTCTGGCAAACTCCTCAAACTGTAGTAACTCACCGGCTTCAAAGAGGGCCCCTACTGTTGTCACTTCTGCTGCAACCCATTCAGCCAATCCGCGCCAATCTCCTCCATGGTGGAGCTCTGTAACAAACTTCATCGGATATCAGGGGAATATGGGACTCGTGTCTGCATTCTCTGCAAGCACCTAGCCCAACAGCAATGCAGTACATGAAATTCAGCAATGTCATCTGTCACAGGGCTTGGAAGTTGGAGTACCACTCTAGCCAGTTTATGCCAATCTGGAGCATATGGGGGTATGTCCCCTCCAGCCAACAGTCTACCCACTACCCATTCAGTATGCCATTGCATCTGGCCTTCCGGTTATTTTTCTTTTATAGACCTATCTGCTGGCTACCATCAGGTGGATAAGCACACAAATATTAAGTGTCTCACCTCCTTTGTTGCACCATTTGGGGTTTATAAATTCTTCAGGATGACCCTTAGACTTGCATTTGCTGCAGCAATCTTTCAGAGGATGAGGCAGCACATTCAAAAGGGAGAGAATAATGTATTGTGTTTCCAAGATGATCTCCTCATTAGGGTAACAACACGGAAGCAGATAATGATGTTCCCAGAACCGTTTTGAGTAGATAAAAAGATGTCAGTCTTACCTTAGCAAAGAGAAGTGCCAAATCGGAGTGAGATCAGTTACATACTTGGGTCATGTGCTATCTAAAGACAGAATTAAATAAAATCATGATCTTGTGGATACAATAATGAATGCCCACCTCCATGTAGTAAATATGAGGTGTAGTGGAGAGGAAAGCCCTTGCATGTTACTGGCACTAAGACGTTTACATTTTTTCCTTTGGAGCATCCCTTTTGTCTTAAGAACAGACCACAAACCACTGATGTTTGTGTTTGCTGCAAATGCTGTGAAAAGATCTACTCCTGGGATTGCCTAGTGGTTCTTCAGAGCAGTTAGCGATATTCTCATCGTCACGCCAATCCACTTTTAACTAATTCTAAAATGAAGAGATTAAGACCTTTTAGCATGTTATTTCATGTTGTGTGAAAGACTTAAAAGTTGGACGTTTTTATTCCATCGCTCACAAATTGTAAAACGATTTAAAAAAAAAAAAAAAAATTGTGCCTTTCAGAACACGAGCAATCACATGGACAATATGAATGTATTCATAGCCCATTAGAACTATACACTTGCAGGGAACTCGTCAAACTGATGGGGGCGCTACATACTAGCAGCAGCTGCTATCGCAGCAGCCATCTTTTACAATCGGAGAGAGAGGCGTGGCTATGAGCACAAGGAGCTACTGTATTTAAATATCTGAACTAGGAGGGGTGGATACGCTCTCTGCAATGTCACAATGTATGCTAATGAGGAGGCGCACGAGCCGCTCTGACAGCGACCATGATTGGTTGTGCTGGTCGCTGCATGCGCTCCGGATTGGCTGTGGTTAGCCGGTGCAGATGCAGCTGTGCAGCCCCGGCTTCTCTTTGGGCTCCAGTCGGCTAGAGGGGAGGCTGGGAGCATCGCTCGCCCTCTGAGCACACTTACCTCCTCGCCGGTGCATGCATTCAGCAGCGGGCAACGCGGCAGGATGATGGTGCTGGGCATGAACCTGCAGGTGCTGGGCCAGGAGCTGTCCCTCTACCTGGAGCAGCAGGTCCGGGCGGGGCTTTTCGGCTCCGGGGTGGGCTTGTCCTTGGTGCTGGGCTTCGGTGCCGCCTATGCCTGCTATTACCTCAGCACCATCGCCAAGGTGAGACCTTGCCACCCCCGGGGATACTGTTCTCGTTTTCTAGGGATGGGGACCGAGGGGGCAGTATTATGGCAGATATAGAGGCAGCTCCGCATAACAGATGGAAGATGGGGCAGGTGTATTTTATCCAGCACCAGGCACCGCCAATAATGCATCCAATAGCCTTTATAATAATATTCCCGAGAAGCGAATTGTTCCGCCACTCTTCAGTCTCCTCATGAGTGTATTTTACTTGGGACTTCGAGAGCCAGGATACGCCGTGCTGAGCTAGGGGGACTTGGAGCCAGCTCAGTCCAGTCACTGTACTTTATTCTCGGTTGCAGAAATTAAAGACCGACCTAAGGAATGTAAGACTATTTTCTCTCGTATTTCCACGTTTCATCACAATACATCTCAAAAGATCTAGTTAAGTCACTGAAAAGCTCGAGCCTGCCTGTGGCTCAGCAAACGCCCCCCTTGGACCGTTGAACCCAAAACGAGTTTAACTTTCACGTAGCTTTTGCGTGTCACCAGCGCTCAAACCTTACACACAAAGTATTAAAAAAGTGAAATTTGAGGTAAAAAAAAATACGTAAAGAGAAAGAAATATCGATCTAGTGTCTGAATTGCACAGTCAAACCCGTAAATCTAGGATCAAGCCCCACTTCCACTCAGGAACAAATAATGTAAGTCTATGAAAGTATTTTTTCACCGACCCTTATTCAAATATCACATGACAACTGACTTGCCCCATAAGTCACTATTCGCACTCTCATTATGGTGGCGTCTTGAATAATTCTTCCAAGCCCGTATTTAAAAACTATTACCTTTAATAAATGCCTCTTAATGCAGTGATATCATTAGATGTAGTAAGGCGAAATGTTTCATCGTGTTAAACAAATGCTGTTTTTAAATCTGAAGGAATGTTATCATATTTTTCTTGATATGTGTCGTTTAATTTACAAGCTTAATATGTTCGAGGATCGGCCTGTGCCCGGCTCTGAGGGCCACGCTAGACAATAGAGTATGCTGTTCCTGTTAATTGTAAAAGGGATTTGTGGAGCGCTGCTGGTCACCCGTGATGGCATCCAGGCACTAATGTCTTCACTCCCCCACCTCTGCACTTCACTATTATTGCAGTTCTACCTTTCACAATGTGGATTTGTACTTTAATTAGAAAATGTTTTAACATCATGCATGAATGCCTTCATTTTACAAATAATTGTGTCTTTCGTTTTTAGAGTATTTCGTTTTATAGCTTAATAAGTTTGGGTGGGCCGCGTGACCCATTTTGTAGTGTGGTATGGGCGACAACTTCTGTGGGACACTGGGCACCGAGCCCCAGCAATATTTCAGCTGAGGGGCCTATAAAAAAGGGCAGCAAACCCCAGATTCTTCAAAGCAACAGTCAGTTGCTGTTGCCATACAGTGTGACAAAAACTGAAGTGGAGGTTGCAGATGTATTATGACAGAGAGTTCACACCCCAAGGGTGTTTTTATTGTAGTGGGTCATAAAAAGGTTTGAAAATTCTCTATTCTTTTTAGAAGACTGTGAATGTCTACCGATTATCACTGGGTTCGAACATCGGCGCATGAAATGCAGCCACCGACAATTCACTGCTTTGATGATTAACCTTCCTCTGCTGCAGAGAAAATCCCAAACTGCAACTTGATTTTTTAAACTCTTCGACAGTCCCATTGTCTTTTGTGACACATTCAACCAATCATAACTTTCCGATACCTAAGCGTTACATACTGGGATTGGTGTTTTTTAATGTTGTATGTAGCGACAGATAATGCCAAAATAAAATAAATGCTGGCAAAAATTCCAAGACTGTCTGAAAGAGTCACACATGACGTAAGATTCATGGATGCTGTGACTGTAATATTTTAAGTGGTCCAGTCCATTCACACTATAACGTCTTGATCTACATAAAAAAACAAATATATTCCTGGTTCGCCTATTTGAATGGAAGTGTCATATTCCAATATTCATCATGCATGAAAAATAGTAAAAAAGCCATTTGTTCTGAGTTTTGAATAGTCTATGGAGAAAGTTTTTTACACAGCTTCACTAAACGTTATTGCAGGGGCAGGGCAAGTAATTTGAAAACACACACAGATTAGAAAAAGGAGTGTGAGTGTCAGTGGGAATGTGTATGAGAGTTAGAGAGTGTTTTGTGAGAGAATCTGAGAGTATGGGAGAGCATGTGAGAGTGTATGAGAATGTTAGCGTTTGTTGAGAGTGTGTGGTTTATGTGCGTATGTGAGTATAGCAGTGTGTGAGTGTTTTATGCTTGGGATTGTACTCCTGGCCCTGGCATACTGGAGACAATTCATGGCTAATGGGCGAGGACACCCTTGTCATATGGATACAGACCCTGGCATATTAGATATAATTCTTGGTAAGTGGGGGAAGCCATTGCAAAATGCTATAAGGAGAGTGGCCAGGGCACACCAGTATTGTAGATCCTGATAATGTTCAAGAATTGATTGGAAGTCCGTTCTTGGAAGATGATGTGTAGGAATTTATTATAGATGCAAGTAGGTAGTCGAAGTCTCAAACACAAAGACTGCGTTGTACAAAATGACCATGTATCCAGAAGAGCCAGATGATGATCAATGATCAAAGTTACAATAGGATAATCAAATGTAAAAATAAGTCCAATACAGCAAAACAGCCAACACGTGTTTCGTCTTCAAGACTTTGTCAAGGCTTCAGATGTATACAGCCTCAATTTTGTTCGTAAAACAGCCCGTGCCGGTCGCGTCGGGGTTTAGCCGAGTATGAACACTCGGCTAAACCCCGCCCCGACCGGCACAGGCTGTTTTACGAACAAAATTGAGGCTTATCATGGCCAATACTCAGCTTTCCAGTACCATTTGACTTCTCCTAGAAACTCATGACAACCAGCAGTTCGTTATATGCTCCTATCTTATTTATATATACGCTGTATACATCTGAAGCCTTGACGAAGTCTTGAAGACGAAACATGTGTTGGCTGTTTTGCTGTATGGACTTATTGTTACATTTGATTATCCTATTGTAACTTTGACCATTGATCATCATCTGGCTGTTCTGGATACATGGTCATTTTGTACAACGCAGTCTTTGTGTTTGAGACTTCGACTACCTACTTGCATCTATAATAAATTCCTACACATCATCTTCCAAGAACGGACTTCCAATCAATTCTTGAACATTATCAGGATCTACAATACTGGTGTGCCCTGGCCGCTCTCCCTATAATATATAGGCAACCACCCACTCCTTAGTGTGTGGCCCTCCGACACCTGTGGTGGCAGGTGTTTTGGCTAGCCTGGCACATAACACTATATTGTTCACATAAATGACTATGCTCTGATCTTACAGCTGATATACTTTTTGCGGATGTGCAAGCACCTGTTGGCATTCTCCACCTCCTTCGCTTGATTTACTCCATTGCAAAATGATGGTGGTGACATATTGGAAGTAATTCTTGGCATAAGCCAGGGCACTCATAATAAAGGGGCACTCAAGTCAAATTCTGTTCTTTGCATACCACAGGTAATATTTAGATATGGGGTACTTGTGGTATATTAAAGGCATATAAATATATGATGGAGAGGATGTTCTGGTCTGGACACTTACCTGTAATCTGGGTCCAGGTCTTCAGCTGTCTGGGCAACTGCTTCCAGAAGCCACAATGTCCTGACACACTGGAATATGTAGAAGCAAGTGCCGTTGAGAAGCTACAGCTTTCTCAGGAGATAAAAGCCAAATAATAAAATCTCCTTGTTGTAAGATTTCAAAGGATTGAAGAAAACCACAAATCTGGAATCCAATAGTGGAAATTGTCAGGCACAAGGGGTCAAGATCAGCAAGTGGAAGGAACAAGGAAATAAGCAAAGGAATGCAGCTTTGTTGCAACCTATCCCCCAACCCGACTGAAGCAAAAAAGAACAGGAAAATGAAATCACATTATTCATTACATGAAAGCAAACAAAGAATTGAGAAAATCAAAGAACTAACCTCTATGATGGACAGGGAAAGAAACAGTAACAAAAATCTTAATCAAACTAGCTGCAGAGCAGCTTTAAAAGGCAACTGCAAACTCTCAGGTAGATGATTGCCATTTTGGAGCTGGAGGACCAAGGAGCAGCCCACGGTGAGTGAAACATAAAGCCTACAGCTGTGAGCTTCATGCTGCATTTCCTGAAATCCAGAAGCCCCTGGACCACACAAGGCACCACGTTTCTTAGGTGCCCAAGATGTTGAAGTCTCACTGAATGTATTTCTTGATAAATGAGTTAGCCTCGTGGTAGGATTCTGGTTCTGTATAAGTATTTAATGACACCTGGGCTGAACTAAGGGTACATTTTGAAAAAATGTAATCATGTCGGTGGTCAGGGAATGGCTGACAGGCTTCATTGGTACAACATGAAAGAATTGAAATATTTCTTGAGTGCCCTATCAAAGCCTATTCCTTTTTACTTGGTATCATTCTAATGGTAAAATGTGCATTAGTAAAAGGCAGTGTTTGAGACCAATTTTTTCGACATTTTCCTTGAGATGGGAGGACGCCGGAACACTTCTAGAAGATGTTTGGCTCACTCGCTTAATTTCACGGCACGAAAGAGAGTGAGTTAGAGAAAGAGAGGGAGGGAAGAGAGAGCGCGAGAGAGAGAGAGTGAGAGAGAGAGGAATGAAAAAATAAACTAACATCATTGTCCAAACTGGATAAAATTGCATACATTTCATGAGTGAATAAGCCTGTTTCAGGTTTTTCTGCTTCTTCCCAATTTAGATTCAAAATTGGGTGATGTGAACCTGACCCAGCCTCACCAATAATTATGTGAGCTGGGCTCCCATAGTAACGCTGGTCCCTCAAAGCTGTCACAGTGCTGTGTTAGTGGCTCCTGGTAGTAGCCACAGCACGGTGGGACTGGCTGCTAACATCAGTGCCATCCAGCACAGTGCAGTGTTAGTGGTCACACTGAGGGAAAGATTGTCTCGGGAAGCATGTATAGTGTGTGTTTTGGCGGTCTCTGGCAGCAGCCACAAAATTGTGTTGATAGTCCTGTGTTAGTGGTTTCTAGAAGCAGTCACTGCGGTGCAAGCAACTATGGTGTGCAGCTGTCTGACTAAAGGCAATCACAGTGCCTTAGCTGTGCTTTTTTTGTAGCACAGTGCTGTGTCGGTGGTATGTAGCAACACTCACAGCGTTGTGTCATTGGGCCACAGCTGAGGTCACAGTACTGGGGGTGATGTCTGTGGCTTTAACTATAATTTTAAAATAAGGCATTTTCTCTGTAAACTAAGAGAATTTTGAAATGTATCTAAAAGTGTTTGTACAAATGGGGTTTTAATAAATTAAAAAACAGTGTTGTATATAGTCGCGTGCATTACACTTGCACGCGGCTAGATATAGAAAGGTGGAGAGTAGAACGTGGGTAGGAAGGTAGAATGTGGGGTTTAGATTTCCGTTAGCCTTGGGAATGTACGGATGGCGTTCCGACTGTCTCATCATAAATAAAAGTTACATGCAATGTACCAGCTTGGATTGGAGTAATTACTACATTAATTTGGCGACGAGCGAAAATTCAAATCAACGTGGAACCTCTCGGCCGTGTGAATGCAAAATGTACCACCAGAATAGCGCAGTGTTGTGGAGCAAGTCAGGAAGAGGGCTGACCAGTCGGCGAGAACTGTTTGGAATTAGCGGCCTTCACTCGTAATTGCCATTTTATTTAACTTTTTGTTAAGGATTACCTCGACGCATACCTGGTGCCTTGTTGACTTAAGGCCGTTGCGCTTGTCTCGTGCTGGAACTAAACAGGGGCTGTTGCGGGTGCATTCAGGCATGGGCTCAGGCATGGACTCAGAACACGGTGACATTCTCTTAGCAAGGCGTCACCACAACGGAAATAAAGGAAGGACTCTAAACACGGCGGACATATTAGAGTCAGGCAATTCACACTAAGACACTTTGCAGTTGATGTCACACAGGATATGTACTTGGAGTACATAATAAATATAATGGAGGAGAATAAGGAATTTTCAAGTTATAAAAAAAAATACGATTATTTTTCTTAACTATTTTTTTTGTGTGGATTATTTTTTGTTGTTGTTGGTGATAAACATTTCCACAGTTCATAGCAAGGAAACTTTATTATTTATTGGAAAAATGTGTGCACAATCATTTTCGCTCACTCCTCCGGTTTCTTTTCTTCCTAAAACTGGTGAACCTAATATGAAATGGGGTGATTGGAAAGACTATTTTTTGAATTACATAGCTGTAATAGAAGTTGAGAGTGAAGATGTGTTCTCTAGTGTAAGGAAAAAAACGCATTCTTTTACATTGTCTTGGACCTGAAGGACAGAGAGTATTCACCCAAATGGAGAAAAAACAGAGAGCGAGTGAGGACACGATGTCTTCAGGCATGTCTTGGAAGACTTAGATGCTCATTATCAACCGGTTGTGTGTGCAGCTGTAGACAAATACAATTGTTTTCAACGCTAGCAAAGCAAAGATGAGTCTGTGGAGGATTATGTATCTGCTCTAAAGAAATTGGCAATAACTTGTAGGTTCCGACAGCTACACGATGAACTGATCGGGGATCAAATCATAATGCATTCCATTAATACTGGAGTTCAAGAGAAACTGTGGGTTTGTGGAGGTGCTCCTTTGAATGAGATTATCGCTATTGTCAAGAAAGCAGAATTGTCTAGGCGATGTGCTAAAGCAGTTTTGTGTAATGGGAAGGATAGTGATGTAGTGTGCAAAGTGATGCAGGAAGAAAAAAAGAAAAATATTAGCAACAATGGTTCTACACATAAATTGGGCACCAAGAAAAGTCAACAATAGAAAATCACCTGTTATAGATGCAGTAACAAAGGACATTATGCAAGGGACAAATGCTGCCAGCGTCAAAGTCAAAATGTGCTATTTGTGGAGTGGTAGGGCACTTCACCAAAGTGTGCAAAAGAAAGGCAAATGAGTCTACTGTGAAGTGTGTGGATATTGAACAAGGAAACCTTACTGAAGGGTGAGAATCAGATGATGGTGATTGCATTCTAAATATAGACAATTTCATTTTAGGTACCTAAGAGCTGCGAAGCAAGCCTGTTAGACCTTGTTGTGGAGCAAGTCAGGAAGAGGGCTGACCAGTCGGCGAGAACGTACGTGAGAACTGTTTGGAATTAGCGGCCTTCACTCGTAATTGCCATTTTATTTAACTTTTTGTTAAGGATTACCTCGACGCATACCTGGTGCCTTGTTGACTTAAGGCCGTTGCGCTTGTCTCGTGCTGGAACTAAACAGGGGCTGTTGCGGGTGCATTCAGGCATGGGCTCAGGCATGGGCTCAGAACACGGTGACATTCTCTTAGCAAGGCGTCACCACAACGGAAATAAAGGAAGGACTCTAAACACGGCGGACATATTAGAGTCAGGCAATTCACACTAAGACACTTTGCAGTTGATGCCACACAGGATATGTACTTGGAGTACATAATAAATATAATGGAGGAGAATAAGGAATTTTCAAGTTATAAAAAAAAATACGATTATTTTTCTTAACTATTTTTTTTGTGTGGATTATTTTTTGTTGTTGTTGGTGATAAACATTTCCACAGTTCATAGCAAGGAAACTTTATTATTTATTGGAAAAATGTGTGCACAATCATTTTCGCTCACTCCTCCGGTTTCTTTTCTTCCTAAAACTGGTGAACCTAATATGAAATGGGGTGATTGGAAAGACTATTTTTTGAATTACATAGCTGTAATAGAAGTTGAGAGTGAAGATGTGTTCTCTAGTGTAAGGAAAAAAACGCATTCTTTTACATTGTCTTGGACCTGAAGGACAGAGAGTATTCACCCAAATGGAGAAAAAACAGAGAGCGAGTGAGGACACGGATGTCTTCAGGCATGTCTTGGAAGACTTAGATGCTCATTATCAACCGGTTGTGTGTGCAGCTGTAGACAAATACAATTGTTTTCAACGCTAGCAAAGCAAAGATGAGTCTGTGGAGGATTATGTATCTGCTCTAAAGAAATTGGCAATAACTTGTAGGTTCCGACAGCTACACGATGAACTGATCGGGGATCAAATCATAATGCATTCCATTAATACTGGAGTTCAAGAGAAACTGTGGGTTTGTGGAGGTGCTCCTTTGAATGAGATTATCGCTATTGTCAAGAAAGCAGAATTGTCTAGGCGATGTGCTAAAGCAGCTTTGTGTAATGGGAAGGATAGTGATGTAGTGTGCAAAGTGATGCAGGAAGAAAAAAAGAAAAATATTAGCAACAATGGTTCTACACATAAATTGGGCACCAAGAAAAGTCAACAATAGAAAATCACCTGTTATAGATGCAGTAACAAAGGACATTATGCAAGGGACAAATGCTGCCAGCGTCAAAGTCAAAATGTGCTATTTGTGGAGTGGTAGGGCACTTCACCAAAGTGTGCAAAAGAAAGGCAAATGAGTCTACTGTGAAGTGTGTGGATATTGAACAAGGAAACCTTACTGAAGGGTGAGAATCAGATGATGGTGATTGCATTCTAAATATAGACAATTTCATTTTAGGTACCTAAGAGCTGCGAAGCAAGCCTGTTAGACCTGACAGCCTTAGGGTGGTCACCCCTAACATTTTCCCTGCCTGCCTCCACGTTTTAGGTACTGTTTTTGGCTGGTTTTAAGACTCTGCACACTTTACCACTGCTAACCAGTGCTAAAGTGCATATGCTCTCTCTCTCTAAACATGGTAACATTGGATCATACCCAATTGGACTATTTAATTTACTTATAAGTCCCTAGTAGAGTGCACTATATGTGCCCAGGGCCTGTAGAATAAATGCTAATAGTGGGCCTGCAGCACTGATTGTGCCACCCACTTAAGTAGCCCCTTAACCTTGTATCAGGCCTGCCATTGCAAGCCCTGTGTGTGCAGTTTCACTGCCAATCCAACTTGGCTTTTAAAAGTACTTGCCAAGCCTAAAACCCCCCTTTTCCTACATATAAGACACCCCTAAGGTATGCCCCAGGTAACCCAAGGGCAGGGTGCTGTGTAGGCAAAAGGCAGGACATGTAGCTATGTAGTTTACATGTCCTGGTAGTGTAAAACTCCTAAATTCATTTTTGCCCTGCTGTGAGGCCTGCTCCATTCATAGGCTAGCATTGGGGCTGCCCTCATACATTGTTTGAGTGGTGCTGCTGATCTGAAAGGAGTAGGAAGGTCATATTTAGTACGGCCAAAATGGTGATATAAAATCCTGGTGAAGTTGAATTTAATATTACTATTTTAGAAATGCCACTTTTAGAAAGTGAGCATTTCTCTGCACTTAAATCTTTCTGTGCCTTACAATCCACGTCTGGCTGGGTTTAGTTGACAGCTCCTTGTGCATTCACTCAGACACACCCCAAACACAGGATACTCAGCCTCACTTGCATACATCTGCATTTTGAATGGGTCTTCCTGGGCTGAGAGGGTGGAGGGCCTGCTCTCACACAAAGGACTGCCACACCACCTACCGGGACCCTGGCAGACCGGATTGAACTGAAAGGGGACCTGGTGCACTTTTAAGCCACTCTTTGGAGTCCCCCCCACTTCAAAGGCACATTTGGGTATATAAACAGGGCCTCTGCCCTACCAACTCAGACACTTCCTGGAGAAGAAACTTGTAACCAGACCCTGCATCCTGCCAAGAAGAACTCCCTGGCTGCCCAAAGGACTCACCTGACTGCTCTCTGTGAAGGACTGCTGCCTTGCTCTTGTCCTGCTGCCTTGCTGCTCTCTGGCTGAGGTGAAGTAGTGCTCTCCAAGGTCTTGGATAGAGCTTGCCTCCTGTTCCCTGAAGTCTCAGGACCAAAAAGACTTGGGGCCAGATGTAGCAAAGGATTTTACCTATTCTATGTCTATGGGAAAATGTCTTCGTACATATGGCCCTTAATCTCTTCAAGAAGGACTCCTTGTGCGGCCAAATTCGACGCACAGCCTGCCAGAAATGACGCACAGTCTGCACCGCTGTGAAAATTTCACCGCACGCCGAATCGGAACAACGCAGTCCAACTTCGCAACGAGAAGATCGACGCAGCGCCAGTGTAGTGACCAGAAATTCGATGCACGGCCCACTGGATCAATGCACAGCCGACCGGAACGACGCAGCCCGACTTCCAGAGAGGAATCGACACAGCGCCTGCATTGCAGTAGAAAAATTTGACGCAACACCCACTGGATCGACGCAGCTCCTGTGACTTCATCCTGCCAGCGCAGGAAATCCATGCACCGTCCCCGGGGTGTCTGAAAACCCCGCAACCCGAAGAGGATCCACAACCGAGCATCGGAAATCAACCACAGCCGTCCCTGCATGAAAACTAAATGACGCATTGCCGTGTGCGGCCCGAGAAATCGATGCACATCCCTTTGTTTCCACGCATCTCCTCCTCCTCGGTTCTTTGCAGAGATTTTTCACGCGAACCAGGTACTTTGTGTTTGAAAGAGACTTTGTTTGTTTCTAAAAGACTTAAGACACTTTATATCACTTTTCAATGATATCTCTACATTTACTTATTGCATCTGTGATCGTTTTGACCTGCATTTATCCAGATAAATATTATATATTTTTCTAAACACTGTGTGGTGTATATTTTGTGGTGCTATATGGTGTTATTGTATGATTTATTGCACAGATACTTTACACATTGCCTTCTAAGTTAAGCCTGACTGCTCAGTGCCAAGCTGCCAAAGGGTGGGCACAGGATAATTTGGACTGTGTGTGACCTACCCTGACTAGAGTGAGGGTACTTGCTTGGACAGGGGTTAACCTGACTGCCAACCAAAGACCCCATTTCTAACAAAGCCTGTTTGTGATATCAAAATTGGAGGTATACAGTTACAAGTAGTAGCAGATTCTGGGTCACCTTTTACAATTATCTGTAATGATGTATGGAATGAAAAAATTGCTAATTTATATGGAAGTGTTCTTTCACCATCGTGTGTACAACCTGTTACCTTTACAGGAGAAAAAATTCCTACGGTTGGTTCTATGGATTTGATGTTTGAGTTCAATGGCAAGAAGGCACGAGGGACCTTATTGGTGGTAGAGAAAGGACCTTCTGTCTTAGGATGGAAGGACCAGGGAGCTTTGGGAATCGTCTTAAACCCTAACAGTGTCACACAAGTACTATCCTTAGAGGACCTGGATAAACTTTTAGAGGTACAGTTATTGAAAATATTTCCGCTAGTATTTTCTGGCAAAGTTGGTGAATTACTGAAGTTTAAGTACACAATTGTATTAAAAGATGGGGTTACTCCTGTTTGCCATAAAGTAAGGAACATACCTTTAAGTGTGAGGGAAGCTGTCATGAAGGAATTGGATAGGATGGAGGAAGATGGTATAATAGAGCCCATTGAAAGTGCGGCGTGGTTAGCTCCCTTAGTTGTAGCTCGCAAGGCCAATGGGCAGATAAGGCTTTGTGTGGATTTGAGGGAGCTAAACAAGTGTATTGTTGATAAATTTCCTCTACCCAAGATTGAGGAGCTTTCATCTAAATCAGTGGTTCCCAACCTGTGGTCCGCAGGAAGGCACTTCTCCAGCTGGGGCCTCTGACAAACATGTGCGTGTTTTCATATTTATTACTTCCTTTGTTGAGAAGTTTTAAACACACTGCAAAGCTCCTTGTACTGCAAAAATAAAAGCGTCAAGCTAACTCAAGTGATTAATGTATCTGCTGGAGAGAGATGGGAGTTTTGTGGAGTGGCAGTTTTTACTCAAAGGTAGCGCAGATGGTTAATATGCCTGCTGCAAAGAACGTGTGTCATGCAAAGAACAGTATTTTATGTGCATGACACAGTGGGTTACTGCCTTTGTCACAGAGATTATTTTCTTACTGTGCAGTTCATAATCGTATCTAGCACAGTGAGCTGTGAACTGCCATTAAAGAGCTGCATGCAAACTGCATGGCACAAATTAGAAAGTTGTTTTTTCCTAGTGTTTCATTTTCCATATGCTGCTAAAAAAGGTTTGCTTGTGTAGAAATACATTCTTATTGCTAACATCATCACTAATCACTGTGCTATGTTCTGAATCCTAAGTTTGTGCTTCTCCGGCCCAAGCACTCTTAGAAAATGTCTACCAGTGTGGATGACATGAGAATCCTTCACCTTGTAGTCCCCTGTAAAGTGCCCTGACACCCTACAGTGGTATGAGAGGTGCTATAAAACAAATGAAGTACATGTGACTGAAAGGCTAGGGAGAGATGAGAGGCCCTTATGGTTTACTTCTTTTCCCCTTCACTTATTTATGTGAAAAAGCTTTCTCTTTCTCAGATTTTGCATACCTAAAAAATTTAAACGGGAATCACTCCAGAAATGTAGAATCTGACCTGAGGATTCACCTTTCCTAAATAAAACCAAACATTGAAAAGGTGGTTGCCGAGATGCAGCGCGAACCTTCCCAATAAAATGTTTCGATTTTTGCATATTTTTTCAATATGAAAGAATTTTATCTTTAGTAATTTGAGTATTTGTTTGGTGTGTACTTGTTTTATTTTTTGTGAATTACTGTTTTAATGTTTGAAAATTAAATCATACAAATTTCTTGGGGTCCCCGGCTTCCATTAATGATTCACTGGGGGTCCTCGGGAGTCAAAAGGTTGGGAACCCCTGATCTAAATCAAAGGTTTGTCAATGGTTTTCTACCATTGATCTCAAGTCAGCATACCATCAATTCTGCTTACATCAGTCAAGTAAGAAATTGACATTGTTTATAACACCTTTTGGGTGTTATAGATTTATTTGCATGCCATTTGGGTTGGCTTCTGCTGCAGCAGTGTTCCAGCAACTTATGCACAGGATATTAGGAGACATGGTGGGGGTCACATTTTTCCAAGATTACATATTCTTCCTAGGTGTGAACATGACGCAAGACTGATGTTGGTTATGATAAGGCTGTCAGAGAATGGGCTTACTGCTGAATTGAGTAAGTGCAGGATTGCTAAAGGAACTGTTACATATTTACAAAATGTAGTGAGTAAACAAGGCATCCTTCCAAAGGATAGTATTTTATCAGCGATAAGAGATGCTCCGGCTCCAAATTCTAAAGATGATGTTAGATTTTTTTGGGTTTAGTGGAATTCTATGCGAGATTCGTGGAACACTTTTCCACTAAGACTTTTCGTTTAAGACAACTGATAAAGGAGAGACAGGAATTTGTGTGGAATTCTGAGCTGAATAAGGATTTTGATCAAATAAAAAAAGAAATGTGTTCAGCTCTTCCCTTGCAAGGATTTGACAGCAAAGAAAAGAGTACTATCACGGTTGATGCTAGCGGAAAAGGCTTGTGGGCAACGTTAACTCAGGTGTCAGATAAGGGGGCGGAAAATGTAATTGCCTTTGTCTTGCATGCCTTATCCCCTTCAGAGGACAAATTCTCTGTTATTAAAAAAGAAGTACTTGCCGCAGTTTGGGGTATGGAGAAATGTAGGCACTACCTGTGGGGAAGAGATTTTGTAATAAAGACGGATCACAAACCTTTGGTGAAGGTTTTGACTTCCCAAGGCATTACTAAGGCTACATTTCGCATTGCTAGATTATCATTGCGATTATTTGATTCTGTTTATGAAGTAGAATATCTTTCTGGCATAAGGAATAAGGTGGCGGATTACTTAAGTCGTTCTCCACTGCCATTTCAAGCGATGAAAGACAATGAATTGAATGAGTATAGTGTTGTGTTTGCTAATATTGTTGAAGGTGATCTGGATAACTGGGAGGGTGATGTCATTAATGAGGTGGAATGGACTTCTGCTTACAACAGTGATGAGGTTCTGCAAATAATTATGGGGTATGTTCGTAATGGTTGGCCTTGCAAGAATTAACTGTCTCAAAATCTTGTCAAATAGTGAGAGGTCAGGGATGAGTTGACCATTAATGAGGACAATTTTCTTATGAGGAGGGAGAAAATGGCACCACCTGAAGTGCTACTTGAGAAGATTCTAGCAATAACTCATGAAGGTAATCTAAGAATTGTCAAGTAAAAAAAAAGAGTGAAACCGTAATATTGGTGGCCAGGTATGGATGCAGAAGTGGAAAGAGTGGTGCAGAATTGCACTGTGTGTGCTAACGCAGACAAGTTATTAAAAACATTCAGACCAGATTAAGGCATGAATTTGTGTCCGGAGAATCCGTGGGAGGAGGTTGCAATTGACATTTTAGGCCCTATATCTAAATCTTTAGATAGCCTCTATGCCGAAAATAAGTATGTAATAGTATTGTTAGATCTTTATTTTAAGTGGCCTGAATACAAAGTGTGTGAGAAGTGTGACTCATCTGCTGTGGTTTCCTTTGTTTCTAATGTGTTTTTGAGGGAGGGCATACCCAGGTTGGTTTTGAGTGACAATGGTCCTCAATTTGTGTCTGAGAAGTGGAAGGAGTTTCTATCCAGGAATGAAGTTAAAGAAAAACATACTCCTGCCTATCAACCAGCAAGAAATGGTGCAGTTGAACGCTTCAACCGTGTGGTAGTGGGTTTTATTCAAGCAGCCATCATTGCAGGGAAGGATTGGGAAAAGGAACTTGCATGCATGATGCTGGCTTATAGAATCACACCGACGGTTACAGGATGTAGTCCATTCAAAATTTTAAGAGGTAGAGAACCATTCACTAAAGATAACCAAGCATGGCTAAAACTTAAGATTCAGAGTAAGTGGTCCCCTGCCATGGTAAAAAGCAATATTTCGAAAGCACATGAAGCATATAGAAAGTATTATGATCATAGTCACAAGACTAAGGAAGTCAAACTTAAGCCAGGAGATTGGGTTAAGGTGAAATTGATGTGTAAAACTAGAAAGGGAGACAGCAAATTCTCTCATCCACTCCAAGTAAGGAAAATGTTCAAGTGTTCAGCGTTGTTGAGTGATGGGAAGATATGGCATTATGGTATGTTGGCCAAATGTAGTGACAGGGTGAAGTGTTCTAGTGTGAGTGCATGGGAAAAACATTGTGCTGAGTTAGATTGGTCTGGGCCAGAGGTGGAGAGTAATTCTGAGAGAAATTACGAGCATCTGCAAACAGCACGAGAACGACCTGGAAGAGATGATCAACATGGGCACTCTTCAAGTTCCACATCCTCTGTTACCCAAAATGAGTTGTCACCTGCTCAAGGATCACAGTAACTAATGCCAAACCAGTCTTGTACTAATAATCACAAGGAATTGCCTCTGAGGGCTATGCGTAGTGGAAGAGTAGTAGAATTGCCAAAGAAGTTTCAGGATTTTGTGTTATGTTGTACATATAATTGTTGTTATTAAAGGGAAAGCATGTGTTGTACATAGTTGCGTGCATTACACTTACATAGAACGGTGGGGAGTAGAACGTGTGTAGGAAGGTAGAATGTGGGGTTTAGATTTCCATTCGCCTGGGGAATGTACGGATGGCCTTCTGACTGGCTCATCATAAATAAAGTTATATGCAATGTACCAGCTTGGATTGGAGTAATTACTACAAATGGGTACCAGTGTGTAAATGAATGCAATGTAAAAATAACTGCACAGATTTCAAATAAAGAGCAACAGTGGTTTTGAGATTAGAGTTCTTGTCCTATTTATGCTTTTGCATGTGGTGCAAGAGGTGTTCTTGTGACTTGTGTCTTCTAAGAGAGACTATGGGCCTGATTACTACTTTGGCAGAGGGGGTTAATCCGTCCCAAATGTGACGGATAGCCTGCCCGCCGTATTACGAGTTCCGTAGGATATAATGGACTCATAATTCGGCGGGCAGGATATCCGTCACATTTGGGACAGATTAACCCCCTCTGCCAAAGTTATAATCAGGCCCTATGTGTTGTTCTGTCTTTTGATACCATGTCCTTGTCCTCTGCAGAAGCCTCAGCTGGTGGCTAGTGGGGAGGCCTTCTCCCAGTTCCTGAAGATGCATTGCCCAGTGGTGCTGGAGACCTACTACCCCACTCCCTGGTGCTGGGAAGGCAGGACTCAGACTCTCATCCGGCCATTCATCACCTCCAAGCCTCGGGTGCATTATATCAAGTAGGTACATTAGCAGCAGGATCATTAGCAGCGCTCATCACAATCTTGTCAGCTACCTGTGATAGTCACCATTCCATATGACCACCGGTAGAAAGCACTGCCCTGCTACCAACCTGCTCACATGATTTATTTATGTTACAACCTTAAGGTGTTTCCTAAAATCCTGAAGTCTGCCATAATTCACACAAACTATTTGTGCCAGGGTTCATAGAAGTTTTTATTCTTTCTCCTAACAAAAGCATACTTCTATATTATGTGGTTTGGCAATGTCTTCAGTTGAAAACCAGTTATGTATTTTTATACACTGATTTATTTTTCTTTGGTTTTAGCGTTTTTCTTAATTTAACATTCTTAACCATCGTTGAGCGCTTCTCCTAACTATTTCACACAAATTCATTTTTGGATGTGCCTTCACTCTAGCTTTATTCATTTTAACAAGCCAAGGCCCTTTTCAAAGTAACATATCAGCAATAAAGCAACCAGTGAACCCAAAAGGGAGAAAATAATTTGAACATTTGAATCCAACTGTGATGTAATTAACAGCACAGATTTCACCCTCTAGGCAAGTAAGAATCTTATTTTGGACGGAGAGGAAGGAAACTGTAAGGCTGGAGTGGGGATGGTGGTAGTAATTCTTGGAGGGTTAATTGTCCTTCGGGATATGGACATTAATGTTATTGATTGAGGGGGTGGGGCATTGGTATTACTGTCAATAAAAGTACTCCTCTTTGGCATTATCGGGGAGGACACTTAAGATGTTAGTGTTCGTTCCGTGTCAGTGTTGCAGTACAGTTCACAATTGTTTAAGCATATTATAAGCTGAAAACTTCACTGTAAATGAGAGACCAAAGATTTAGGAAAATACACTGCTTATTGATGCAATACATACACACAGGTAGGAAAGACAGTTAAGATATATCTGAAAGAAACAATTCACAAATTTATTATAAGCAAAAGTAAGCTAAATGTACCATAGTCAGCCCTTAGGTGTGATGGTGGCTGCAGTATACGATGAAGTCCATGAGACTGTCAGTGGGTAACAGGCCCTCTCTCTTGAAGGTCCATCCATTTCCCCACTACTGAGATCTGTTCTCTATTCTAATATAAGCATGTGTGTGTGTAAGTGTATCTCTGTATAGAATGAACAGAGGGTGTCAATTTGGGGCACTCTGATTGAGTGACCAACTGACTCAGCAACTTGAAGGCTATGAATCCATCACTAATCCAAGAGGGTTTCTTGGTATTAATTCTCACTGCAAAGTTTAGCAGAACTTCAGATGGTGGCTGTGAATTGCAATTTCGTTGCATTTTTGTAGGACAATTTTTTTTTTTTCTAAGGAAGGAAAAGGTGTAGAGGAAAAGACTTCGCTGTTAGGCCTTTTCCTTACCAGTTCTGAGCCCTCTTTTGTCTATTTTGGGCGGTTTGCACTTAGGGCTCCATAACCTTTTTTTTTACCAGATGAGGTATCTATGTCAAATTTCAGTTTTTTTCCCCAACATCCTCTGGATTCTTAGGATATCCAGGGTTTGTGGATTCCCCTGAAGGGAACCGAGAGAATAGGCAAAATATAGCATCATTTTGAGTTTTGGGGGGAAAAAAAAACAGGGAAAAAGTGCTCCAGATAAAACTGTTTGTTCCCTAAAAGCTGGCTTCCATGTACGGTTTACTGTACCGAAGTCACCATCATCCCAGCTTTCGGGAACATGCAGAGCTCAATCAAAAGAAAATAATTCTGTACCACAGTTTTGGCTTTTTTTCTAAGAGGTAGCCTATTTTCCCTATTTTTTTGTTCTCAACCTACTTCCAGTTTGTGGTGGAAACCAGTGAGAAACCCATGGGTGATCCAGAAATGCTATACATTTCTGAAAACTACGGAAAATTCCAAATTTAGAAATGGATCATGTTTGTAGTTCCCTGAAGGAAAATAGTTGTTCAAATAAAGAATTATTGAAAATGACTAGGAAAAAACAGGCATTTGTGGCAACATTTTCATCTGTAACATTTTGTCACTGTGGCCCATTGACAAAAGCAATATACCATTATGTCCATTAGAACCTTGTGGTTGCAGGCATATATAAGGTTTTAGGTTCTCCAAGAACCCAAGGTACCCAGAGCAAACAATTGAGCTGCACAGTACAATGGTTTTTCATTGAGTACCTAGTACAGCCCAATTCTTATAGTGAAATAGGCAGAGTGAAAAATGCTTATTAAGGAAACATATATTTCTGAAATGGGCACAAGATATAGATATTAGAAGCAGTGGTGATTTCTAAATTTCAGAATTTGTGGGTACCCGTACTAGTGTATGATTTGAGGGGTATTGTTCAAAATCTCATCTCTTTTATACACTGGATTACATTTGAAAGGTACAAATGGAGTGAAATCCAATTGGTATTAACAAAAGTTCTACTGTCCTATGCTCCCATACGTCTCCCAATAAAAATGGTACTTCACTTATGTGGGTAAACCTTGGGCTTGTGACAGGAAACAGATCAAAACGCAACATGGGCGCAGCACATTTTCCCACTCAAAACTGACCCTCTTATTCCAATGTAGGTAGCTCTAGATTTTGTACCCTAGATCAACTGGCACCTAGGGAAACCTAGTCAACCTGTACATGTTTGAAAATTAGACATATAGGGGTATCCAGGGTAGACTGACAGACTGACTTGCATGGCTTTCTCCATGTTTTGTTACCCAGAAACCATTGCAAACCTCAAACGTTGACTAAAAACCTATTTCCTTCACATTTCTGTAATGAGAAGTTCTAGAATCTGGGTGGAGCCACAAATTTACTTCCACCCAGCATTCCCCTAAGTCTCCCAATAAAAATGATACCTCACTTGTGTGGGTAGACCCAGTGCCCGCAACAGGAAACAGCCTAAAACGCAACATGGACGCTGCATATTTTCCCTCCCAAAACTGGCCCTCTTTTTTCGATGTTGTAGCTCCAAATTTTGGGTCCTGGCTCAGCTGGCACCTAGGATAACCTAGGCTACCTGTACATTTTTGAAAACTAGACACCTAAGGGTATTTAGGTTGAGCTGACTTGCATGGCTCTTACTACATTTTGTTACCCAGAATACCTTGAAAACATCAAAGCTTGACTAAAAAAACACATTTTCTCCATATTTCTGTGATGGAAAGTTCTTGAATCCTCAGTGAGCCTCAAACTTCCTTCAATCCTGCACTCCTTCAAGACCCTTGTTAAAAACAATACCTCATTTGTGTGACTCGGGCTTTGTGCCTGCACCAGTACAGATCAAACAAAGGTCAACGAGGGTCCCTTGTGAAGACTTCCCAATGATATTAGTTTGATCAGTTCCCGCTGCAGGCACTAATCCCAGCCACACACGTGGGGCAGTATTTTTATTTTGAAAAGTGGGGAAACACTGGGTGGTAGGAATTACGTGGTTCCCTTTTTATTCTGGAATAATATGTTCCGAAATGCAAGGAAAATGTATGATTTTAGTGACATTTTGAGGGCATTGTGGGTAAGACCCACGATAGGCACACCACTCTGTACTCCCAGGTGTCTAGTTTATGAAAATATCGAGAGTTGGTGAATTTTCACTACAGACAGTGTCTAGCAGAGAAAGACAACCATCTATTCCTCAAGTACACACAGACACATACTGGTTGGATTTGGCATGAGGATGAGTGAAGGTTCAAAATGTAAAATTTTATTAACAAGAGATTTCATAAAAATGAAATGCACTGTTATTAATTGAAAGTTCAAGAAACTGAACCAATGACTAACAGCTTGTGAGCTGTAAAACTGTGGCAGGGCACCAACTGCTTTACAGGCCATTCACACACCTCTCATGTGTGACATACACAAGACCATTAACACCAACCAAGCACCAGTTCATGCACACTGCCAGCCCACTGCCAGTCCACACGCACTGCCAGCAAAGCACCAGTCCATGCACACCACCGGGCACGATCCAGTCTACACACACTGCCAGCCAAGGTCAAGTCCACACACCACCAGCCAAATGCCAGTATAAACACAGCCAGCCAAACACCAGTACACGCAGACAGTCGCCCGAACTCCAGTTCACACACACACAGAAACTTTCCCTGGGGAGCAGATGGGCCTCAAAATAGGGCCAGTTTATGCCCAAGGGGGGCAGAAATGGCCAAAACATACACCACCAGAAGGGGAGAGACCCTTGCTCAAGGGGCTGTCCCCAAAACAACAAACTTGCTTCATAAAAAATCCATGGTGTCTACTGGATCCTGCCCCCCCTTGGGCAAATAGGCCTACAAATATATGGCCGATCTGCCCCAAGAAGGGCAGAAACTGCCAAAACATTCAGTAAAAAAAGAAGTTACCCTTGCCCAAGGAGCCGCTCCCCAAAACAACAAAATTGTTATATAAAAAAATGTCTGTTGTCTAGTGGCTTCTGGCCCCCTTGGGTGAAGATGAGACTAAAAATATTTGACAGATCTGTCCCCAAAGGGGGCATAAATGGCTAAAACATTCACCTCCAAAAGGGGGTGGCCCTTGCCCAAGGGACCGCTCCCCAAAAAACAAAAATCGCTTTGTGTAAAAATCCCTCATCTAGTGGTTTCTGCCCCAAAACATATGGCTGATTTCCCCCCAGGGGGGCAGAAATGGCCAAAATAATCATCCTCAAAAGGGGAGCGACCCTTGCCTAAGGGGCTGCTCCCCAAAAAACAACAATCGCTTTGTGTAAAACTCCCTGGTGTCTAGAGCCTTCTGTCCCCCTTGGGGTGCTGATGGGCCTAAAAACATCTGGCCGATCTGCCCCCAAGGGGCACAGAACGGACAAAATAATCATCCCCAAATGGAGAGTGACCTTTTCCAAAGGGGCTGCTCCCCACAACAATAGCATCTGCAAAAAGAAAATCTCTGGTTTCTAGTGGGCATTCCTTCTGCACGATTGCAGCCGCATGCTCAATCATGCAGTAGGAATGCACTCCAAAGAGACATTGGGGGAAAGGAAAACCCTTTCCTTTCCCTGATGCTTCTTTCGCTGCCCCAAACCGTCCCTGGATAAAATAAAAGTTACCTTTCCTCCAAACAGCGCTGGAAGCAAAAAGCCGGTGTTGATGACGTAGGTGCGCGGTGCATGCCGACATCATCAGATCGCTGAGGGGGGCCAGTGGTGGCAGTGGATATACTTCTGCTGCCGTCCCTGGAGGAGGGGTCTAGAGGGGTGGCCCACAGGGGAAGCACCAGCGCTTCCCCATGGGTGGGTACAAAGAGGGCTTGTAGCTGTCCTACGCACAAGCCCATGGCAGTTTCAGACAGCTTCAAGCTGTCCGACGCGCAAAAGGGTTTAAAAAAGAAAATGAGAAGCTACAGAGGGATATAAGGAAGGAAGTGTTTTGCACAAAACTCGACATTTTCTAAGCAACAGGTGAGAAACTAAATAAAACGGAGAGTCACATTCTGAATACTATATAGCTTGGGTATGAGGTTAGAGGTTCAGGAGAAGAGAGTTCCCATAAATAAACTTTAAACAAACTGAATTGCTTTCCAAAGTTAAAACGCCATTTGCACATGAACATAGGAGCATGGCTGATGAATAAAAGTTGAGTTCATTCAGAAAACAGTGAGATTTAAGAAGATAAATATTGAAGGGAACCGCAATGCGTTATGAATGTCAACAGGCCCGTACTATCCAAGTGAGGATGGATTTTTGTTTGGAATGTGTGTGACTGTGAATTACTCAAAGAAGACTGTATAGCCCTGTAAGTAGAACTTCCTGTGCTCAGGATGGGCCTTGTGAGTAACTAAACCCCCCCCCCCCCCCCCCCCCCCCCCCCACCTCCTCACCCAGCCCACTCATCTGCTTCAATTAACTATGTGTCGAGGTCGGAGTGAAACTTATTCAAGCAGCCCCTGCGCCCGTCTGGAGGTTTGCGCCCTGGGCGTGGGTCCAGTTCGCACATCCCTACGGCCGGCCGTACCTATTCACGTTCCTAATGTTAGGAGCGAAACACGTCAGCTGAGGCCGCATTGTGGATGTTTCCGCAATGAAACAGTGAAGATGAAGGATTACCCTTTGATACAACGTATGCCTGATGTGAATTTAATACTATTATCAATTAAAATGGATATCCATAGACCATATTTAAAAACATTGAGTCGAAATTCTAAAATCTCCGTGGAAGATGAGTTTACAAATTTGAACTTGGTCTGTTGTGAAAATGAATCCACCAAAACTATATTTCTTTGGTCTACAGACAATGTGTGGTCTTTATATGCAGTACAAACATACTTCTTTTTATTTTATGACTGGACTTGTCTCTTTTTCAAAGTCGTAAATTCACATGCGGTTCCTGATGAGGCATCGATCTTCTTCTGTCCTTCTTTTTGAACTGCGCCTCCTGCACTCTCAAGTTGCAGTCACGGTTCCACTTCAGTTTTGTTGGAGTTCAGCTTCGGGTCATTTTATGCCCGTTTCATGTAACAAGAACTTACAGAAGAATATGTAACTCGTGACCTCTGCACCCCAGCCACCCTGTGAACGTGTCCTCTTATCCTGTGAGAGGGAAGACCCTGGAAACAGGTGGAATAACCCCCATGATACGTGTTTACTTTTTAATTCCCTGCCTTTTCCGCTTTTAAACAAACATGCAGATGCACATTTGTCCGTGTGTTTTTCTATTTTTGGCTTAATGAAGCTGTTGAGTGATCTGTTCATGACAGCTGGGATTTCCTCCCTTCTACCCGTAGAGCGTCATCTCTGTAGTGAAATCTCTGTGGGCGTTCATCCCTCCACATACACAGGCTGGATACTAAAAACAAATACTGCTGGTTGTCTAGAAAGATGTAGGGCAAAGTGACTTGTTATTCACAGGTGATTTCTATATTTGTGGGTCACGGTGTCGAGGAATATTTTGTGCTTGTGTTCTTAGAAATACATATATGAAGTTTTGTTTGATGTGCCCTGGCGTTTTCTGCCATGCAATGCACGTGAGCATCCAGTAACAAAAACTCTCACGACTGTTTGCTGAAAATCCAGTTACCAACAAAACCCTAGTGCCTGAAAATGGATATAAAATTAGATTGGTACCTGACACGGCACGCTACAGAGGCAGCAATTAAGTACCAAATGTACATACTTTGTTTGCCAATACAGATATTAGAATGGCTCAGAAAACTTTCACACAACTGTGTTCGTGTAGATGTTCTATTTCTTATTTTTTAGAGGATTGGCTACTTCAATTTATGGAACTCTGGCCTACACAATGACTTGTAATTCGTCATAGTGTACAGAATTAGACATTCACTCAGTTTATAAAGTGGGGACCTGTTTATTTCATGAGGGACAGCTTTTTGAGGTCTCCTCAGTTTATCCAATTTTTACAAATAAAACACAGTAAGAAAAATCATTTACAAATAATCTTATAAAAATGACAAAATTTAAAAATATAAAAATGCAAATTACTTTGATCAGAATCTGCCTTTCAAACTATTCTACCTTCACACTTGCGCCTTCCAGTTATGGAATTAATTGCTGCATTTTTCCATGACACTACATTCATGCTCAGGAATTTTGTGGCAGAATATCGAGGAGAAAAATATCATGGGGCAAAATATCAGCATGGTGAAGTACATAGATATGTAAGTATATAATTACTATTCTTCACTTCTAATCTACATACACTAAAGATATATATCGTCAAGGTACTCGGAACCTTCCTGAATTTTGGCCCTCAGTATTTTTGTCATGTTAGTTTGCCCAATGATATTCTGTAGCCGATATGGAATACCCGCTCAGTATACAATATCGCACCTCTAAGTTGAGTTTCTGCCAAATAGGTTGTTAGACCTGGTTCAGGGAGCTAATTTATTGAAAATTATAACAACACTTTGGATTTGGAGCCCTCATTTAGTATCATAATCGATTATAAACATGGCAGATAAAAAAGCACCATGTGTTCACAAAGTTTATGCAGGAGCAATACTAGGAAGCCTGGGAATCCACTCAAAGGTATTCTTTACTTAGGGGTGGAGCCCTCACCCAACAATGGTGGTATGCTTCATCATTGGGTTCTCTTCTCATTCAGATCAGGCATTATATCCAAATGGGCTCCAAAAATGTGAGAACTCTGTTTGAATGCATAGAAAAAAAGGTGTTTTGTGTACTTGCAAATCAATAAAGTAGTGATGAATAGTAAAATTACCCTGAGGTAATCCTCACATATATTAATTCAATTACCCCAGTAAGATCAGAAAGGGAAAATCTGTGACATGTAAGAGAGTTATTAATCCCTTTGTCCACTGATATGACTTGAGTCATGCTTAAAAAACATAACACTGCAGCACTTTTTAAGGTATATTTTTGTAGTGGATCATCGATTTATAATCAGATATGCACACCCTGTACACTACATTTGCACTGTGACTTGATAATACAGAGTAAGGTCAGATGAGAGAAATCCTCAGGTCTTGAAGAAGGCTATAGACCCGCTCTGGAGTCTTTGTAGTGGCTGACCCATGAAGACCAGTGGACATACCAAAAACTCAAAGTGAGATTAGAGGCCACCCACTGTTTACCATTGGTTGGCTCTATTGTCACTCTCATTTACTTGCTTCTTATTCAGCAGCTTGCCTTCTTTCTGTGTTTTTCCCCTCCCGTGGATCATAGCCTCTTTACCATCCTTTTTATTGGCTGACTTGTTTCCTTCTACAGCTCACATTAAGATAGATACTTTTTTATTTTCTCTTTTTTTAAGCAGTTCATGAGAGTGCATGTGTAATCTGGATTTCTCCTTCATGTGCTGCTTTCTCCCCACAAAATCACTCTACTCAGTGGTGTAACATTAGCCTCCGGAACCTCCTGCAGGGCATGGGGGGGCCAAGCTCGAGGTGGCCCCCTCAGCACAGCTGGCACTGTGCAATGTGTCCCTGGCCTGAGAGCTCCTGACTGGCCCTGAGGGGTGGGGGTCTCCTCCATGTACTTTGCAGGAGTGCCCACTCATGTTCCGTTACGTCACTGCCTCTACTCCCCACCTGAGTGTTATGTGTTGCTCCCTCCACTTGCTGCCCTCTTGTCCCATCCTGTACATTGCTTCCTACTTGTTAGCCTTTATAGTCTGTGCTTTTAATAACTCTTTCTCCTGTCCACTGCTCTCTCCCCTGCTTTCGATTACTTCCTTCCCACCCATTCCTTCGTTGCTCCCCTACCTCTTGGAGCCATATATATATTCATTGAAAAAAGCAAAGGTTACAGGGATGTTATAGTTAGGAAATAGATTAAAAAAACATAGTAATTCACTGAAAAAGTCAAATGTTACAGGGACGTTATCATTAGACTCACATTTAACACATACAAAACTAGTGATATTCAGAAGTTATAGTTACCTCACCTAACTATAACCTGTGTCCTTATGATGCACTGCTTATCACCTCACATGTTACATCACTCATGGCATGGTCAGTGACATCACTGATGAAGTGTTGGCAGCCAATCCAATCTCAGCACGAGTTAGGGAGGGGTCACAAATCCTTCGCGTCCTTAGATACACAAATTTGGATTTCCTTAAATTTCTCAAAAACTACGGAACAGATAGATTTACACCAAATAACAAAAAATGCTCTTTCTAGACCAAGAGCTACATTTCTGCCAAATTTGGTGTAATTCCATCCAGTGTTTTTTGAGCTATTCCTGTTCAATTTTTCCTAAGGGAATTATCGTTGAAAATGCTCAAAATTTCACCCCCCCTCCCCCCCTTTATCTCGGCCTGTGCTTGACGAATCACCCCGAAACATACCAGACAGCAGCTCAGGTGACTCAAATTTTTGGGGAAAATTTTGTGAAGATTTGTCAAGCTGCGTCAAAGATATGGGCAACCAAAAAACAGCTTTTTCTATATACACTAGGTCCTAACTATAACTACCTAGTGGCGACCGCCATTTATAGTTAGTTATAGTTAGGACCTAGATTATATAGAAAAGCATGTTTTTTTGTTTTGCTAATAACTTTGGCACCCTTTGAAGAATCTTTATCAAAGGTCCAAGAAAATACAATGCTCACTTCTGCATCTGTCTGGAAAGTTTAGGGGTGATCCATCAAATGGAGGCTGAGAAAAAAGGGGGTGCCCACAACGTTTTTTCCCTATGCATTTTTCCATAGGGATTTTGAACAGGAATAGCGCCTGAACCACTGGACAGAATTATACCAAATTTGGCAGAAAGGTAGCTTTTGGTCCAGAAAGTGCCCTTTTTGTTATTTGCTGTAAATTAATTCAGTAGTTTTTGAGAAGTTAAATAATATCCAAATTTTTAAGTATAGGGACGCAAAGACTCCGCAAACCATACCGATCTTGTGCTGAGATCTGATTGCCTGCCAACACTTTAGCAAGGAAGTGTTGACAGCCATGTTGGGACCTGGCTTTAGCTGAGTCCCAAACAAAAATGTAAAAAATAAGAAAAGGGGCCAGGGTAGGGACACCCTGACCCCTTAGGTCTGGTGCCCCCGAGCTTAAAATTTTTAGGTGGGAATCAAGGCGGATCCATTGAAAATTAAAAAAAAAAACATGCGCGGGCTCCGACCCTTGTTTCACTAAAGCCGCCGGGTGGGCCAGGTCTTCCGGGCATTGGAATTTGGAATGGGGGGGCCACTCGGCCTCCCCCTGCAGCTCTGGAGACGGCCACCTCCCCGAAGCTTTGCAAAAAATGGATGCAGGGGGGCACCAGACCCCCCCTGCAGCCCTGTGGATCGGCACCTCCCTGGTGCACCAGCTTAAATTGAATGCGGGGTGAACCAGGCCCCCTGCGCCGCCGGGGACCACCACCTCCCTGGGGCTTTGTAGAAAATGGCAGCTTCCACCAAGCAAAAGCAAACAATGTCCACTTTCTGACAGCGAGAGCTGTCAAACAGCTTCCGCTGGCAGAAAGCAGAATTTTCAACTGTTTCCCTTCACTCGAATATGCATGCATGGAAACAGATGAAAACATTGCTCCCACAAGCAAGGAGCTGCTATATAAAGTAACTCCTGCTTGTGGGAGCAATGCCGGCTACAACAGGACGTGGGGAGCTGTCTAGGAATGTGGGGGCCTTCAGGCTCCCCAGCGGTCCTGTTACTCTCCCTTTCTTCCATCCCATAATGGGATGGAAGAGAGAGAGAAAGAGAGATTGTCATTGCAATGGTCTCTCCATACAGTGATTTCAAAGAGTAAGACCAGCAAGATATTTGGTATGAATGTTATAGTTACGTTTGGATGCAGACCGAAGCAGAGACACTTCTGGCTAATGGTCAGGGTCTTGTGCTGTCACTCAGTAGGCTGAAAGTTCAAATCCTAGTATAGCTTGGCAGTGTGTTTGTTTATTTACTACTGTTTTAACTGTTAAACCTTCCTAGAGATCGAACATTTATGTTTCTTTCCAATCACATGTGTGGGTTGACTGTCATAGTTACGTCTGGAAGCATCACAGCAAGGAGTCACATATGACCTAATGGTTAAGGTCACACTCACTGAAACCTGAGGGTTCTACTGCTGTTGAGTCCGTGGCCATTTTCCTTCTTTAATTTCTTTTAAACTTCAAAAGTTTAAGGTTCATACTGATCTCACTCTTTTTAATTGACAAATACATTTTTCTTTTCAATTTGTCTAGAAATATTTCATTCTAAGTATATCATTCATCAAAGCCTAACAAACTCTATCTCTCTCCAACTCTCTTTCTCTCTCTCAATTTCTCTTTTTGAATCTTTCTCCCACTCACACACCCACTCAGACCCTTATGCACGCACTCACAGACCCACTCAGACACTCACACACCCTTTGACAGACCCACTCAGACCCTTATGCACCCATTCACTGCCCCACTCTATCCCTCACGTACCCATTCCCACACTCACACACCCACTCACAGACCCACTCAGACTTCCACACACCCACTGAAACACTCACACACCCACTCACAGACCCACACAGACACTGACACACCCACTCACAGACCCACTCAGACACTGTCACAAGTGATGCATCCACTTTCACACCCAGACAGACACTCTCACCACCACTCTCACACATATGCACCTTCTTACACCTATTCTCACACCCAGAGAGACAGGCTGCAGCCAACTCCTGCTGCGCATGGCCAAAGGCCGTGCACAACATGGGGTTGGATGGTTACGGGGTTGGCTGCAGTGTATGGCCTAGCCCTGTGGCCAAGGGATAGTTTGAGTGGTTATAGGGGGTTGGCTGCAGGGCTTGGCCGCAGGCCAGACCCTGTGGCCAACCCATGCTGGAGGTGGTTGGATTAATGTGTAGTAATATAAATTACTTTACTTTAAAAAAACAGAAATTGACTGAAAAAAACAAAGGAACAGGGACATTATAGTTTTTTAAAGTGAATATATATATATGTGTGTGTGTGTGTGTGTGTGTAACAATGGAATATATACGCACAATGTGTGTGTCGCTTCATGGCATTTTTTTGGTCGCTTCTGCACAACTGCACAACATTGGTGAAAAGTATTTGCGCAAAACCATTTAGCTAGCCAGTGCTTGTTACAATGAAAAACTATTCTGAGAAGAGGTGGTCTTTCAACCTTTTCAGTGAGTCCTAGACGCCAGTACTGCAAATAACGCAAAATATATCTGTTTTTTAATGTAGGCAAAATGCAGGGGCATATGAGGCTTTTAACACCAGGGAATGTTTGTATGTCGGAACGCCGCCTGCCGAAACATCGAGTGCCTGAACAACGAGGTTGGAACACCAACCTCGTTGTTACCACTAATGCCTTTACCAGGAATGCCTTAACAACGATATTTTGTTGTAAAGGCATTCCTGGTAAAGGCATTAGTAATAGGCACCCATTTATCCTGAATGCGTCACCCGACCCCCCAACCCCACCCCAAAACCTAAAACCCCGACTCCCCACCCCATCCCAAAACTTAAAACGCCCGCCCCCTCAATCCCACCCCAAAACCTAAAGCCCCCACCCCGCCCCGAAACCTAAAACGCCCCGCCCCCCAACCCCACCCCAAAACCTAAAACCCCATGACCCCCGACCCCTGCCCCAAAACCTAAAATGCCCCTCCCCCAACCCCACTTCAAAATCTAAAACCTCCCGACCCCCGCCCCAAAACCTAAAACGCCCGCCCCCAACCCCACCCCAAAACCTAAAACCCCCCGTCCCCCACCCCTGCCCCAAAACCTAAAACGCCCCACCCCCCCAACCCAGCCCCAAAACCTAAAATCCCCCGCCCCCCAACCCCGCCCCAAAACCTAAAACCCCCAGACCCTTCACCCCACCCCGCCCCAAAACCTAAAACCCCCGACCCCCCACCCCGCCACAAAACCTAAAACGCCCGCCCCCCCAACCCCACCCCACCCAAAAACCTAAAATCCCCCGACCCCCCACCCTGCCCCAAAACCTAAAACGCCCCGCCCCCCCAACTCCGCCCCAAAACCTAAAACCCCCCGCCCCATAACCTAAAACCGCCCGACCCTCCACCCCGCCCCAAAACCTAAAACCCCCCGACCCCCCAACACCGCCCCAAAACCTAAAACCCCCCCACCATGCCCCAAAACCTAAAACGCCCGCCCCCCAACCCCACCCCAAAACCTAAAACCCCCCGTCCCCCACCCCTGCCCCAAAACCTAAAATGCCCCACCCCCCAACCCCGCCCCAAAACCTAAAATCCCCCGACCCTCCACCCCTGCCCCAAAACCTAAAACGCCCGCCCCCCCAACCCCGCCCCAAAACCTAAAACCCCCGACCCTCCACCCCACCCCACCCCAAAACCTAAAACCCCCGACCCCCCACCCCGCCCCAAAACCTAAAACACCCGCCCCCCCCAACCCCGCCCCAAAACCTAAAAACCCCGACCCTCCACCCCGCCACAAAACCTAAAACCCCCCGCTGCCCACCCCGCCCTAAACCCCCCCAACCCCCCACCCGCCCCATAACCTAAAACCGCCCGACCCTCCACCCCGCCCCAAAACCTAAAACCCCCGACCCCCCAACACCGCCCCAAAACCTAAAAACCCCCACCCCGCCCCAAAACCTAAAACGCCCGCCCCCCCACTTACCTGAGTCATCGCCTCGTCATCCGCGTCGTCCTCCTCAGCCGACTCCCTTGTTTGTGCCTTAACCATGCATGTTCGTTGTTCAGGACATGCGTGGTTAAGGCACAAAATAACAAAGTCGTGGTTAAAGAAATCGTTGTTCCGCTTTCATTAACCAGGACTTCGTTATTAAAGAGTCGGCGTAGAGGATGTTTCCCCCAGGGAATTCAAGTGGTTGCTGATGTAATGGACAATCACTTTCAACTTACTAAAGTCCTCGCAAGAAAAAGGGTTGAACTGTTAGCATTCATGGAACAGTGACTTTCTGCCAAAGGCGTGCATTGAGAAGATTCATATTGGGCATGGCAATATGTATTTCAGAAAATAGGTATACTGGTTCAATAAATATTTGCAAGCATACAGGGAAAATAGATTTTTGAAAGATTATAAAAGGGATGTATTGTGATGTGTACGCAGGGGCGGCTCCTCCATAAGGGGGAGGAGCGTTGCCCCCTGCCAGCAGTGGCAGCTGCAAACCTTTTACCCAAAAACGATAATAAGCTGTGTTTATTATCATTTTTGAGGAAAGGGGCGGGGCCACAGGGGTGACAAGCAATGAGAGGGAGTGCTCAGCACCCCCCTCACTGCGCATATGTTTGGCCAGCCGTCTCAGGCCAGCCAAACACGTATGAGCAGAAGGGTCTGTCCAGCCCAGCAACACAGAAAGTTGAGTGGGTTTTTGAAATATTTTTATAATGTAATACCCTACCCCTCACCCCTGAGCGCACCGCCCCACCCCTTCTACGAGCGGCGACTGTGTGTACAGTCCTTTTGCGTTCATTGAAATTTCCGGAAAGTATAAAAGACCTGGGGCTAGATGTATCAAGAATCCATTTTACGATTCTCTAATAGCGATTTTTAAGAAATCGCTATTTCAGAGTTGCAAAATGGTATGTACCATAATTGCGATTCAGTAATAGCGATTTCTTAAAAATCGCAAATGCTATTACCGAATCGCAAATAGTGGCACTGCCCCCATTCGCACCTATGGGCCTGTAGGTCCATATTTGCGAATTTTTTGCATTTCCCAAATAGCAAATTCCTAACTGGAATTAACAGTTTGGGAAATGCAAACCCCAGGGTGCTGGGGGCCTAAGGCCCCCTCTGCTGCACCCTAAAAAAAATGTTTTTGGACATGTAAGGTGCACACATGCCAAAGGGGCATGTGTGCGTTACATGTCAATTTTAAAAATGCATTATAAATGCATTTTTAAAATTTGCACATGGTTACCACCAAGTCGAACTTGGTGGTAATTGCGATTCCTTAATGCCCAATTTGCATTAAGGAAAAGCTTGATACATGTGCGTAAGAAATCGCAAATCCTTAAAATTGCATAGCGAATGCCTTTCATACATACTGAAAGGCATTTTTGCATTCGCAAACGGCCATTCGCACCGTTTGCGAATGCAAAAACGCTTGATACATCTAGCCCTTGGTACAATAATTATGACAAACTGGGAAGAGTGAAGTACAAGGAGATGAGGAGATTACTCATGATCTTCCAGAATGATCAAATGGAAAGCCATTATTTACACTCACTTATCCAGACCACACGATTCTCAAGATAATCAAGGTACAGTGTGTTTACATATTTTTTGCAGTGTTTTCTTTTTTAATTATGTGCTTTTATCACCTTTGCAGTGGTAAATAAGTGTATCGAATGTTTTAGGTTGTGTCGGTGACCAACCTTAAAAGATCGGCGGTTTAAACTCCCAGGTAATCCTGGGTGTGTTTCAGAAAAACTTTGCAGGGCTGTTGTGTGGCGCTTGCCAAATGGAAGCGACCCCGACACTGAGCAATTCTTTTGTTGTGAGCAAGCCTCTACCACGTTCTTGTAAATCTCCACTCCCAAAATTAGAGAGATCAGAGGTCTAATGCTACAAACACTGGGTCACCCAAGACACACACACTGTCTGCTCTAAGTCTGACAATCAGTGCATATATTTAATTGTATTTTTTCAATTGTTTTCGTTTGTTTATTCGAAGTACAGTACATAAAGAAACAAATACGTTATTAAACCTAAAAACTTTAAATTCAACATAATTTCTTAAATACGCACGCCCTGCCCACCGCTCCCGTATCATCAGAGATCTAGAGCCTTTAAACTGTGCCAAGCCTAACTCTCTTTACCCGCATTTGGGTGACACCCATTCTTAGCCCCCAAAGTGTTTTTTATTACCATTCATTCAGCCGAGGTAAAAGCTCAGTCAGTGAAATTCGAAATTATGTTTCCATTCCTTATAGTGCAGCCCAAGAGGGGCTGGCTTATATTTTTTAAAGTTCATGTTCACTTTGACAACATCAGGGCCTCCCACTGCCTGTGTTGCCACAAGGCTATGGTGTATTGTGTTGCTGTCTTCCATTGCAATACGATAGTTAGGTTTGTGGCTTTGAAACTCAGCAATATTGTAACTTCGGACCAGACATTTAGTAATATTTTTCTGTCTTGCAACATACAGAGAAACACTATGGTGGTCATTCTGACCCTGGCGGTCTTTGACCGCCAGGGCGGAGGACCGCGGGAGCACCGCCGACAGGCCGGCGGTGCTCCAATGGGGATTCCGACCGCGGCGGTAAAGCCGCGGTCGGACCGGCACCACTGGCGGGGTCCCGCCAGTGTACCGCGGCCCCATTGAATCCTCCGCGGCGGCGCAGCTTGCTGCACCGCCGCGGGGATTCCGACCCCCCCTACCGCCATCCAGATCCCGGCGGTCGGACCGCCGAGATCCGGATGGCGGTAGGGGGGGGTCGCGGGGCCCCTGGGGGCCCCTGCAGTGCCCATGCCACTGGCATGGGCATTGCAGGGGCCCCCGTAAGAGGGCCCCTACATGTATTTCACTGTCTGCTGCGCAGACAGTGAAATACGCGACGGGTGCAACTGCACCCGTCGCACAGCTTCCACTCCGCCGGCTCGATTCCGAGCCGGCTTCATCGTGGAAGCCTCTTTCCCGCTGGGCTGGCTGGCGGTCTGAAGGCGACCGCCCGCCAGCCCAGCGGGAAAGTCAGAATTACCGCCGCGGTCTTTCGACCGCGGAACGGTAACCTGACGGCGGGACTTTGGCGGGCGGCCTCCGCCGCCCGCCAAGGTCAGAATGAGGGCCTATATGTAGTTAATTTGCTAGATTTATCCATGGTCATTGTTACTGTTTGATTACCTTGACCAAGGTACTCCCCAGGACATTTGAAATGTTTGAATTGAAATCTGACCCTTGGCACTGAAAGCCTGTATGAGATATAGCAAAGTTTTCATCTTGGTAAGGGCATGAGTCGCTCTCTTTTTAAAGCAGATAGGTGTACCGCACCAGTGCCTAACTTTTACACAATAGTGTCTCCAGTTTAAGTGTATACTCTGATTTATAATGAGGAAATGATTTTATTGTAGCGTATCTGACACATCAGCTATAACTGGGCATCAGTCTTCCTACTGAATTAGGGAAAGTGCCTCCTGGAGGCCAGTATAAATTCACAATAATAATTGTTAGAAATGTTGTCTCTAGGTGGCAGTGGTCAGGGTAAGGGAGCTACACAGCTAACATAACCCCTGCTCAACCCCTTGGTGGGTTGGCATGAGCAGTCAGGCTTATTTCAGAGGTAATATGTAAAGTATTTTACACACACACAAAAACACACACACAGAGTAACACAGTGAACACACCACAAAAGTACCCCACACCAGTTTAGAAAAAGAGCCAATATTTATCTGCCGAAAACAAGACCAAAACAACAAAATTCCAACATACACAATAAGAGATATCACTATTTAAAGGTTTCAAAGAGTCTTAATCCATAGGAATGGTTGTATCTTTTTAGCACAAAGTACCTGGGATGCGTCAAAAACAAAGACAATGTGGGCTACAGGGGAGGTGAAGCTCTGAAAAGCAAATCGATGCATTGGTTCCTTACTGCGCTGGATGACCATGCGCGTATCCTGGGCCTCATCCTGGACTCCTCTCTATCTATGACCCACCAAGTCAACACCGTCTCTTCGTCATGCTCATGCTTCCACACCATCCGACTCCTGCGGAAGATTTTCAAATGGATTCCCCCTGACACGAGGAAGACAGACACCTACTCACTCATCACCAGCAACCTGGACTACAGCAACGCACTCTATGCCTGCATCATCAAGAAACTTCAATCAATACTTCAAACTTCCAGAATGTAGCAGCCAGACTCATCCTGGACATCCCCCGACACAGTTGCATCTCCTCCCATCTCAGAGACCTACACTGGCTCCCAGTCAGCAAGCGCATCACATACAAACTCCTGATCCACACCTACGAGGCACTGCATGACATAGAACCGGCTTACCTCAACCATCACCTCACCTTCTAAGTACCCAACAGATGTCTCTGTTCCTCCCATCTAGCCCTTGCAGCCGTCCCCAAGATCTAAAAAAGTACAGGAGGAGGAAGATTCTTCTCCTACCTAGCAGCCCGGACATGGAACGCATTATCTCTCAAGCGCTGGCAGACCGCATCACTGAAGCAGTTCAGGAAGAACCTCAAGACCTGGCTCTTCGACTGAGCAGCACGCCCACATACAGCGCCTTAAGACCCTATGGGTGATTAGCCACGCTATACAAATCTTGGATTGATTGATTGATTGAGGTGATGTGTCAATTCTTTGCTCTCAGGAGAGGCGATGCGTTGATTCCTTACTGGCAGGGGAGGTGATGCATCGATTCTTTCTTTGGACGAAAGGTGATGCATTGATTTCCAGACATGCAGCCATGTTTCCTTACTGCGATGCAGAGTCAATGAGAAATAGAAGCCCTGAGGACAATGTGTGGGAAATAGAGCCATGCTGTATTAATGGAGCCATGGTGAAACAGGTGCTGTGTTGATTCTGCAGCTGAGAGACTGGGGCTGCATCGATGCTTCAGCCACGGGGCAGGATCTTTGTCAGTTTTTTTGCCGCAACGTGTCGGTGCATGGATTTTCTTCAGGTCACCAGCTTACACTTCCAGGGGCCCAAGGACTAGAGTTGGCACCACTTGGCAAATCAAGACTCTCAGCAGAAGAGTCCAGACACTGGCAGATGAAGTCTTTGATATTCCTGAGACATCTTAAAGGAGACAAGCTCGGTTCAAGCCCTTGGAGAACCTAGGAAAGCAGGATGTAGAAAGCAAAGTCCAGTCCCAAGACAGAAGCAGCAAGCAGCAGGCCAGCACAACACAGCAACAGGCAGAGTGGCAGTCCCTTCTGCAGCATCTAGCTCTTCTTCATGGCAGAATGTCCTCAGTCTAGAAGTGTTTTAAAGTTGTGTTCTCAGGGGTCCAGTACTTATACTTATTTCTGCCTTTGATGTAGGTAAACTTCAAAGGAAAGCCTTTTAGTGCACAAAACCCTGCTTTTCCTGCCCTGGCCGTCAGGCCCACTCCAGGGTGTTGGAGACTGCTTTGTGTAAGGACAAGCACAGCCCTATTCTGGTGCAAGTGAGAGCTCCTCCCAACACTCTAGCCCAGGAAGACCTATCAGGCTATGCAGGGCACACCTTAGCTCTGTTTGAGTGACTGTCTAGAGTGAATTCACAAACAGCCCACCTGTCATCCTGACCCAGACATGTATTCCACAGACAGGCAGAGGCACACAATGGTTAAGCCAGAAAATACCCACTTCCTAAAAGTGGCATTTTCAAACTTACAATTTAAAAAACAACTTCACCAAAAGACGTATTTTTAAATTGTGATTTCAGAGACCCCAAACTCCACATCTGCTCCCAATGGGAAATTACACTTGAGCGATATTGCAAGGCAATCCCTATGTTACCCTATGGGAGAGACAGTTCTTGCAATAGTGAACCCCGAATTTAGTAGTATGTCACTATCAGGACATGTATACCACACCAGTATACCACACCCTGCCTGTGGGGCTGCCTTGGGCCTACCTTAGGGGTGACTTACATTTAGTAAAAGGGGAGGTTTGGGCCCGGCACGTATATGCATTTGCCAGGTAGTAATGGAAGTTTAAAACTGCACACACAGACACTGCACTGGCTGGCCTGAGACATGTTTACAGGGCTACTCATCTGGGTGGTACAATGAGTGCTTAATGCTCACTAGTAGCATTTGATTTGCAGGCCCTGGGCGCACACTATGCATTGTACTAGGAATTTACTGGTAAATCAGATATGCCAATCATGGATAAACCAATCACCAATACTATTTAGGCAGAGAGCACTTGCACGTTAGCACTGGCAAGCAGTGGTAAAGTGTCCAGAGTCCTAAAGCCAACAAAAACTAAATTCAGCACAAGATCAGGAACAGGAGATCAGAAGTTAAAACATACAGTGAAAACCACTCCAAGAGCTGGCTGGTCTAATACTTGTACCCCCAGATGAAAGTGGGGAGAGCTACCCAACCTCTTTACTAAGGTGGAAGAACCTGGACAGACCATCAACGTCTGTTGTCTGGCGTGTTGTGTGCCAGGGTGGTGTTCCCCCATGAAGTCCATTCCCTGTAGGAAGATGGACCACCTCAACAGTTTATGTTTCTCACCCCTCATCTGCATGAACCATCTTAGGGGCCTGTGGTCTGTCCTGATCTGGAAGTGAGTCCCAAACAAGTAGAGACTTAGCTTCTTTAGTGCCTAGACTACAACCAAAGCGTCCTTTCCTATTGCGCTCCACCTCTGTTCCCAGAAAAGTAACCTCCTACTGATGAAGGGTACAGGTTGATTTAGGCCTTTTTCATTTAGCTGCAAGAGCAGGGTTCCCACACCCTAATCTGAGGCATCTGTCTGCACCACTGTAGGAAAGTACCTTCTTGCCTGGCATGTTACCCCCATATTTCACTGTATATATGTTGTTTTAGTTGTATGTGTCACTGGGACCCTGCCAGCCAGGGCCCCAGTGCTCATAAGTGTGCCCTGTATGTGTTACCTGTGTTATGACTGACAGTCTCACTGAGGCTCTGCTATTCAGAACCTCAGTGGTTATGCTCTCTCATTTCTTTCCAAATTGTCACTAACAGGCTAGTGACCAATTTCACCAATTTACATTGACATACTGGAACACCCTCATAATTCCCTAGTATATGGTACTGAGGTACCCAGGGTATTGGGGTTCCAGGAGATACCTATGGGCTGCAGCATTTCTTTTGCCACCCATAGGGAGATCTGACAATTCTTACACAGGCCTGCCAGTGCAGCCTGAGTGAAATAACGTCCACATTATTTCACAGCCATTTACCACTGCACTTAAGTAACTTATAAGTCACCTATATGTCTAACCTTTACCTAGTAAAGGTTGGGTGCTAAGTTACTTAGTGTGTGGGCACCCTGGCACTAGCCAAGGTGCTCCCACATTGTTCAGGGCAAATTCCCCGGACTTTGTGAGTGCGGGGACACCATTACACGCGTGCACTATACATATGTCACGACATTTGTATAGCATCACAATGGTAACTCCCAACATGGCCATGTAACATGTCTAGGATCATGGAATTGTTGGGGAGACAATTCCATGATCCCCCGAGTCTCTAGCTCAGACCCGGGTACTGCCAAACTACCTTTCCCGGGGTTTCACTGCAGCTGCTGCTACTGCCAACCCCTCAGACAGGTTTCTGCCCTCCTGGGATCCAGCCAGGCATGGCCCAGGAAGACAGAACAAAGGACTTCCTCAGAGAGAGGGTGTTACACCCTCTCCCTTTGGAAAAAGGTGTCAGGGCTGGGGAGGAGTAGCCTCCCCCAGCCTCTGGAAATGCTTTGATGGGCACAGATGGTGCCCATCTCTGCATAAGCCAGTCTGCACCGGTTCAGGGATCCCTCAGCCCTGCTCTGGCGTGAAACTGGACAAAGGAAAGGGGAGTGACCACTCCCCTGACCTGCACCTCCCCTGGGAGGTGCCCAGAGCTCCTCCAGTGTGCTCCAGACCTCTGCCATCTTGGAAACAGAGGTACTGCTGGCACACTGGACTGCTCTGAGTGGCCAGTGCCAGCAGGTGACGTCAGAGACTCCTTCTGATAGGCTCCTTCAGGTGTTGCTAGCCTATCCTCTCTCCTAAGTAGCCAAACCTCCTTTTCTGGCTATTTAGGATCTCTGCTTTGGGGAATTCCTTAGATAACGAATGCAAGAGCTCATCAGAGTTCCTCTGCATCTCTCTCTTCACCTTCTGCCAAGGAATCGACTGCTGACCGCGCTGGAAGCCTGCAAAACTGCAACAAAGTAGCAAAGACGACTACTGCGACCTTGTAACGCTGATCCTGCCGCCTTCTCGACTGTTTTCCTGGTGATGCATGCGGTGGGGGTAGTCTGCCTCCTCTCTGCACTAGAAGCTCCGAAGAAATCTCCTGTGGGTTGACGGAATCTTCCCCCTGCAACCGCAGGCACCAAAGAACTGCATCACCGGTCCTCTGGGTCTCCTCTCAGCACGACGAGCGAGGTCCCTTGAACTCAGCAACTCTGTCCAAGTGACTCCCACAGTCCAGTGACTCTTCAGTCCAAGTTTGGTGGAGGTAAGTCCTTGCCTCCCCACGCTAGACTGCATTGCTGGGAACCGCGTGTTTTGCAGCTACTCGGCTCCTGTGCACTCTTCCAGGATTTCCTTTGTGCACAGCCAAGCCTGGGTCCCCGGGACTCTAACCTGCAGTGCACGACCTCCTGAGTTGTCCTCCGGCGTCGTGGGACCCTCTTTTGTGACTTTGGGTGAGCTCCGGCTCACTCCACTTCGTAGTGCCTGTTCCAGCACTTCTGCGGGTGCTGCTTGCTTCTGAGTGGGCTCTTTGTCTTGATGGACGCCCCCTCTGTCTCCTCATGCAATTGG